>NC_134694.1:48312161-48649661 GCF_050947455.1 Rhinoderma darwinii
ACCATCTGTAGTGATGGTCGGGCACCGGGGCGGCCGCAGGCTGGTAGTATTAGCCTGAAGTAGGCCAAAATCAGTGGCCCTTCCCATCCTGGTAATGCTGCCTGCTGCTGCTGTGTTGTATCTAGCTGATTATGAATTTTGGGGGGGACCCCAAATCGTACTTTCCAATTATTATTTATTTATTTTTTTTAAATGACGTGGGGTCCCCCCCATTTTTCATAACCAGCCAGATACAATAAAGCAGCAGCAGGCAGCATTACCAGGATGGAAAGGGCCACTGTTTCTGGCCTTTTCCAACCTGATAATACCAGCCTGCGGCCGCCCCATTGCCTGCCATCACTACATATGGTCAAGTACTTACACTAAGCCCCGCCTTAGCAATGGACGCTGTCAATCAGCCGTCAGCCATTACTAAGGCGGTAGTAATATAGTTTAAAAAAAGACATAGAAAAAATATTTTATTGAAATAAAAAAAAAAAACACACAACCCTCATTAACCATTTTATTGATAATAAAAAAAGCCGTCATCGAAGTAGTCCTTGAATCCGAACCTGTAAGAAAACACACAAAAAAAAAATTGTCCATTGATACTGTCTGTGGGACCCTGTATCTAAGCCTACCACAAGGTAGGCTTAGATACAGGGTCCAGCAGACAGTAATCTTATACAGTATAAGATTACTGTGTGCTGGGGCCCTGTATATAAAACCTACCGTGTGGTAGGCTTAAATACAGGGCCCATCAGACAGGATCACACATGGGCCATGTATCTAAGCCTTTCATGTGATTGGCTTAGATACAGGGCCCAGCAGACAGCATCACATAATCTGTGATCCTGTCTCATGGGCCCTCTAAGCCTGCTACATCGTAGGCTTAAAGGGGTTGTCCAGTCCCTAAACAATGATGGCCTATCCTCAGGATAGCCCATCAATAGCTGATGTGTCGGGGTCCATCTCCCGGGAGCACTCAAATCAGCTGTTTTGAAGGGGCCGCAGCACTCGTACGACAGCTGCTTCCCCTTCATTTCACTTATTCGCTCACACTGTGAATCGCCGACACGGATTCACAGTGTGAGCAAGTGACCGGAATGAAGTGGCCGGAATGAAGGGGAAGCAGCTCTCGTACGAGTGCTGCGGCACTTTCAAAACAGCTGATTGCCCGGTTCCCTGGGGCTGGTATTATCAGGCATGCTGGTATTATCAGGCAGGGAAAGGCCAGAAACAATGGCCCTCCCACCATGGTAATGCTAGGCTGCTGCTTCAGTGTATCTGGCTGGCTATGAAAAATGGGGGGGGCCGCTGTTTTTTGGCCTTCAGCCTAATACTACCAGCCTGCGGCCGCCCCGGTGCCTGACCGTCACTACAGATGGTCAGGTACTGGTTTGTACCCGACTCTTCCCAGTACCCCTGGAGGCGGTGGGTACCGGGGTAATAATGGGGGTTAGTGTTAGCCTCTGCACCTGCTAACATTAAGCCTCGCGTTAGTAATGGAGGTTGTCAATCAGCCAGCGGCCATTACTAAGGCGGTAATAATAAAGTTTAAAAAAATACAAGGACATAGAAAAAATATTTTATTTAAATAAAAAAACACAACCCCCATTAACCATTTTATGGAGAATAAAAAAAACGCTGTCATTGAAGTAGTCCTCGAATCCGAAGTAGTCCAACAACCGAACTTGTAAAAAAACACAAACACACAAAAATAATTAGTAACACATAAAGAAGCAAAATTATTATTCTTACCTTTCCTGGGTCCAGCACTGGAGCCGCAATGTCAGGGAGATGGGCCCTATCTCTATCTAATCCTATCATGTGTGATACTGTCTGCTGAGCCAATGTATCTAATCCAATCATGTGTGATACTGTCTGCTGGGCCCTATACCTAATCCAATCATGTGTGATAATGTCTGCTGAGCTGTGTATCTAATCCCATCATGTGTGAAACTGTCTGCTGGGCCTTATATCTAATCCTATCATGTGTGATACTGTCTGCTGAGCCGCTGAGCCGCTGTATCTAATCCTATCATTTGTGATACTGTCTGCTGGGCCTTATATCTAATCCTATCATGTGTGATACTGTCTACTGAGCCACTGTATCTAATCGTATCATGTGTGATACTGTCTGCTGAGCTGTGTATCTAATCCAATCATGTGTGATACTGTCTGCTGAGCTGTGTATCTAATTCCATCATGTGTGAAACTGTCTGCTGGGCCCTATATTTAATCCTGTAATTTGTGATACTGTCTGCTGAGCCAGTGTATCTAAGCCTATCATGTGTGATACTGTCTGCTGAGCCGCTGTATCTAATCCTATCATGTGTGATACTGTCTGCTGAGCCACTGTATCTAATCCTATCATGTGTGATACTGTCTGCTGGGCCACTGTATCTAATCCTATCATGTGTGATACTGTCTGCTGAGCCAATGTATCTAATCCTATCCATAGTTTATAGGGTCGTAGTGCTATAGATATGTTGTGTCCTATACACACACACATTTTTTTTGGGCGGACCCAGCGATGCAGCTGAAAGCTGCGGACCGTCGGCCACGAGAAGTTTGCGGGGGGGGGGCCCAATTCGAACTTTTGCATCGGGGCCCATGAGCCTTTAGCTATGCCCCTGCACATGCCTGTATCTTCCAATGTATGTATGTTCATACCCTGATTACACTGTATTGTGTCCTGCATAGGTTGAATCCCTTTTTTCCATTGTGTGACTCATCTTTTTAATATTTTTTATCTATCTTTCAATAAAACAATTTTTTTTATTGCTTATTATGTGTATGCTTGTATTTGATCCCTTTTGTTTGTAGGTTTCTCTGTACGTTTTCGGTCAAGTCACCAAGTCACGCTTGGTTTTACATATGTGGATTTCTCTAGTGATATACATGTTTAATAACTTTGTTTAATACTCATTATCATATAGTATATACATTACATTATTGTTTATTGAGATAATCCGCTAGCTCTTCATGTGTACAAATTGGTTGTGTATGCTAATCCTTTTCTGTGTCCTACACAGAGTCAAGTACCTTGGGTCCCATGGATTATAAAACTAGAGAATGTGCCTGGCGATCTCTGATGGATCAGGTTTTTAGAGATGAGTCATCAATGTTTGGTTTTAATGTGTGTGGAAACGGGAGCGAACTCCAAAATAAATACAAAAGTCTACTCCACCGACGCATGAAGCTTTGGTGTAATAAGGTTTTTCTGGAAAATTATATTCAGAGAAGCCTTATCCCAAGATGTCTCAGGATACAAATTTTTCCATCCTTTCCCATCAATGACGACACCTTTATTACTAGGTGGGAGGAGGTATGAAGCAGTGGTTCCAAGAAATTCATGAAACTCCCGATTGGTCTTAATCAAGAAATGCTAATTTTATTGTATGCTGAAATTCAAGGCATTCAATCACAATTGATTACATTAATGTCAGCAGACAATATGTCTAATTTTAGACAAACTATCGAAACCCAATTTTCTGAATGGGAAAAATAAATCAAAGAAACTAAATCTAAGAAGTTCACTAGGGATGTTGGGGATTTTCAGCAAAACCGAGTATACAGATAGAGGAGAAACAATATGTCAGGCGGGCGTCGTCGAACCCTTTCAGTATCATCAATCTCCTCTTTGAGTGAGACGGAAAATACAACCCTAAGATTAAATCAACCATCTGGTATGAGATCTAAAAGGAAGCTTACACAGCGACATGCGGCCAATAAAAAGAGACCAGACACACAAGACTCTACAAATCGCCTCAAGGTAGTTAATTTATCTACACATATATTTTCAGAAACAGAATTAGAGGTAATAGAAAGAGGCCTTACATTCTCTCCCTGTGCCCGTTTTGACATCTTCTCAACAGTGAAATATCTAAACATTTTTGGTCGTTCATTGATACATAAAAAGTGGTTCCACAAGTCCAACTATGCTGATCTATTTCCCACTTTTGATGAACAACAAGCTTTAGGGGTTCTTGAGGATCTTCTGGACGAGCAAGACATTGACATATCAGGTAAAATTCCACCATGTATTCGTATCAAATCTAAAAAGTTCCCTGCACTCAGCCTGTGTCCCGCTGTAGACTTATTCGTTAAATCGGTAACTAAGGAACTTGTAAATATTCCTTATAGCATCAAACATGAGAACTTAACTCTATTACAGCGAAAAAGTTTGAATACGTTACAGAAAATTAAAGACATCGTATTTAAAGCTGCCGATAAAGGCCGTAATGTGGTAGTGTGGACCTGCCATATGTATGAGGTTGAAGCCTACAGGCAATTGCGTGACAAACAATGTTATAAAAAACTGACTTTTAATACATTACTATCCTTCAGATCAGTATTACATCAGATGCTCTCTCAAGCTGTACAGGAGAAATATCAACAGCGCTCACTAATGATGAACCAACCATTCCTACATTATACTTAATTCCAAAAGTGCACAAGAATGAAGTGATCCCCCCAGGAAGACCTATAATTTCAGGTAGGGGAAGTATCACCGAAAGGATCTGTAAGTTCATTGATTTCCATCTCAAAGAGCTAGTTAAAAATTTACCATCTCATGTCCACAATACTGCTGATCTTCTACAGAAGATTAACGGTATCAGCATTGAAGATGATATGCTTCTGGTCACAATTGACGTAGAGTCTTTATACAATATTATAATGCATGTGGATGGGATAAGGGCTACTAATAATTTTATTTCCATGTCCAATCCGGAAAGACCTCTGTGTGCTTTTCTGATCAACCTGCTGGAATATGCCTTAACACACAACTTTTTCATATTTAATGGACATTTCTACCAGCAGGGCACGGCAATGGGGGCAGCGTGTACACCCTCATATGCCAATTTGTTTCTGGGGCTGTGGGAGAGAGACCTGCTGGAGAATGACCAGCATGATTCGATGGATCGAGTCCTGTTTTGGGCTCGGTACATCGATGACATCCTGGTCATTTGGAAGGGCACACCATCTGACCTGGACACATTTATGAGCAATCTAAATAATAACAACCATACTCTCAGGTTTACTTACAAATTTGATAGGCAACGTATTGATTTCTTGGATATCAAACTTACCAAGGATATACATGTTTTTTTACAAAGAGATGTATATCGCAAAGAGACATCTGTAAACTCATTATTACAATCTTCCTCTTCTCATCCTCCACAAACAATTCAGGCGGTCCCTATCAGACAATTTTTGAGGATCAGGAGAATTTGTTCCTCTGATACATTTTTTGAGGAACAGGCAAAAATTTAAAGAATCATTTTCTTAACCGTGATTATAGCATGAGGTCCATCAAAAAAGCATATCATAGGGCAGAATATGCAACTAGAGATGATCTTCTTTTCCCCAAAAAAAGAACAGATACAAAACACAGGTGAGATTTATATCTAACTACCACTATAGGTGGTCACTGATGAGGGAAATTCTTAAACGGTATTGGCCGATACTACTGACAGATCCCACACTTGAAAAATATATCACTAGATATCCCAGCATCACAGCGAGACTTTAAAATACCTGAAAGATCATTTAGTGAGGAGCCATTATGACCCTATCAAAGATATTATCCTTTTGGGACTAAGGGCCCCAAATGGGTTTCACCCCTTGTGGACATTGCATAGCGTGTCCTAACATCGAAAAAGCAGCCATGTTCTCAAATGCGACAGGTACAAAAACATACACTATTACTCACCCGATAACATGCACCACGAAAGCGGTAGTGTATTATGCGACATGCCCATGCCCAAAAATCTATGTCAGCCTTACATCTAGGGAATTGAAGGTACGTGTAAGAGAACATATATCTGACATCTGGTGAGCAGCAGAGGAGGTTATCCTGGAAGACCTGAAACCAGTGCCTCGACACTTTAAGGTGCATCATTCCTGTGATCCATCCCAATTGAAGGTGAGAGGGATCGACCACATTGTGTCTGACATCAGGGGAGGGGCTATTAAACAAAAACTGGCACAATTCGAAGCCCATTGGATATGGACCCTTGGGACAATGTATCCACTTGGTCTTAATGAGTCCTTGAGTTTCGCTCCGTTTCTATAACCATTGACTCCTTGCGGGTCTGTGTTTTTATCCGTTTGTATTTTATTCAATCTTTCACAGTGGTAACTACCCTCCTCTTTTCTCTTTTACAAGGTTTCAATGTGGGCAGCTCCAATAGGTATCGGGAGATTGGTTAAACAAGAAGGATGCGGAAGGACACTAAACTGAACAGAATGGACTATGAATTATGTGTCTTTTATCCCGAGTCCTACGCTTGGTGTGTGGGATGGGCAGGTTGATGTATTGTTTACCATTTTTTATGGTTTTGTGTATTTATGACTTTTTCCTTTTATGAATATGTTTCAATATGCATGTTACTCATAACAATTTTTCACCATCCGTTTCCCTTCCACCCTCTCCCTTCATGTCTTTCCTTTGCATCACATTCTGTGCAGCATCTATATTGCGCATTCATTACTGATTTCATTTGTTCACACCCCTGTGCTCATGTGTCCTTGCACACGCGTCCTGCGTGTGCTTGGACACATGAACACACTTTATTTGCGTTTTTCCATGCGTGCATGTAATGTGCGCGCATGGTACATACACACTCTATATACTACTTACCAATATATATATATAATTTTTAGTTGTATGTGGTCATTGTATGAAAGTGTTTTTCCTTTCTTTTTTTCTTTTACATTTTTATCACTCATCGGTCCCTTTCTTATTATTAGTATTTTTTTTTTTTGTTGCCTTGCCACTTTATACACATTTTTATTTACATATCTTCCAGCTATTTCCTAATTTTGTGTTTCTGTGTAATGTGCTTTTTTACACATTACCATGACTATATTATATCACCACTTGTTGTAATGCAATAATGAACATCCATATGCCAGGTGTCTCGATGTCTGTTTTTATGCAGACATATGGCCAATGTGTCTTGTACTTTTGCTGCCTATGTGGGCCCCACCTTGTGGGTCCCATGAGAGGGATAGTGCACTGGCAAAGGGGGGGGGGGTGGCTTATGCACCTTTCGCCCACTGTCTCTTATCGGGTTATGGATGGGGTGGCGTTGTCAGACATTGCCGCCTCACATCCTCTCTGATGACGCGGTTCCGGAAGTGGGGTGGCAGCCATCTTCGTAACCCCTTGCTTGACACCGTTTTCTCCCTCATGATGGGAACCCATGATTGGATCCTACGCATGTCAATTGACTGTAAAGGGAAGGGTCCCGCCAGGACGACGTCACCCCCGGACGAAGGTATCTGCCCTAAACGTGCGTCGGGCTCTGGCGTCTCCTCTGTGCAGGATCATGAACCTTGGTATGTACCTCCATTTGTACAGGCATTTGTTCAATATTTCCTAGGGCTGTGTGCAACTTTTTTTGTTTGGCCTTACAGTTTGCTGCCTGTGTCTTGCATGTTTGTTACATAGACATGCACTATAGTTGTAATGATGGGGGTAGGGAAACGGACAAGTGAGCCCTAATCTACCCGCCACTCTGTCCCTGCCTACTTGCAACGACCCGCCCTAGGCGACGGGGTACAACTGGGCGGCGGTCCCTATGCTCAGTAAGTGCACGAGACAAACAGACAAGGGTACACAAAGCTAAGGGAAATGGGGCAGTTGCCCACGGCAACACCGTGAGCAGCAAGAGTGGTGAACGAGCCAAGTCAAACCAGGAGTGTACGAGGTACTATACGCAGAGCAGGAGAGTAGTCAGCAAGCCGGGCTCAGTATGGAGCAGGATCAAATAGTTAGAAGCTGTAGCTGGGCAAGGAAACCACACGAGAAGAATCACAAGCAAAGGAGGAACAGGAAATGCAGGTATAAATAGACAGAGGGCGGGAGCTAGCTCCGTCTGACCAGGCTGCGATAGGTTCTCCCACTCCTAAGCCTGCCATCCTGAGTGGTGGAAGATGCAGTCAGTCTCAGAGACATAGACTCAGGTGCAGACTGATTACCTATGGGCGTATACACAGAAGTTGTGCCTGGCAGATCCTTTACAATAGTGGCCTTTTGTACCTGTATTAGTACTTTATATTGCACTGGTATCTACGCATATATCCCTTACTTTGTGCATGCCTGGCACAGTCAGCATACTTCTACGTATCCTTACCCATATGCCTGTATCTTTCAATGTATGTATGTTCATACCCTGATTAAACTTTATTGTGCCCTCCGTAGGTTGACACCCTTTTTTTCATTGTGTGACTCATCTTTTTAATATTTTGTATCTATCTTTCAATAAAAGATTTTTATTACTTATTACGTGTGTGCTAGTATTTGATCCCTTTTGTTTGTAAGTTTCTCTGTGCTTCACAAGTGTGGTATAGTGACAAAACTAAACATGTGCTTTTGAAACATTCTACAAAAGATAGATGAAGCTTTATATAAATTTATAGAGTGACAATCAAAGAATGTCATACTCTTAATTGTAGGTGTGGCATTATATATGTAAGCCAGACCACCGTCTATAAAAAGCATGGATTGTTCAACATTTGAATGGTTTTAAAAATTCATGAAATCAATCATATTAATCATTTTATTGGGATTGAGAAAGTGTATTTTGATTGGTCATGGATGAGCAATATCCAAAAATGTCTTCAACAATTCTTTCCATATGCTAGGAGCATATGCTTTGAAATAATGTCAAATCTGTGTAGATGACTCACGCCTCCCTGAGATATTTACTGTTTTAACAAATGTACACTTTATTTCATTATAGGGTAGATTACTATGTTATGGACAGAAACATAGCTTAAAGGGGTTGTACAGACATGGGGCTGTTTTTTTATACCGATGACCTATTCATAGGATAGGTTATCAGTATATGATCGGTGGGAGTTCGACACCCTGACCCCATATCAATCAGCTATTCCGGCTGCCTTCAGGCATTGGTGCCGGAATCAGATGGCTCCAATCACTGTATATTGGCCATGTTGGGTTACTGCAGAGCTGCTCCTATTCACTTGAATAGAAGCAGAACTGCAGTACTGCAGCACGGCTGCTATACCACTGTATCAATCATGCTTCTGGCACACGGAGGCAGCCGGAACAGCTAATTAGTGCGGGGTCAGGGTGTCAGACCCTCGCCGATCATATACTGATAACCTATCCTGCCGATAGGACATCAGTATAAAAAACAGTCCCCAGCATGGACAACTCCTTTAACCCCTTAATGACCAGCCTATTTTAGACCTAAATGAGCAGGCTATTTTTTAAGTTTTTCCATCGTCGCATTCCAAGAGCTATAACTTTTGTATTTTTGCGTCGACATAGCTGTATAAGGTCTTGTTTTTTGTGGGACAAGTTGTATTTTTTAATAGTACCATTTTGAGATACATATTATTTATTGATTAACTTTTATTAACTTTTTTTTGGGGGGGATAGAAAAAAATCTGAAATTTCGCCACTCTTTTTTGCGTCCTAAATCTACGCCGTTTACCATGTGGTATAAATAACACAATAAGTTTATTCAGCGGGTTGTTATGATTGCAAAAAATACCAAATTTGTATCGTTTTTGTATGTTTTACTACTTTTACACAGTAAAAACTCATTTTTTTTCAAAATGATTTGTTTTTGTGTCTCCATATTTGAAGAGCCGTAACGTTTTTATTTTTTCTCCTATGCAGTTGTATGAGGGCTTTTTTTGGGGGGGAAGACTTGTAGTTTTTATTGGTACCATTTTGGAGTAGATGCAACTTTTTGATCACTTTTTAATCAAATTTTTTTAAAGTCAGGATTCACAGAAAACAGCAATTTTTTCCGTCGTTCTTTATTTCATTTTTTACGGTGTTCACCGTGCGTGTAATAGCTTTATAGTCGGGGTCGTTACGGACGCGACGATACCAAATATGTGTAACTTTTTAACTTTATTTTGTTTTTTTAATAGTAAAGCAGTTTGTAAGGGGAAAAAGTGGGTTTTGAATTTTTTTTTTCACATTTTCTTTTTATTAACTTTATTAAACTTTTTTTTTTACTTTTTTACTAGTCCCACTAGGGGACTTCACAATGCGATCCTCCGATTGCTATTATAATACACTGCAATACTTTTGTATTTCAGTGTATTACTGCCTGTCCGTTTAAAACAGACAGGCATCTGCTAGGTCATGCCTGCGGCATGATCTAGCAGGCATTTATTACAGGCAGACCTGGGGGCCTTTATTAGGCCCCCGGCTGCCGTGGGAGACACAGACACTCGGCGATCTTATCGCCGGGTGGGATGAGAGGGAGCTCCCTCCCTCTCTCAAAAACCACTCAGATGCAGTGCTCGCTATTGAGCACCGCATCTGAGGGGTTAAACGGGTGAGATTGATACTTATATCGATCTCACCCGGCAGAGCAGGGACGCTCCCAGCCGGCAGCTGAGAGCAGGGAGATTTCACAGCTCCCTGCTCTGTTTACTTTTTCCGATGCCGCGACGTAAAAAGTTTATGGCATTGGAATAAGGCCCGTTAATGACCGACGTAAAAAGACTATGGGCCGGTCACTAACGGGTTAAAGCTCTTTGGTCCTGAGGCATTGTATATAACAACATTGCACTGTAGGGTATACATACACTACTGTTCAAAAGTTTAGTGTCCCTGAGAAATAAACTTGTTTTTAGTACAAAGTCACTTGTTTTTTTTTAATGAAAATAACATTAAATTGATCAGTAATACAGCCTAGGCCTTTTTAGTTTGTATGCAGCAATATTTTAAATTTTTCCATCACTGCCTTCTGAGAGCCATAACATAATTTTTTTTCCATATGACATAGCCTCATGAGGCACCATTTTTGTGCGCATATAATCAATTGAAAAACTTTTAGATTTTTTTTGGGGAGGTGGAATAAAAAAAAACAGCAATTTCACAATTGTTTTCTGCTTTTTGTTTTTACGGTGTTCACTGTGCGGTATAAATGACATGTTAAATTTACCCTACTGGTCAGTACAATTACGCAGATACAAAATGTATATACATTTTGTGTTTTGCTACTTTTGTACAACAAAGACACTTTATAAAAATCATTTTTCTGTCGTTATATTCTGAGAGCCATAACTTTTTTGTTTTGTCCATCTACGGAGCTGTGTAACGGCTCAGATTTTGTAGGACGAGCTGTATTTTTCATTGGTATTGGCTTTTTGGGGTACATTAGAAATTTTTTATTTTTTAAACATTTTTTATTCTCACCAAGCGATTACTTTAGCAATCATATAATACATTGTGATACTTCTGTATTGCAGTGTATTATGCCTTTGTATTTATTATCCCTGCCACATGCAGAGTCTACCAGGGGTACAAAGGGGGTTCATCATTAGGCTGCCATGGAAACTGTCAGCACCCAATGATCACATCAGAGGCAGCCTAACCAAATAGATGCCGCGGTGACTATTGACCCAGGCATCTAAGGGGTTAAATGGCCAAGATCTCAGTGATCCCCTGTCCTAGCCTTTGCAGCAGAGTGCAAGCAGTAGTATACATGACCTGCTCCATAGCACCAGTGTGGTGGATGGTGGGATTAATGGCATATCATAGGCTTTTAGAGACCCAATTTCAACATCCATCACTCTTGTGTCCCAATGGTTTATTGTGTTATCAAATCCAAACTTATCATGTTAACCCCTTTAAGACACAGCCTGTTTTGGCCTTGTGGACACAGATAATTTTTTCAAATCTGACATGTGTCGCTTTATGTGGTAATAACTTTGGAATCCTTTAACCTATCCAAGCGATTCTGAGATTGTTTTCTCGTGACATATTGTACTTTATGTTAGTGAAAAAAATTTGGTCGATAAATTCAATATTTATTTGTGAAAAACTTCAAATTTTAGAGAAAATTAGCAAAAATTTAAATTTTTCTAAATTTAAATGTATCTACTTGTAAAACACATAGTAATACCACTCAAAATAGATACTAGTTAACATATCCAATATGTCTACTTAAGGTTTGCATTGTTTTTTTCACGTCCTTTTATTTTTCTAGGACGTTACAAGGCTTAGAACTTTAGCAGCAATATCTCATATTTTCATGAAAATTTCAAAAGGCTATTTTTTCAGGGACCATTTCAGTTCTGAAGTGACTTTGAGGGCCTTATATATTAGAAAGTCCCCATAATTCACCCCATTTTGAAAACTGCACCACTCAAAGTAGTCAAAACAGCATTCAGAAAGTGTTTTAACCCTTTTGTCGTTTCACAGGAATTAAGGCAAAAAAGAAGTGAAATTTACAAATTTTTTTTTTTTTTATGAAATTCATTTGTAATAAAAAAAATCTGTAACACAGAAGGTTTTACCAGAGAAACACAACTCAATATTTATTGCCCAGATTATGCTGTTTTTATAAATATTCAACATGTGGCCAAAAAAGTGTTTTGTATCATCACATTTTGAGAGGCATAACTTTTTTATTATTTGGTCGATTGTGAGGTCCGGGGCTTATTTTTGGAGGGACGAGCTGTAGCTTTCATTGATACCATTCTATGGTACATACCACTTCTTGATGACTTTTTATTGTTTTTTTTAGAGCTAAGGTGACCAAAAAACAGCGATTTTGGCGTTTTAAATTATTTATTTCTTACAGCGTTCACCGTGCGCAATAATTTACATTTTACTTTATTCTGCAGTTCGATATGATTACGACAATACCATATGTATATAGTTTTTTTTATGTTTTGCAGCGTTTGCACAATAAAATTATTGTTCTATAAAATTATTTATTTTCGGTGTCACCATATCATGAGAGCCATAACTTTTTCATTTTTTAGTCAAAAAAGCTGTGGGAGGTCTTGTTTTTTGTGGGACGGGTGTTAGTTTTAATTGGTACTATTTTGAAGTATACGCAACCTTTTGATCACTTTTTATTGTATATTTTGGGAGTGGTGTTGACCAAAAAATCGCCATACTAGCAGAATTTTTTATTTATTTTGTTTGCGGTGTTTACCATGTGGGAAAAATAACATTATAGTTTTATAAGAGGAAGGAAGGGAGGTAGGATCCAGCGCTGAATAGCATTAAAATGGAAAATTTTCCAAGTTGAATTAGTTGGATTAAAAGAAGAAAGTCCAGTAGTATTGGTCCTAGGCGTGTATGAAGTGGAGGGGTAATATCCACTGGGCCTACGCGTTTCGGACGACTGCCGCGTCCTTAAACTTGGCTGTGATAGATTTCAAATAAGCGCGCTGTCAGATTTATACTTCCTTGGTAGAACAGCTGATTTTTGGTGCTGATTGCGTGTCATGACATGACTACTATTTGGAACGCAAGCACCGGAAGTAAGTCTCAGGTAACCGTGACTTCGTGATGTTTGGTTTCTTTGTTTCGTTTTTTATTTTTTATCTTTTATATGTATGTTAAGAATGGTTATTTCGACATATTATTTTTATTTTTGTGTTTCATTTATAGACATGTATATTCTGTGAAGATCATATCAAAATTGCTTATTAATAAGCTTATTGTTTTTATTGGGTTCCAGGGCTCGTCTTGGAACATGAAGCTGGAGACAGTAGTCAGGCCGGCGACATCTCTGCATCGATCCTATTAGGACGAAAACATGAAACTATGGCGCCTTCCGCTGCTGGTAAGTACTTGTGTCAAAACTCAGTTTTGATATTGTATCAATGTTGATAATGAGATGTTACATATTGACATTTAGTTCAAAGGAATTATTACGTATTACCATTAATCTGAAATGGAAATCAAATTGTGTTGTACTACTATTAGCGGAAAAGGTTAGTCCTAGATATTACTTTAATCCTTCTGACTTTTTTTTGGTTTGTTATGTACAGCTATTGTACCATATGTCATATATTAATTTGAATTATTGTTCATTTACTATGATTCTTATGACATATATGGTAATCTGGTCGTATCGGCAAGGCGCTTTTGGTATTTGCGAGGATAAATTGTGGGAAAGTGTGGAAAGGACCGCAACTTTGGCTAGTGAGGTTAGGAAAGGTACTTATATTAAAAACAAAACAAAAACAAGCAAGGGCTGTGTGATGTGGGGGTTGCTATGTACATGGCAATTAACAAATATTATGCATGTACATGTTGGGAATGTTGTAACATGTAACGAGGTTATGTGTATACCTAGATATGTGCTATGCAATGTCAATACTGTGTATTATGTTGGAGTGCTATTGGTTTAATTGTTATATTTTATTTAATTTTTCAAATTGTTGTAATATGTGGATTAATAAAGATACATTAGTTCTTTCTTTAAATTCAGACCTTCTGGATATCTTGTATTTAGTCTGTATATCCAATAGGCTTCTCTTAAATGCGTTTTGTGTTTAATGTCGCCACCTCGTTTGGATGGGTGGATCTTTTCAATGGCATAGCAACGAAAGGTTTTGATATTTCTGTTGTGGTGAGAAATGAAATGTTTAGATGCATTGGATATATTGAGAATGTTCGGATCCCTTATGTAGCTGAGGTGTTCTAAGATTCTTGTCTTGAATTTACGATTTGTGCAGCCTACATATTTTAAGTGACATTTTGTACACTCAGTTAGGTAGATGACTGAAGTAGAGTTGCAATTAATGTAATTTTGGATATTGAAAATCTCTGTTTGTGTAGAATTACTAAAGTTTTTTGTTGGATATGCGTAAGAACAGACTTTGCATGGGTGGTGGCCACATCTATAGAAACCTTTGGTTTCCAACCATGTTGCTGTAGTGTTTTCGTTAGCTGTAAACAAGGATGGAGATAGAGTGTTGCCCAAGGACGGGGCTTTTTTGGCCACTATTCTACAACCTCCAGACAAGATTGTACGCAAGGTGTCATCTTCCATGAGAATATTGACTATATTTTTGATTTTTGTGAATTGGTTGCTTTGTTGCAAAATCAGTGTGGGCTGATTGACAACTGGTTGTAGGTCTTGTTTTTCATCATCAGTGATTTTGTGGAGGCCGAGAAGTTGGTTTCTGGGTTTCTTGGTCATGATATTGCAGGCTCTGCTTAGTGACCATTTTGGGTAGCCTCTTTCTTGAAGTCTCATACTTATTTGTTTTTGTTCTATCTCAAATTGGTTCTGGGAGGTGCAGTTTCTTTTTGCGCGATGCATTTCTCCCAGAGGTATGGCTTTGATGGTATGTTTTGTATGGTCACTTTTCGCATGAAGTATATTGTTTGACGCTGTTGGTTTTCGATGGGTTTTGGTGGATATAACTTGACCTTTATTGCCTTTTAATTCTAAATCAAGAAATATGATATGTGAGGTATCATGGTGGTAAGTGAATTTGAGATTGCACTCGTTGTCATTTAGAGCTTCCATGAAATTGGGGATGATGTTAGTATTCCCTTTCCAGATAATCAAAATGTCATCAATAAATCTTCCATACCATTCTATGCAGTTACTGTATATATTGTCGGAAGAAAAAATATGGAATTGTTCCCACCATGACATTACCAAGTTGGCTACTGATGGGGAAAATTTGGCCCCCATTGATACACCTTTGAGTTGTAAATAGTATTTGGTATCAAATTGGAAATAATTATTGGTTAACAGAAACATGAGTACTTCTAGAATGAAGGATTGAATTTTTTTTTCGTAAGTACTATGTTTTGATAGATGGTAGTCAAGAGCAGTATAGGCTATTTCATGTGGGATTGATGTATATAATGATACAACATCACATGTGAGCCAAGTGAAATTCTTTTCCCAGCATTTGTTGTGCATTAGATTGAGAACATGTTTGGTGTCTTTTAAAAAGCCAGGTGTTTTTTGTGCTAGAGGCTGTAACAGTATATCTAGCCATTCTGACAGCCTTTCAAGGATTGATCCGATACCAGAGACAATTGGTCTCATTGGTGGAGGCACTGTTTGTTTATGAGTCTTTGGAAGCGCATGAATTATTGGGGTAATAGGATGTTCGATGTAAATGAACTCTTTTTGTTTCTGGGTAATAAAGCCTTCTTGTTGCCCGTCATCCAATAGTTTCTTCATCTGACGTTTTATTGTATCAACTGGATTTCTATCCAGTTTTTTATAGGTGGTTTCGTCGGATAACATGTTGATGATTGATTGTTCGTAATCTTTCTTATTCATCACCGTGACGTTGCCACCTTTGTCTGACATTTTAATGGTTAAATCTTTATTTTCATGCAATGATTTTACTGCTTGATTGAGTTTTTTTGACATATTCGTTTTGGGACGTTGGTTTTTGAGGCTGTCAGCAAGATTGTGCAATTCTTTTTCTACGACAGTTTGAAAGCGATCCATTGAATCCGTACGTGCACTGGTGGGATAAAATGTCGGATTTGATGTTGTGAATTTATGAGCTGTCGTGACTGTTTGGTTGGAAGTTTCACTTCGTAGATGGTCTAGGCATACCATTGTTGACAGTTCCTCAAATGTAAATTCTGCTGGTGTAGATACTGAAGTTATTTTAGATCTTGTCTCTTCCATTGGCATAATTGTAGATGATGTCTCTGTTGGAGTATCGTCTTGACTTATTTCGCTTTGAAGAAAATGTTTTTTGACAGTTAAATTACGAATGAATTTATTGATATCTAATATAGTGTTGAACAGGTTGAAGTTTTTTTGGGGGGTGAAATTGAGACCTAGTGTAAGTACTTCATTTTGGTCTGGAGTTAAAGGAATGGAGGATAAATTGGTAACGTTAGTTATCGGTATTGTTGGTATTTTCTTGGGCGGAGGCGACGATATTGTTCTTGATTTGTACGGCTTGTGTTTCCTACCGCCCCTCCTTCCCCGTTTTTTGAAAGGTATGGTGTGTTTTCTGATCTCTGGTTAGAACGGGGGCAAGTTGTATTATTGTCATCTTCTGATATTCCGTCAGCAGAGTCTGGTTCGGTCGAGCTGAAGCTGACTCTATTTGGGAGATCTCTATATTGTCTGTACGATTGATTTCTTTTTTTGAGAATGGATCTCGGTCTGGTATAATTTCTAGTTTTTTTACTCCAATTATATACTTCATTACAGGTGTAGTCTTTTGTGTCCCGTTGAAATTTGCTTTTTTTTATTTCAGCAATAGCATGGTCAAGCTTATCGATAGCCACTGATGTCCGGGTGTGGAGAAGAGCATATGTAGGTGAGTTAGCAAATGTTTCCAGTGATTTCTTTGTATTTGATATTTGAGTATCTAGTTCTTTTAGTTTTTCTTCTTCTTGTTCAGTTATTAGTTTCATCAGATTGATAGAACATGTTGAAAGGATCTGGTTCCATTTGTTTTGGAACTCATCTGTATATATGAAGCTAGGTGTCTTTCTGAGCCGTAAGCCCCTAGGGATCATATTTTTTGCAATATAGTTTTTTAAGGTGGTCAGGTCCCACCAAATTTTAGCTTGTTGAGCTAAGTGTTTTTCTAGCATGTGGAATAATTCCTCCATATCCTCGTTATTTTCTGTGGAGTTGTCATGTTGTCCAAATACTTTCTCAGCTAGTTTAATGCGAGTATACTGAGTGTCTTGAGTCATGTTCTCAATTTGAAGTAGTTTAGTGTTGTAAGTAATTCCTCAAGGTAAAGGTGCAGGGTGAATAGCGTTAAAATCAATTATAACATAAATGAAGCCAACTTGTTTTTGATTAATAAATGTAGTATGTCCAAGAATATTATTTCTTAATTGGTTGTGGTCCGTTTTCAAATAGTCCGGTATAGCTTCACTTAATACACACATTTAGGTATAAATAGTCTTACAAGGTTAACTGTGTGGTAGGACTCACTGGTATTGTTTATAGTGCAATTGCACATTGGGAGCTCGTAAGGAAAACACTTTGCCGAAATTTTGCAAAAAATAGAACATGGGGAGAGAACCTCCAGCTCACCTGACACACTCCAGTGTGTCGTAGTTGGCGCCCGGATCCTCGTGTCGGCACATGGATAACAACAAGAGGAAGGAAGGGAGGTAGGATCCAGCGCTGAATATCATTAAAATGGAAAATTTTCCAAGTTTAATTAGTTAGATTAAAAGAAGAAAGTCCAGTAGTATTGGTCCTAGGCGTGTATGAAGTGGAGGGGTAATATCCTCTGGGCCTACGCGTTTCGGACGACTGCCGCGTCCTTAAACTTGGCTGTGATAGATTTCAAATAAGCGCGCTGTCAGATTTATACTTCCTTGGTAGACTACTATTTGGAACGCAAGCACCGGAAGTAAGTCTCAGGTAACCGTGACTTCGTGATGTTTGGTTTCTTTGTTTCGTTTTTTATTTTTTATCTTTTATATGTATGTTAAGCAGGGTTATTTCGACATATTATTTTTATTTTTGTGTTTCTGTAAAGGGAAGTGTCCATATATATGTATATATGTATATGTGTGTATATATGTGTATATATATATATATATATATATATATATGTATATATATATATGTGTGTATATATATATACACATATATATAATATATATGTGTATGTATAGTACATATACTGTATCATGAGCCAGGGCTGTAACTACAGCAGCCCTAGTCATGAATACGGTTGGAAGCAGGGCAGGACAATTAGCATGTCCCTGCTTTGTTAGGAAACCATGGAGACAAGGGATAGTTATCCCCTGTCTCCATTTCAAGTCTCCCGCGCGCACGGACTGTCTCGTGCGGGCTCTCATGAGTCGGCTGGTGATACATTATCACCATGCCGACCCATGCTAGCCTGGGGCAAGCGCCACACTCCCCGCTGCAAGCGTACCGACAGGGTTAAATAGCCCTGCATCGGTACGCTCAGTAGCCGAGCTCAGGAGCCGAAGCTGAAGAAGATCAGCTGAGAGCTGCCTTCACAAACCACCGACGGCTCACTTCTCTCTCTCTCTCTCCTCCAAAGACCTGGGTTCCTGCTGCTGCCTCTGCTGCTCCACAAAGTCACGCTAAGTATCAAGTGTAGCAGCAGCTACACTTAACCCTGTCTCTCCCTGTCTCCTCCTGCTGTAACCCTTGCTTCCCTGAGTTAACCCCTTGATCTCCCTGATTACTGTCCCTGAGTTAACCCTTGCTGTCCCAGAGTCCCTGAGTTAACCCTTGCTGTCCCAGAGTCCCTGAGTTAACCCTTGCTGCCCCAGAGTCCCTGAGTTAACCCTTGCTGTCCCAGAGTCCCTGAGTTAACCCTTGCTGTCCCAGAGTCCCTGAGTTAACCCTTGCTGTCCCAGAGTCCCTGAGTTAACCCTTGCTGTCTGTTTTACACAGTAACCCATTCCCCTTGTTCCTCCTTATCCCGTATTAACCCTTAGTGTATAGGGAAAGTTATATTAGGAGGGAGTGGGATAGAGAGCGTGTGAGAATCACAAGTAACTTATGTGTATTGTGTTGTAACGTAACTGTATTCTGTGTATGTTTATGTAAGTGGGTGGCGGTATAATATCTTGACACCGTGTTTATACTGTACGGTGATTAGTTACTGTATTATACATATGAGAGTGATTACTGTATGTTAATAAATATTACCTTTATTCACTATACGGTCTTATTCCCTTGAGTAGCCGCTAAAGCAATTAGATCGACGTTAGTATAAGGAAAAGGTATGGGAACTAGGCATAACCCTAGTGACCCTGATTATAAAGGCGGTAGTAATAGTGGGTGTCACTAACCAGTGAATCCCTCTATTACCCCACCCCCTTTAACAATGGCGAGCCAGCCCATACTGCTTTCAACTTATTTCTGTCTTTTGTACAATAAAATTGTGTTAAAACGTGAACTGCAGATAGGCGGCGAGGCGTGGACAGGTAACGTACGTACACGGTGTAGTGTTGGGTCATACTGTGCGCCTAGACCTTTTTGAAGTTCAGACGAGTAACACAATTTTATTTAAGGCTTGATACAGGATATAATTGATCAGCGAACCTATTGTTTTTTTTTTTTGATTATTTTCTGAGGTATTAACGTCTTTTATTTTGCTTTGCGGCGTGCTGCTCTACGGCGACGAATCGTCGGGCGAGCAACTTATACAAAAGAGTTTGCAGAAGTATCTACGTCGGTGTTCTTCCGGTGAAGTACAGCTGATCGGGAAAAGGCGTTCCGGATGAAAAGGACCTTTTTCAAAACAGCGGGTGACAAGGAGGACAACGCAGACGGAGATGACTTCTGGAACAGTGAGTATGGACTTCTCCACACTTAAACACCTCGCCAAAAACAGTAAATTTAATCCAGTAACACCTACAACATATAAATCAGTAGAACTGCTGTGGTCCACTTTATTGGACCAGGCTTATGCACACGACAAGTTATGCATTAGCAAAAGGAGGGTTTTTAACAAAACCTCCAAACGACTCCAAATGTTGGCAAAATTAGTGTATACTTTTGAGGACACCATTTGGAAGCCAGAACACGCTGAGACTATAGCTGGCACAAGAGTGGCAGGTGAAGTGGCCACAGGCGACTTCCACTGCCATTGTTGTGTCGAAAACATCAAACAAGTATACACACTGGAAGCTCAGCTACATGAAGAAGCCCAGTATACGGCTCAGAGAGGCAAGAAGATCTGTATGTTGGAAGATAAGCTCTCTGAGAAAGAGACTTATTTTTCCGACATGGATACAGAGCTTCTTAGATTGTACACTGAGGTAAATCATCACAAACATAAGATTGCATCCATGGATGCAATGATAGAGACACTCAGGGGTGATCTAACTGCAAAATTGCAAACCATTGCGAGTTTGCAGCAGACCATCACTCAGCTGTCTTGGCCTAGTACTAACGGCATGGGACCCTTGCCCACAAAACAGGTTTGCGTTTCGGGAACGGCACAGGGGGAGACAGCGGCAACAGCGCCATTGTCTTCTGAGGACCACAGATCCAATAATCCGGGTTCCGATACTAGGGTACAGGTGGAGCGGACATTGACCTTTTCTCCAACACCCTTGGAGAATAGACGTAGTAGTCGCCTCCATGGAGAGGGCTCCAATTGGGGATTGGGCAGCGGATGGGATACGGTACATACCGCTTCCAATCCACCAACGTGTCCTCCAAAATCACAAGAATTTTATCACCGCCATAACAACATGGAAAGGATAAACTTCTTGTTGAGGATCTGTAAAGAGATCCCAAAGTATGATCCAAGTGTGGATCCGTTTACAGCATGTGATATTTTTGAGGGCCATTGCAGAAAATATTCTGTGGCCCCGGAATATCGCATGGAACTGTTTAAATTATGGTTGCCTACCCACCTCAACCAGAGGTACGAAGCAACGGGGAGTACGTATCCAAAAAATGGCCAATTTCATGATGAGGAAGATCGCCTTTCAATACTCATGAGATTGGCAACAGGTCATCTGGATGTCACTCCAGAGATCCTTACAAAGTTCAAACCTTCCATACAGGATGAGCCTTTGACTCTCTGTGGTCGGTTTGAAGCAATGTACAGGAAGGTTACCAAAGACCAAGGTATGGGAGTTCCACAAGGCATGGTACGCATGTTTGTGGAAAAATTTACATACCTTGACACTGCAATACGGCTGAGTGCAGCAAGAGAGCCATCGCTCATTGATGCAGCCATGATTATTGAGCAGTATAGACAGGATATACTGCACAATAAGAAGACCATTAAAATTAGGGAGCGTGGTGATGTCAACGTTAAATCGCAAGATCAACGTGGATATCATGCTAAGATATACCCATCTCTGCATCCCACAGCTCCAACAGCTCCATCATTAGAAAAGACAGGCAGCATACGATGCTTCCTGTGTTTACAATATGGTCACATGAAAAGGAACTGTCCTAAACTGGTACGCACGAATCGTACCTACCCCGAGAAGAATGGTAATAACAATGGTTTCAAGATGAAGCCTAATTATGCCAAACAGACCGGGGAACATACTGACAGCAGCCAGGGACATTCGCCGGCGCAGACACTGAAACGCGTGGCACTAGTAAATGCTCCAGACAAAGTAGGTAACGGTACGTCAGGTTCAGAATCTACCAATTTTTCACATAACACTTCAGTGGACAAATTGCAGGTGGCGATTTGTTCCACAGAAGTACCCACTGGTAGTCTGGTGCAATTGAATTGAAGGCTGGGGATCCCTAAAGATTTGGCTCCAGTATGTCACATCATACTGGATTCTGCAGGGAGACCCCACATTAAAGCCAAAATAAAAAACCAGGACACAAAGATCATGCTTGACACGGGTACGGAAATTTCAATTACCAATGTCAAACATGATCTACAACCAGACAGCCCTCAATGTGTTGTGATCGGATTTGATCACGAACAAGGGGGGGTGAGAGCCCACAGGATAGATGAAGTTGTGGTTCAGATTGCCAAATACGTGACCCTGAAAGTCCCAATGTGGTATTACCACGGCTCCGACAATATCATCGGAACCGATATAATGACACAGAACGGATGGATCATTGACCTGGCAAACTGCATTGTGTGGAGGGGCCCCAGACAATCAAAGGTATGTGTCATACAACGGCATTGTCTGGGACCACCCCTGCCCATGGTTGGCAACACATCTGACATCCTGGAACACAAATGGCCTGAGGTTGCACACAAGGCAGACCTCGAGCCTATTGTGTACGAGTACCCAGACCTCTGGGCTCAGGGCAAGAATGACTGTGGGAGAATGGTTGGCGTTCAGGTGGACATACAAGGGCCAGACCCGCCACCTCAACGACAATACCGTTTTCCTCCCGAAGCCACACAGTCAATAATGGATACAGTCCAAGACTTAGCAACTAGGGGAGTGGTCATAGAGGGTAATTCAAGATGCAATAACCCTCTATGGCCAGTTAAGAAAAAGGACACCAATGCATGGAGGCTAACGATAGACCTCCGGGTCCTTAACAAATACACCCCTATGTCTGCACCCGTGGTTGCACAGACTCCTGACATAATGGCGAGGATAAGTGGCAAAAGTCGCATATTCTCGACCATTGATGTTGCAAATGGGTTTTTCTCTATTGAGATAACTCAGAGTTGTAGGTACAAGTTTGCTTTCACGGTGGGGAACAAGCAGTACATGTTTTGTGTACTCCCCCAGGGGTTCCATAGTAGCCCTACATATTTTCACCAGGCATTGGCAGCCGTACTGAGTGTGTTCTCACGTCCAGGATGCCTGCTGCAATATGTAGACGACTTGCTCCTTCATACAGAAACCATGGAAGAACACTTGGCTCTGTTGAGGGAACTGTTTGGACTCCTGGCCCGGGTGGGGCTCAAACTGAGCCCTCACAAGGCAAACCTTGCTAGGACAGAAGTGACCTTCCTTGGTGTCCAGATCTCTCATGGAGCCAAAGGCATCATGGTGGCCCGTGTGGAAGCCATGGTGAAATTACCCAGACCAGGCACTCTACAGGACTTGCGCAAGTTCCTAGGAGTAGCAAATTTCATGAGAGAGTTCATAGAGGATTTTGCTGCTAAAGCAAAACCCTTATATGAACTTCTCAGAGGGGAAGAACCTTCCCTGAGGGACTGGTCTGAGACACAGGAGGAGGCCTTTTCTACTCTGAAGAGAGACCTCTCGTCTGCCCCAGTCCTGGCCACCCCTCACCCTGATAGGGAAATGGCCATTCAGGCCCATTCTGGAACAGAATCTATCTCGGCGGTCCTCCTACAACTGGAAGGATCTGAGAACAGGCCTCTGGGATACTTCTCCAGGCTTCTTTCACCTGTTGAGAGAGGCTTTGATGAGTGTGCCAAACAACTGGCAGCCATACATTATGCGATCAAGACGACTGAGCATATTGTAGGCTTCAGGCCCCTCACTATACAGACTCCACACTCTCCATTGGTCCTCCTACTCAGGGACACACTCCCTGGAGTCTCTCAACAGAGATTCGGTAGGTGGATAATGGACCTGAGTGGACGAAATCTGACAGTGAGTCACAAGGCAAAGTATGTTCTTTCCCAGCTGTTAAATACGACTGGAACTGAACATGACTGTGGTCAACCCACGTTGAACACTGCCTCACAACTGTTCAGGACGAATACACATCCAGATGACAGAATCATCTTTGTTGATGGCTCTCGCTTTTATCTGGATGGTACTTATGTGACAGGGTTTGCTGTTCTGGATGAGACCACAGGTACCCAGAGTCTTGTCCGGCTGCCAGGTCACCTGTCAGCACAACGGGCTGAACTAGAGGCTGTACGAGAAGCCCTTCTCCTTAAGCCCCCAGGGAAGCGAACCATATATAGCGATAGCTCATATGTGGTCCGATCCCTCACACTTCATCTAGAAACCTGGAAGAGACGAGGGTTTGTGGATAGCCAGAACAAACCACTAGCCCACGTCACTGTCCTGAAAGAATTGTGGGAATGGGGCATAGCACATTCTGGAGAGTCAGCTATCCTAAAAATCCCAGCACACCAGAAAGGGGATGATCCCTTGGTCCTGGGAAACAATAAGGCAGATGAATCTGCCAAATTGGCTGCAGTGTCTGGGGTCCTCCGAGAACCAGGCACTGAAGATGTTCCCGCATATCAAATTGCAGTGCGCAGTAGTAACCTTAAGGATGGTCCTGTGTCATTTGAGGAGGAACAATCCAAAGATCCTCTTCTAATGACACACATCTCTGCACCACAGGATCCTTGGTCAATCAGACAGGGTATCCTGTGCTATGGCACGAGTACTAACACACTTCCCCTGCCAGTAGTCCCGCAACATCTGCAAGCAGAACTGACGAGGCTCAACCATCAGCTGTTAGGACACCCTGGTCGGGATAAACTGTTGTCCCTCTTAAAGGACAAATTATACTGGCCAGGAATGCCCAAAACAGTAGAGGAAGTGACACAACAATGCCTGGTGTGTGCCCAAGTTAACCCAAGAGCCCCAGCTCTAAAGCCGGTATTGCAGCGGGTTCCTCCAGCAGAGGGACCATGGTCTGCAATACAAATCGATTACATAGGACCATTACCGTCAGGTAGCCGTAATTGCCGCTATGCACTGGTGGTTGTGGATGTCTTCTCCAAATGGGTGGAAGCCATCCCAACACCAAATGATACAGCTGCCACTACTGCTCGAGTCCTTTGGGAGCAGGTTCTATCACGATGGGGAGTGCCCAGAGTGATAGAATCAGACCGGGGAACTCACTTCGCTGGTAAGGTAATGAAAGCACTTTGTGGACTATTGGACATAAAGCAAAGATTTCATGTGCCTTACCATCCCCAGTCCGCAGGTATAGTGGAACGAATGAACCGCACCATCAAAACACGGCTTTCTAAAGCACTGCTGGAAAAAGGTACCTCGTGGGTGACCTCCCTCCCAGCTGTGCTTATGGGTATCCGAGCCACAGAGGCATCATCAACAGGTATCACCCCATTTGAAATCATGACGGGTCGCAAGATGCCGCTCTGCTTTCCAAACGAGCCTCAGATATCTGAACCCATGAAGGATGCCATTGCCAGGGATGTGTATCTCCAACAGGTTCAGCAGAACCTGAAGGAATTGCTGCCTCACGCAGCAATCCGGATGCACAGACCGTATATACAGGGGGAGACTCCCTTGCCCTCTGTAGAAGATTCGGTAATGGTAAAGGTGTTCCGCAGGGCGGGTCTCTGGGATGCAAACTGGGAAGGACCCTACGAGGTCCTGGAGGTAATGGGTGAGACCATGCTAAAAGTACGGAGGCCGAAAACATCCAAGAAAAGGTCAAATAGACGACAAACCGTTTATTGGATCCACATCGACCAAGCAAAAGCCACCCAAGCCTCCCCATCTCAATAGTATATCGGAGTTGGGTGAGGGGGGAATGGTAGGTCGAAGGTGGATAACAAAACACACTACATATACATTGAAGCTGATAAGGGAAGGCATGTTAAGCACATTATCCCTTAGCAGATCTCAGGACGAAGGAACATCGCTGAACCAAGTATCGCGAGGGGAAGTTACCACATGAAAAGGGTATGTCTCCAGTTTGTGATGCTAGTGATAAGCATGATTTTGGCGGATACTGGTTCTTCTGGGGATAGTCTTGAACCCACATTAGATACAGATGGCAGATTACTTGGGTTACCAAGTCTTCTCGCAGTAGAATGTTTGGAAGGTAGAGTGCTGGAACCATACAACAACCTTACATTTGAGCCAGGGCAGTGGTATTTGTATGGGTTCCAGAGAGAGGGTTTTACCAATGGTGTAGTTCAACACTATACTCCGGTGGAGAACGTCTCTGCCATACAACATGACTTACATGCTCTATGCCTCAAGGAATATAGACATTTTCGGGACTTAGACATGACGCCCACTAAATCCCTAAGATGGGTATCAAAGAATCCACATCTGCATCCTTACAGACATGCGACAGCTAATACAACAAAGGTGTTGTGCACTAGGGAAGGAGTTCTGAGCCCTGAAGATGTCACTGGGGCAGAGTATAGTGGGTGGTATATTCTTAAAGCCATTTTCCTGAGTACTAGTAGTCAGGATGGCCTGAGAGTAAGGACATATTTTGACAGACCCATACCTGTAATAGGCACCCTGAAGGCGTACTGTATGTTAAGGGATTCTTATATGGTCATGAATAGGAACCCAAAATATGCACATGGACATGTTTCCACGGACTATTTAAGGACCAGTGTAATGATGTTGAAGCTAAACTGCAGCAACTCTGAGCAAATAATATGGAATGATCAGGACGGTCAGGTAAAACTGGAAGGCTTGTACAGAGCAACTGTTTTAGGAGTACGGACTGATGCCAAAGATCATAGGTATACTCAGGTAGAGGGATCTCCATCCATACGATCTTTCATGATTACTATAATGAGAGATGGCTGTGTACCGGAGGTGACAGGACATTATTTTGTCACCTATGCCCACTGGGAACCAGATACACAGATGGTGATGTCCGATACTAACCCCTGGAGATGGGATATAGTATGTAATGGCGTGGACGCCCCAATGATTGATGTATGGATGGATGGGGCCCCTATGACTGAGGAATACCGGAATAGATATGTATCTTCCGATTGGAAGGACCCCAGAGGCAGGGATATTAATTTCAACATCAATATAGATGGCTCCTTTAAATGGCCGTTTTGTGAGGCAGTCGACGAAGGGTTCTGGACATTTACACAGTGGGTCTATCTATCCTCCAAAATTAAACCCATCCGGAACCTAGTATTACAGGCTGGGGACAGTGATCAATGGTATCCCTTTAAAGGAAGAGGTCAGGTATGTGTGATGGTAGTACGAATTCCTTACGAATCAGAAGGTCTCCAGCCAGTAAAAACTCATTCTGACTCTTGTAACGTCCCTACCCATAGATTAGCAGATCCCATTACTCCTCAGTTATCATCTCCCTGGAGAATTATCACCGATACCAAATTTGTGCTATACACATGGAGAGTTTCGTTAGATGATTTCAGGGTAGATCACTGGGATCATAGATGTGAGGAGTACGTGAGGAACCAAATTGACATGATAAGAGGATGGGTAGAGGCGGGACAAGAGGTAAGAAAGGAAAATAGACTCTGGAGTAACAGGAAACGACGGGATCTGGTAGCCATGGGCCTAGGAGGAGGTGCATTGGGAGTAGGAGCTATGAACACTATGGATCTGGAAGTCCTGAGGAGTAAACTTGGGAATCTAGGGAGACATGCCAGCGAAGGTTTTAAGACCCAGCTTGATGTAAACCATGTCCTTGAGGGTTTGCAGCATGCGCACATAGATGCCACTCCCTCTCTATCTTCTGCTCTACGAGAGAAGTTTAGAAGGTTAGTTGTTGGTCTCCTGGAGGAGCAGGATAGAACACAACTCGCTCTGGCATGTACACAGATTCAGGGGGAACTCTCAGGCAACTTGAAACATATTGTGTCTTCACTGTATAGCGGCCACTACCCATTTAAC
The DNA here is from genome assembly GCF_050947455.1 of Rhinoderma darwinii. Classification (NCBI taxonomy): domain Eukaryota; kingdom Metazoa; phylum Chordata; class Amphibia; order Anura; family Rhinodermatidae; genus Rhinoderma; species Rhinoderma darwinii. Next base: position 48,339,889 of record NC_134694.1, read on the forward strand.
CTCCGCCAAAGGGTAAGTCCTCTGATATCTTCGTTTGCAATGAATCATACCAACTGGTGGGTAGTTCAGTGGCATGGGTGTCGGAATCTAACGTGTACCGCCTCATCCTTAGCACCCGTATCGGGCAATGTAAGACTGGGATATAGTGCCACAAACCTGGGTGTTGTCATGCAGAACATGGTGTTTCATCCCCAGCTCCCCTCGGATATTCTAACCTATGAGGGCAGCCATCCATATCTGTTTGACACAGATGGATGTTGGAGGAAGGAGGACGCTATCCTCTGCCAAGGTAATTACGACCGGGTGCTTAGACACCAGTGTTGGGATACCGAGGGGTCCTGTGAGATGAAGGCCAACCCAATACCCTCTTCAAACGTAAAATACATAGGTCAAGGATATTGGTGCTGGTATCAAATACAGAACGTTTCATATACTATCCACGCTACTAACTGCACCGAAAGAGGCATACTCCTCCCCGGAGCATACTGTACCCTTAATCCCGTATTAGGCGTTGATGTGGCGGATCAAAAGGGAAGAACTCCGGTGACACCTGAAAAAAGGCTCGACATCCGTCCAGACACCCCTGTGAGACTCCAGACGATTCCTCTTGGGTTTGGCATCGAACTAAGAAATCTCCTGCTAGACTTCAATGAGGAAGAGGATATCGTGGAGAAACTGAAAGATTCCCAACACCAAGCCACTATTCAGTTGGAACATGACACTAAAAAGATCACAGGAATTGTGAACAACCTTGACGCGGACGCGGAAGTGTCTTGGTGGGAGAGCTTGTTTGGATATAGTCCCAAGGCCACTTCCTTCTTCAACTTGCTCATCCACCCAGTGATAATCCTTCTCACTCTTGTGGCGATTATGTACGTTGGACTGTTCTGCGTGTACCGACGAATGAAAGGACTGGTTGAGCAAATACAACGAGGTCAAGCAGAAAGCCACGAATACATTCGTAGACGGGGTCTAAGGACATAGTGATACAGTCCTGCGACCCAGAATGGTTTATTATTGTATGTGTATATATATATATTTGTAAAGTGTAAATCTTAATCAATGGGTCGTACAAAATTTTCAAAGTGTACATATAGACATTCTAGGTGTTGATATGTGTCCGCAACATAGGCATACTCAGTGAGGACGTGCCCGTCCCACAGCGAGTGAGTGTGTACATGGAGGCGGGCATATATTTACAGCCTGTAGTCACCTCATTTACATGTGTACCTTGCACGTGTTTATGGAGGGGTAGTGTGAGATGCTGTTTGAGCATGAATCTCTATATGTACATATACCTATGGTCGGTGGGGGAATATTTTTGTATGTTTGGTTATTTTTCACTTTGTTTGTATGATTGGGTAGTGTGTAGGTACCCTTAGGGACAGGTAAGGTATTCACACACCCTTGTAGGTATTTGCCACCTCAACCTGAGAACTGGTATGGTCAATATGATGATGGATTGAATGTCAGAGGGGAAATGGAAGGCGATGCTCCACCCCACAGTAGATTCCTGGGTACCAAGACCTCACCTCCTCCTCGGGGATGATAACCTGCCATGATGAAGACCTGGATATCGGCCCACAAAGATTGTTTCGTCTTCAATCAAGATGCTGGGAAAAGTTGGAAAAGTAATGGATCACGTACAAAAGGTTGTTGAAAGGCGGACTAAGCCATTCCAAGGCTGACCATATGAGGGCACAAGTAGCCTTACACGGGTCGGCATGCTAAAATTGGATCGGCCACTGGAAAGACCTGCTGACGCCACTTAAGAGGAAGAAACTCCAAGCAAGAAAGAACAAGAAATCTGCGGCTCATGGACTTTGAGATTTTCAAATGAGCTTTGTTCGTTTGATGAGCTTTGAGGCTTCGTTCTATGGACTGTGAGTTTATTTCAACCCCGTTCTATGGACTATGAAGGTTTCTTTGTTCTATGGACTATGAAGGTTTCTTTGTTCTATGGACTATGAAGGTTTCATTTCAACTTCGTCTGATGAGCTTCGAGGCTTCGTTCTATGGACTATGAAGGTTTCATTTCAACTTCGTCTGATGAGCTTCGAGGCTTCGTTCTATGGACTGTGAGTTTTATCTCAACTTTGTTCTATGGACTAGGAGATTTAATTTCATCTTCATTCTGTGAACTTTGAGGTTTCGTTTCTTTGGACACTAGACTCCAGAGTCAGAGGAATGGCGGGAAGGTGTCCTTGAGGAGATAGCTGATGTCGAATATCTAGGTCTAATAGTATACTTCCTTCCATCTCAGACCATTACCAGTAACCGGGGAGGTTGAGGGGGTAAATAGAACCCCACAAACACTTCCCCAAATTGCATTGTCGAGTCCCCGACAACAGGGGGATTGTAAAGGGAAGTGTCCATATATATGTATATGTGTGTGTATATATGTGTATATATATATATATATATATATATATATGTATATATATATATATATATATGTGTGTATATATATATATATATAGTATGTATGTATACAGTGTGTGTGTATATATATATACACATATATATAATATATATGTGTATGTATAGTACATATACTGTATCATGAGCCAGGGCTGTAACTACAGCAGCCCTAGTCATGAATACGGTTGGAAGCAGAGCAGGACAATTAGCATGTCCCTGCTTTGTTAGGAAACCATGGAGACAAGGGATAGTTATCCCCTGTCTCCATTTCAAGTCTCCCGCGCGCACGGACTGTCTCGTGCGGGCTCTCATGAGTCGGCTGGTGATACATTATCACCATGCCGACCCATGCTAGCCTGGGGCAAGCGCCACACTCCCCGCTGCAAGCGTACCGACAGGGTTAAATAGCCCTGCATCGGTACGCTCAGTAGCCGAGCTCAGGAGCCGAAGCTGAAGAAGATCAGCTGAGAGCTGCCTTCACAAACCACCGACGGCTCACTTCTCTCTCTCTCTCTCCTCCAAAGACCTGGGTTCCTGCTGCTGCCTCTGCTGCTCCACAAAGTCACGCTAAGTATCAAGTGTAGCAGCAGCTACACTTAACCCTGTCTCTCCCTGTCTCCTCCTGCTGTAACCCTTGCTTCCCTGAGTTAACCCCTTGATCTCCCTGATTACTGTCCCTGAGTTAACCCTTGCTGTCCCAGAGTCCCTGAGTTAACCCTTGCTGTCCCAGAGTCCCTGAGTTAACCCTTGCTGCCCCAGAGTCCCTGAGTTAACCCTTGCTGTCCCAGAGTCCCTGAGTTAACCCTTGCTGTCCCAGAGTCCCTGAGTTAACCCTTGCTGTCCCAGAGTCCCTGAGTTAACCCTTGCTGTCTGTTTTACACAGTAACCCATTCCCCTTGTTCCTCCTTATCCCGTATTAACCCTTAGTGTATAGGGAAAGTTATATTAGGAGGGAGTGGGATAGAGAGCGTGTGAGAATCACAAGTAACTTATGTGTATTGTGTTGTAACGTAACTGTATTCTGTGTATGTTTATGTAAGTGGGTGGCGGTATCATATCTTGACACCGTGTTTATACTGTACGGTGATTAGTTACTGTATTATACATATGAGAGTGATTACTGTATGTTAATAAATATTACCTTTATTCACTATACGGTCTTATTCCCTTGAGTAGCCGCTAAAGCAATTAGATCGACGTTAGTATAAGGAAAAGGTAGGGGAACTAGGCATAACCCTAGTGACCCTGATTATAAAGGCGGTAGTAATAGTGGGTGTCACTAACCAGTGAATCCCGCTATTACCCCACCCCCTTTAACAGTTTCATTTATAGACATGTATATTCTGTGAAGATCATATCAAAATTGCTTATTAATAAGCTTATTGTTTTTATTGGGTTCCAGGGCTCGTCTTGGAACATGAAGCTGGAGACAGTAGTCAGGCCGGCGACATCTCTGCATCGATCCTATTAGGACGAAAACATGAAACTATGGCGCCTTCCGCTGCTGGTAAGTACTTGTGTCAAAACTCAGTTTTGATATTGTATCAATGTTGATAATGAGATGTTACATATTGACATTTAGTTCAAAGGAATTATTACGTATTACCATTAATCTGAAATGGAAATCAAATTGTGTTGTACTACTATTAGCGGAAAAGGTTAGTCCTAGATATTACTTTAATCCTTCTGACTTTTTTTTGGTTTGTTATGTACAGCTATTGTACCATATGTCATATATTAATTTGAATTATTGTTCATTTACTATGATTCTTATGACATATATGGTAATCTGGTCGTATGGGCAAGGCGCTTTTGGTATTTGCGAGGATAAATTGTGTGAAAGTTTGGAAAGGACCGCAACTTTGGCTAGTGAGGTTAGGAAAGGTACTTATATTAAAAACAAAACAAAAACAAGCAAGGGCTGTGTGATGTGGGGGTTGCTATGTACATGGCAATTAACAAATATTATGCATATACATGTTGGGAATGTTGTAACATGTAACGAGGTTATGTGTATACCTAGGGGGTATACCTTGAGGAAACTTAGCACGTAAAATCTAGATATGTGCTATGCAATGTCAATACTGTGTATTATGTTGGAGTGCTATTGGTTTAATTGTTATATTTTATTTAATTTTTCAAATTGTTGTAATATGTGGATTAATAAAGATACATTAGTTCTTTCTTTAAATTCAGACCTTCTGGATATCTTGTATTTAGTCTGTAGATCCAATAGGCTTCTCTTAAATGCGTTTTGTGTTTAATGTCGCCACCTCGTTTGGATGGGTGGATCTTTTCAATGGCATAGCAACGAAAGGTTTTGATATTTCTGTTGTGGTGAGAAATGAAATGTTTAGATGCATTGGATATATTGAGAATGTTCGGATCCCTTATGTAGCTGAGGTGTTCTAAGATTCTTGTCTTGAATTTACAATTTGTGCAGCCTACATATTTTAAGTGACATTTTGTACACTCAGTTAGGTAGTTTTCTGAAGTAGAGTTGCAATTAATGTAATTTTGGATATTGAAAATCTCTGTTTGTGTAGAATTACTAAAGTTTTTTGTTGGATATGCGTAAGAACAGACTTTGCATGGGTGGTGGCCACATCTATAGAAACCTTTGGTTTCCAACCATGTTGCTGTAGTGTTTTTGTTAGCTGTAAACAAGGATGGAGATAGAGTGTTGCCCAAGGACGGGGCTTTTTTGGCCACTATTCTACAACCTCCAGACAAGATTGTACGCAAGGTGTCATCTTCCATGAGAATAGGTAGGTAGTTATTGACTATATTTTTGATTTTTGTGAATTGGTTGCTTTGGTGCAAAATCAGTGTGGGCTGATTGACAACCGGTTGTAGGTCTTGTTTTTCATCATCAGTGATTTTGTGGAGGCCGAGAAGTTGGTTTCTGGGTTTCTTGGTCATGATATTGCAGGCTCTGCTTAGTGACCATTTTGGGTAGCCTCTTTCTTGAAGTCTCATACTTATTTGTTTTTGTTCTATCTCAAATTGGTTCTGGGAGGTGCAGTTTCTTTTTGCGCGATGCATTTCTCCCAGAGGTATGGCTTTGATGGTATGTTTTGTATGGTCACTTTTCGCATGAAGTATATTGTTTGACGCTGTTGGTTTTCGATGGGTTTTGGGATATAACTTGACCTTTATTGCCTTTTAATTCTAAATCAAGAAATATGATATGTGAGGTATCATGGTGGTAAGTGAATTTGAGATTGCACTCGTTGTCATTTAGAGCTTCCATGAAATTGGGGATGATGTTAGTATTCCCTTTCCAGATAATCAAAATGTCATCAATAAATCTTCCATACCATTCTATGCAGTTACTGTATATATTGTCGGAAGAAAAAATATGGAATTGTTCCCACCATGACATTACCAAGTTGGCTACTGATGTTGAAAATTTGGCCCCCATTGATACGCCTTTGAGTTGTAAATAGTATTTGGTATCAAATTGGAAATAATTATTGGTTAACAGAAACATGAGTACTTCTAGAATGAAGGATTGAATTTTTTTTTCGTAAGTACTATGTTTTGATAGATGGTAGTCAAGAGCAGTATAGGCTATTTCATGTGGGATTGATGTATATAATGATACAACATCACATGTGAGCCAAGTGAAATTCTTTTCCCAGCATTTGTTGTGCATTAGATTGAGAACATTTTTGGTGTCTTTTAAAAAGCCAGGTGTTTTTTGTGCTAGAGGCTGTAACAGTATATCTAGCCATTCTGACAGCCTTTCAAGGATTGATCCGATACCAGAGACAATTGGTCTCATTGGTGGAGGCACTGTTTGTTTATGAGCCTTTGGAAGCGCATGAATTATTGGGGTAATAGGATGTTCGATGTAAATGAACTATTTTTGTTTCTGGGTAATAAAGCCTTCTTGTTGCCCGTCATCCAATAGTTTCTTCATCTGACGTTTAATTGTATCAACTGGATTTCATTCGTAATTTAACTGTCAAAAAACATTTTCTTCAAAGCGAAATAAGTCAAGACGATACTCCAACAGAGACATCATCTACAATTATGCCAATGGAAGAGACAAGATCTAAAATAACTTCAGTATCTACACCAGCAAAATTTACATTTGAGGAACTGTCAACAATGGTATGTCTAGACCATCTACGAAGTGAAACTTCCAACCAAACAGTCACGACAGCTCATAAATTCACAACATCAAATCCGAAATTTTATCCCACCAGTGCACGTACGGATTCAATGGATCGCTTTCAAACTGTCGTAGAAAAAGAATTGCACAATCTTGCTGACAGCCTCAAAAACCAACGTCCCAAAACGAATATGTCAAAAAAATTCAATCAAGCAGTAAAATCATTGCATGACAATAAAGATTTAACCATTAAAATGTCAGACAAAGGTGGCAACGTCACGGTGATGAATAAGAAAGATTACGAACAATCAATCATCAACATGTTATCCGACGAAACCACCTATAAAAAACTACGTATAGTCACTGACTCATGCGGATAAGGGTTGAAAGGGTAATTTATTATTAAAAAACAACTTTGTGCAATTAAGTTAGCATAGCAGAAAAGCATTGTGCTGTTTAACCCACTTCCTGCCAGCGGTTTTTGGACGTCTTGCACCTCTGGTAGCCAGGAATCATATTAACCCTCATACATATACAGTATATTTTCTGAAAGTAAACACTTGGACATTGTCAAAATGCCACTCAGCTCTTTATACACATAGACACAGTCAATTTTGTGTCAAAATGCAATCCCCCCCCCCCAAAAAAAAAATCATATACATTTATATTTGTGACTAAAAGTGTAAACCAAACAGACAATTAGATGCACCACACATCCTAAATATAAAAGTTCAATATATGCAAAGTTCATACATACCACATATGCCTACATGCACATATCTTCATAAAGTCATCAGAATCGAAGAAACAGTTTTTAACCCCTTAACCCCCTAAGGACGCAGCCTTGTTTTTGCCTTAAGGCTCAGAGCCCATTTTTCAAATCTGACATATTTCACTTTATGTGGTAATAACGTCGGAATGCTTGAACCTACCCAAGCGATTCTGAGATAATTTTCTCGTGACACATTGGGCTTCATTTTAGTGGTAAAATTTGGTCGATATATTCAGTGTTTATTTGTGAAAAATTGCAAAATTGTGAGAAAATGTAGAAAAAATAGAATTTTTCAGAATTTAAATGCATCTGCTTGTAAAACAGATGGTTATACCCCCCAAAATAGTTACTAGTTCATATTTCCCATATGTCTACTTTAGATTGGCATAATTTTTTTTGAACATTTTTTTATTTTTCTTGGACGTTACAAGACTTAGAACATAAACAGCAATTTCTCATATTTTTAAAGTACCTGTTCAGATCTGAAGTGGCTTTGAGAGGCCTATGTATTAGAAACCCCCATAAAACACCCCCTTCTAAAAACTAGACCCCCTCAAAGTATTCAAAACAGCATTTAGAAAGGTTTTTTTTAACCCTTTAGGAATTTCACAGGAATTAAAGCAAAGTGGAGGTGAAATTTGCAAATTTCATTTTTCTTGCTAAATTTAAATTTTATTCCATTTTGTTTCTGTAACACAGAAGGTTTTACCAGAGAAACACTACTAAATATGTATTGTCCAGATTCTGCAGTTTCTAGAAATGTCCCACATGTGGCTCTAGTGCGCTCGTGGACTAAAACACAAGCCCTAGAAGCAAAGAAGCACCTAGTGCATTTTGGGGCCTCTTTTTTATTAGAATATATTTTAGGCAGCATGCCGGGTTTGAAGAGGTGTTGAGGGGTCAAAACAGTAGGAATACCCCAAAAGTGACCCCATTTTGGAAACTACACCTCTCAAGGAATTCAGGTATGATTGTTGTTACCATTTTGACGACACAGTTTTTTCACAGCACGTATTTGAATTGGATCTATGATAAATTTTAAAACACTTTCATACAGAGCCCTGATTTTTCGGGACATGTGTCACATTGATATATTGTGTCCTCCCTTATCCCCCTCTTATAGCAGACTCTGCACCTCTTTTGACTTTTTCCCTTCTTGCCAGTTTGGGGAACTTCTTCTGGAAAGTGTTGCCCTGGTACGATGCCTGTGGCCTCGCTTCCAGAAGTACTGGGTGCCCCCTTCTTGGTCCCTAAAGATTAGGTTCTTGATAATGATGTGCATGGCCAGCTTCTTATACCACACAGCATGGCGCTGCAGGGCTTCTGGACTTGATCTGACAGGTCCACCCCTCCCATGTACCTATTGTAGTCTAAGATACAGTCTGGTTTCAGGGTCTCTGTACTGGTACCTCGTACAGGTACATGGGTACTGGCGTGGGCATGTATTGTTGTCAATGCAAGAACATCTCTCTTGTCTTGTACTTGACACACAATATGTTCCTGCTAGATTGTGCCCTGCTCTCACCCCTTCTGAGTGTTTGCCTAAGCAGAGCCTTAGGGAGGTCTCTTAGATTTCTTCTAGCAGTGCCGCATGCCGCAGTACTTCTGGTAGCGAGGCATTTGAAGAGTGGGACGCTGGTACAAAAATCATCCAGGTAGAGGTGGCAACCCTAGTCCAGCAGTGGGTGCACCAAATCCCACAAAATTTTTGCATTAACTCCCAGTAAGAAGAAGAAGGAGGAGGAGGAAGAGGGGGGTGTGTTGCGGCATTCTGGGGGCTGAATACTGTTGTCCCTCCCTTCATATATCCTAAATTTGTAGGTATACCCTGATGCACTCTCGCACAGCTTATACATCTTCACGCCATACCTTGCCCTCTTACTCGGCAGGTACTGGAGGAATTGAAGCCTCCTTTTAAAATCTACCAAAGACTCATCAATAGAAATACACTTCTTGGGGTGTATGCTTGGGAAAACCGGGCACTGAAACGGTCTGATAGGGGTCTCCGTTTATACAAACGGTCAAAACTGGGGCCATCTCAAGGTGGGCACGGCTCATTATCAGTATAATGTAGGAAGCGTAGTATTGCCTAATTTATTTTTTTTAGGTTCCAGTTCAGTTCTGAAGTTGCTTTGAGGGGCCTATATATTAGACCCCTATGAAACACCCCATTTTAGAAACTAGACCCCTCAAAGTATTCACAACAGCATTTAGAAAGTTTATGAACCCTTTAGGTGTTTCACGGGAATTTAGAGCAGAGTAGAGGTGAAATTAACTTTTTTTTTTTTCAGAAAATCCTTTTTATACAATTTTTTTCTATAACACATAAGGTTTTCCCAGAGAAACGCAACTCAATACTTATTCCCCAGATTCTGCAGTTTTGATAAATATCCCACATGTGGCCCTAGTGCGATAATGGACTGAAGCACCGGCTTCCGAAGCAAAGGATCACCTAGTGAATTTTGAGGCCTCCTTTTTATTAGGCACCATGTCTGGTTTGAAGAGGTCTTGTGGTGCTAAAACAGTGGAAACCCCCCAAAAGTGACCCCATTTTGGAAACTAGACCCCTTGAGGAATTCATTGCGGTTTTCAATGGGTGCATGCGACTTTGTGATTCATTTTTATTCTATTTTTAAGTGGCGTGGTGACTGAAAAACAGCAATTCCACTATTGATCTAATTTTATTCCATTTTTTGAGAGGTGAAGTGACAAAACAATTGTGATTCTGGTACGGTTTATTATTATTTTATTTTACGGCGTTCACCGTGCTGGATAAATAACGAAATAATTTTGTAGTTCAGGCCGTTACGGACGCGGCGATACCAATTATGTATAGTTTATTTGTTTTTTTATATATTTTTATTAATAATAAAGGACTGATAAGGGAAAGGGGGGATTTTTACTTTGATCACATTTAAAACTTTTATTTTCTTATTTTTACACATCTTTTTTTTTACTTTATTACTTTGTCCCACTAGGGGACTTGAGGACAGGAGGCCCTGATCGCTATTCTAATTGGCTAGGGCACTACTGCCTACTCACTTTTCTCTGGGATTGCGTCTCTACACTATTTTATTCATTCACCCCAATAAAGATGGGAACATTGATTCCTTTTTAAAACTCTGACTGGACTCAGCGCTGGATCATTCCACCTTTTCTCCGCTATTCTAATACACTGCACGGTGAAAGACTTAAAAACAAAACCCCAAAAACTATGGAGCAATCACAGTTTTTTCCAATTTCAGCCCGCAAATTACTTTTTTTCAGTTTACCAGTACATTTTATGGTACTTTAAATGGGGTTAATAGAAACTACAACTCTTCCCGCAAAACATTAGCCCTCACACCGCTATATTGATGGAAAAATAAAAAAATTATGGCTCTTGGGAGGCGGGAAGTGAAAAACGAAAATGAAAAAGCAAAAAAGGATCAGTCCTGAATGGGTTAATTAATTTCTGTAGGCCCCCGATAACGCAGCTTTTCTGCCGCAAAAATTGCAACATGTGCTAATTGTTGCAGGTTTTACCTCCCCAATGAATTCAATAGGGAAAACCTGCAACAGCATAAATTGATATGCTGCAGATTAAAAAAACACACCTCAGGTCAATTTATGAATGTTTTTTCGGTAGGTTTTTTGTGCAGCATGCGGATGAGATTTGTTCACATCTCATGAACTGTGCTGCTACTATATTGTGCTGCGGATTTTTCGCAAAGAAATCCATTGCGGAAAAATTTGCAGTGTTTACGCTATACGGTGTTTTACGGACATACCCTAAAAGAAATGCTCAATGCTACCCCATTAACATTCCCTCCCATGCCCCCCACATGAACACTGGAGCCCCTATTATTGATCAGGTCACAATTTATTATATTTTCGAAAAAAACAAAAAAACACTCCTGTAACGGCCTCCCTTCGCGACTGGAGCAAATTGTGCCCCGCCGGTTACATCAATACATTGTCCCACTATTAAAAGTAGGCCAATGAACTGAGGTAACCTGGGACCATGTGATGTAATCTAAACAATGACAGCTTAGAGGTGTCACTGCTTAGTTTACTGTTACAGACCCAGAAAGGTAAGTATGAGGGTATGTGCACACGTAGTGACCAAAAACGTCTGAAAATACAGAGCTGTTTTCAAGGGAAAACAGCCCCTGCTTTTCAGACGTTTTTTGAGCAACTCGCGTTTTTTGCTGCATTTTTCACGGCGTTTTCGCTGCGTTTTTTACGTCCGTTTTTGGAGCTGTTTTCATTGGAGTCTATGAGAAAACAGCTCCAAAAACGTCCAAAGAAGTGTCCTGCACTTCTTTTGACGAGGCTGTATTTTTACGCGTCGTCGTTTGACAGCTGTCAAACGAAGACACGTAAATGACAGGTCGTCTGCACAGTACGTCGGCAAACCCATTCAAATGAATGGGCAGATGTTTGCCGACGTATTGTAGCCTTATTTTCAGACGTAAAACGAGGCATAATACGCCTCGTTTACGTCTGAAAATAGGTCGTGTGAACCCAGCCTGACAATGGCTTTGCTTTTTTTGCTTATTAGTGTTACTGATGTGTTGTTTTTTCTCTGTTTTTTTACAGGTTTGATCGATGAGATTTGAGGACTACTTTGATTACGGCGTTTTTATTTTCAATAAGGGGACTTTTATTTCAATTAAATATTTTTTCTGTGTTGGTGTGTTTTTTTAACTTCTTTACAGCTGCCTTAGTATCTGGCAGTCTGATAGACCATGTTCATTACTAAGGAGGGGCTTAGTGTTAACTGGTGAATAGGCAAACACTAACCCCCATTATTACCCCGACACCCACCGCCACCAGGAGTGCCGGGAAGATTCACAATCCAGTACCAGACCATCTGTAGTGATGGTCAGGCACTGGGGTGGCCACAGACTGGTATTATTAGACTGGGAAAGCCAAAAAACAATGGCCCTTCCCATTCTGGTAATGCTCGCCTGCTGCTGTGTTGTAGCTGGCAGGTTATGAAAAATGGAGGGGACGCCTAGTTATTTTTTTCAATTATTTATTTTCAAAAAATGATGTGGGGTCCCCCCCATTTTTCATAACCAGTCTGATACTATAAAGCAGCAGCAGCAGCTTTTATTACCAGGGTGGGAAGGGCCATAGTTTTTGGGCTTTCCCAGTCTAATAATACCAACCTGCGGCCGCCCCAGTGCCCCACCACTGTGGGTACCGGGGTAATAATGGGGGGTTAGTGTTAACCTCTTCATCAGCTAAAACTAAGTCCCGCCTTAGTAATAAACGCTGTCTATCAAACAGGCACCATTACTAAGGCAGTAGTAATAAAGTAAAAAAAAAACACAGAAAAAATATTTTATTGAAATAAAACCCCCCACACAACCCTCATTAACCAATTTATTGAAAATAAAAATGCTGTCATCGAAGTAGTCCTCGAATCTGGTGTAGTCCAACGACCGAACCTGTAAAAAAACCACAAAAAAAAAAAAACATTAGCCACACTAATAAGTAAAACAGCAAAAGCATTATTATACTTACCTTCCTGGGTATGTGACAGTAAACTATACTCTAAGCTGTCATTAGTTAGTTTACATCACGTGGTCCCAGGTTACCTCAGTTCATTGGCCTACTTTTAAAAGTAGGACAATTAACTTAGGTAACGGCCACTACGTGATGTAAACTAACCAATGACAGCTTGGAGCTGTCACTGCTTAGCTTACTGAGCCTCGTAAGTGGCGCAGGGTCACCCTAGATGCGCCAGAATTTGCGGGGCTCAGCAATTAAGTTTCCGTTGACGCGAGCCTGGTCTTCTCTGATCATGCCTTCTCCAATGGAACAACGGCAGGCGGCGCGATGACATCATAACGCGCCACAAGAAAGCTCCAAATGATGAGGCAGCTTCACCTGCGATTTCAATTGTATCCGCTACTTAAGCCCTTCCCGACATCTGCCGTATATATATGGCGCACGCCAGGTGGGGGAATATGGAGCGGGCTCACGGGCTGAGCCCGCTCCATAGAGCGAGTGTGTCGGCCGTACAGCTGATGTAGACAGTCCACTAAATCCTGCTGGATAAAATTTGCAGCTTCTCCGGAATCAAGATAGGCAGAGGAGGAACGTGCTGTCTCTCCAGAGATGATGATAACAGGGATAGATAATTTGGAAGACGTTTTGATGTTTGGCGTCATACCCCCTAGAGTTTCCTCTCCAACCAACCCTAGGTGCTGGAGTTTCCCGGCTTATGTGGACATTCGCGCATGAAATGACCCTTAAGGCCGCAATACAGACATAAACTAGAAGAGTATCTGCGCTGTTTCTTCTGCTTGGACAACTTGACTCGGTCTACCTGCATCATTTCTTCAGGTAGAGCAACAGGGGGAGGCAATAGTGGACTCTGGAACGAGGGTGCTAGTCTGTTAAACTGTCTCTCCTGCTAAACCCTGAACCTCCTGAGTGCATTCCTAGATCCTCATGTCGACCCGTGTGGCCAACAGGATGAGGACTCCCACGGTATAAGGAAGGTTGCGAGCTGCTAGCTCTTCCTTAATGTGTGAGGACAGTCCCTGCCAAAAGGTCGCCACCAACTCCTCATTGTTCCATGCCAACTCTGCTGCCAGGGTACGAAAGGAGATAGCATACTCTCCTACTGTGGACCCTCCTTGCTTGAGCAGAGTGGCTGCAGCAGAAGATGTTCGACCCATCTCCTTGAACACGGCACGCAAAGACTGCTGGAACTAGGCTAGGTCCGAGAATTCAGGTCCCTGTTGTTGCAAGATGGGTTTCGCCAATGTGACGGCCTTGCCATAGAGGAGGGAGATAATGAATGCTACTTTTACCTCCTCAAAGGGATAGAGATGAGCTTTTAGTCTAAAATGAATAGTGCATTGATTAATGAACCCTCTACATGCTCTAGGGTCACCAACATAGCAAGGAAGAAGAGGCAGCGAAACTGTGGATCTGGAACCGACAGGAGGAGTAATGGCCAGTGGAATAGCATCAGTCTCTGGAGGAGGAAAAGGGAGTTGATCCAGTAGTGCCATGATGGAGTTTGCAGCCTCAAGGAGTTGATCCTGATGTGCACGTAGGTCACGCATATCTGTCTGTATCACCTGAACTGCGGTCTTAGGCTGGCCAGCGGGTTTTATGGCCTGAGCATACTGTCACGATCTAGGGGTATGTGGACACACTAGGCCGCTCAGCCATAGCGGAGAGGCAGCTGACCAACTTACAGTCTATGCACAAAGTCTATGGTAGGACTATAGCACAAGGGTACCTGAGATAGATCAGACGGCGGCAAGAGATCTGGCAAAGATAGGGCTTAAAGTGGCTGTTTGCGGCAGACATGGCGGATGGTATCTAGGATGACAGATGACACCAGACGTGGTGTATTCCAGCAGACGAGGCAAGCCTCAGCTCAGGTACTAAACAGGCTCGGAAACAAGGCACAGCACGGGATACAGGAAATAGGAGGCAGGGCACGTGAACACTGGGAGCTGGAAAACACTAAGGAATCATTTGCAATACAGACATAGGAAAACTACAACAACACTCAGGCAAGGAGGGGAAGGGCGGAGCCCTACTTATAGCCCAGAATGAACAGGGGTTTATTAGGGAACTTTAACATGTGCGCGCGCTGGCCCTTTAAGCCCAGGACCGAGCGCGCGCTCACCCTAACAAGCAGAGCAGGGCCAAATGGCCGCGAGTGCTGGCGTCTCCTAGGTGGGAGACTCTGGTGGGATGCAAACAGTTCATGTTCGCGGCTGTCGTAACGTAAGGAACGGCAGCAGTCTGCGAACACGGCCGTGACACTCACATTAATAAGTGAAAGAAAGCACAGGTTTTTTTTTTGTTTTTTTTACAGTGTTCGCAGTATAAATTACGCTATAAATTTTTGTGCATGTTATTACAGTCGTGACAATACCAAACGTGTGTATATTTTATGTATTAAGACTTTTATTTGAATGATTATTTTATAAAAAATGGGTGTGTAGTTTTTTTACATTTTTTTTAAATTAAACATTAGTTTATTTTTACTTTTTTATTTTTAAACTTTAATGTACTGGCATAAATCTATATCCCAGTACATTAGCCAGTGTACTGATAGTACACAGGCAGTTGTAAGGACATACCTAAGTATGCCCTAACAACAGGAAATATGGTCACACAGCCCTGGGGTCCTTCAATGGACCCTGAATTGTCTGCCCATATATGGTATAGGGGGAATAGCGTTGGAGGTCAGAGGTTTCTCTGATCTCCGCCGTTAGCAGAAGGTGGTGCGGCCGGCGCTGCACTAATGAGCAGTGGCGCCGGCACTGAAGACAGAACATGGGGGTGTTTTGCAGTGCGCCCGCCATGTTCTCTCTCTTTAGTGCTGGCCGCATCACCTCATGCTGACCACGCGCGCACACTTGTCAGGAGCGGGGCAATGGCTGTATTACACAGCCGCAGCCCCGCTCTAACTCCATTTATGTATTGCAATACTGAGCTGTGCGGCTGCACAGCTTAGTTTTGAAATTTATGAATTAACGTTATTGAACATTTACTTACCTGACCTGCTGCAGTGCCATCCTGTCCTGCTCTGCCGTCCCAGTCTAAAACACGCCCACTATTCGCAGATTAGCCACAAATGCTCACGTGAGCAGTTCTGGACAATCCATTAACAGAGGGCGTGTCTTATAGACTAAGAAGCGCACCTTTCCTGCCTTGTGAGTGACCTGACCGTTGGCTGTTCAGGTCACAAGATACATTTTTAATAAAAAATAAAAAAAGAAGGATCCTGCAGGACGCCCTAGGCACTGCACCCCAGTGTTTAGTGGCAAATATGACCCTGCCTGTAGGTGTAGTGTGTAGGTGTCACAATATTTTTGTTTATATTATGTATATAGTGATGCATAATCTAATAACTAAAAACCGGCATGGATTCATGAAAAATAGGTCATGCCTAACTTACATGCTTACATGCTTTCTATGAGAAGACAGATCTGGATTTTGGAAAAGCATTTGATACTGTACCACACAATAGTCTTGCATTAAAGCTAAGGTAGGGACGGGGGGGGGGGGGGGGGACGGGACAATGTATGCACATGGGTAAAGAATTGGTTAACCCTTTCCCGCCGGAGCCGCTTTTGGACCAAATGACAGAGCCTCATTTTTAAAATCTGACATGTGTTACTTTATGTGGTAATAACTTTGGAATGCTTATACCTATCCAAGCGATTCTGAGATTGTTTCTCATGACATTGTACTTTATGTTAGTGAAAAAATGTGGTCAATAAAGTCAATATTTATTTGTGAAAAACACTAAAATGTTGAAAAAATTAGCATTTTCAAAATTTTAATATATCTGCTTGTAAGACAGATAGTTATACCACACAACATAGTTACTAGTTAACATTTACCATATGTCTACTTTATGTTGGCATAATTTTTTGAACATCCTTTATTTTTCTAGGACGTTACTAGGCTTACAAGTTTACCAGCAATTTCTCACATTTTCAAGAAAATTTCAAGAGCCTATTTTTCTAGGGAACAGTTCAGTTCTGAAGTGGCTTTGAGGAATCTATATATTAGAAACCCCCACAAATCACCCTATTTTAAAACTGCACCCCTTAAAGTACTCAAAACAGCATTTAGAAAGTTTCTTAACCCTATAGGCGTTTCACAGGAATTAAAGCAACGTGGAAGGAAAATTTGCAAATTTGTTTTGCAAAAATTCCGTTTTAATCCATTTTTTTCTGTAATACTGAAGGTTTTACCAGAGAAACACAACTGAATATTTATTGTCCTGATTCTGCAGTTTTTAGAAATATACAACATGTGGCTCTAGTACCCTAATGGACTGAAACACAGGCCTCAGAATCAAAGGAGAACCAAGTGGATTTTAGGGCCTTCCTTTTCTTAGATTATATTTTAGGCACCATGTGAGGTTAGAGGTCTTGTGGTGCAAAAACAAAGGAAACACCCCAACACCCAACAAGGAATTAATCTAAAGGTGTAGTGAGCATTTTAACCCCACAGTTGTTTCATAGATTTTATTAGAATCGGGCAGAGAAAATTAAAAATTACATAATTTCCCAATAAGATGTAGCTTTAGCTCAAAATTTTTCATTTTCTCAACAAATAAAGGATAAAAAAGCACCCCAACATATGTAAAGCAACTTCTCCAGAGTACGGAAATACCCCACATGTGGTCATAAACTAGTGTTTAGGCAGAAGGGAAGGAGCGCCATATGGGTTTTAGAGTGCAGATTTTTTCTTGCCAGCATGTCGCATTTGTAAAGCTCCTAAGGTATCAGTACAGTGAAAAACTCCAAAGTGACCCCATTTGGGAAACTACACCCCTTGAGTAATTTATCTAGGGGTGAAGTGAGCATTTTTACCCCACAGGTGTTTCATACATTTCATTAGAATTGGGCAGTGTAAATGAAAAATTAAATTATTTTCCTATAAGATTTAGCTTTACCTCAAAATTTTATATGTTTTCAAAAATAAATAAGGAAAAGAACCCTAACATTTGTAAAGCCACTTCAGAGTACGAAAATACACAAAACGTGGTCATAAACTGCTGTTTGGGGAAGCGGCAGAAATCAGAAGGAGGGCGTGCCATTTGGCTTTTGGAGCTCAGATTTTGCTGGATTGATTTCTCTGCACCATGTAGCATTTGTAAAGCTCCTAATGTACCAGTAGAGTGGAAACCCCAAAAAAGTGAACTCCATTTGGGGAACTGCACCCCTTGAGGAATTAATCGAGGGGTGTAGTGAGCATTTTTTTCCCCATAGGTGGTTCATAGATTTCATTAGAATTGGAAAGCGAAAATTAAAAGTTACATTATTTTCCAATAAGGTGTAGCTGTACCTCAAAATTTTACATTTTTTCAACAAATAAAGGAGAAAAAGCACCAAATGTTTGTAGAACAACTTCTCCAGAGTACGAAAATACCCCACATGTGGTCATAAACTGCTGTTTGGACACACAGCAGGTCTCAGAAGGGAAGAAGCGCCATTTCACTTTTGGAGTGCATATTTTGCTGGAATCTTTCTCAGGCGCCATGACGCATTTGAAGAGCCCCTGAGGTACCAGTACAGTAGAACCCCCAAAACAAATAACCACATTTTGGAAACTACACCCTTTAAAGAATTTTTCAAGTGGTATAGTGAGCATTTTGACCCACACAGGTGTTTCATACAGTGGGCAATAAAAAAAGAAAAATTTATTGTTTTCAAAGAAAATGTTGCTTTAGCCCTAAATTTGTCATTTTCACAAGGGGTTAAAGGAGAAAAAACACCCCCAGTTTGTTGTGCGATTTCTCCTGAATACAGCAATACCCCGTTTGTGGACATAAGCTGCTGTTTGAGCACATGGCAGGGCTCAGAATGTAAGGAGCACCATGCAACATCTGAGGTCTACTATGGTGGCATTTACTGCCCTGTGTATGAAAACAGAGGCTCTGGGGTTTCAAAATATTAGAAACCCCAGAAAAGTGACCCCATTTTAGGAAACTGAACCCCTCAAAGAAGTCATATAGTGGTATAGTGATACATTTTAAATTGTAAAGTAAAACCTTTCAAGGTATTCATCTAGGGGTATAGTGAGAATTTTAAATTTGTGATGTGACACCCCTCTAGCTATTCATCTAGGGGTATAGTAAGAATTTTTAATTTGTGCAGTAACTTAGGACTACCTGGAAAACCTGCAATGGAGCTCCCTCCAGGGAATGGCAGGTCCCACTACCAACCTACCCACTATTCCAAAAAATCCAGCTCAAAAAATAAATCAAAGGCCTCAGCAAAAAAAGATTTTCTAAGACAACCAATCTGATCTGAATTCATTCTTCTCATCTAGAATTGCAGCCTAGGTGAGAAAGACACTCCCTCAAGTTCTTGGTATACTGTGAATTTTTAGTTTTGTTTTAGTTTTTCTTTAAACAATTTTAAATGAGCAAATTTTAAATAGAGCTGGTCAGTAAAAAAAATAAAAATAATTTGTCATGGCCAATATGTGAGACAGAAAATGTTGATAAAGAATAAATATATTGAAAATCCAAGGAGGTGTGATATATTTTGAAACATTGTTTCATGCACAGGCCAGGTTTTGTGGGACACGTCTCACATTGGTATGTGGTGTCCTGACGAATGTCTCGCTTTGCACACACACACACAGCATTTTTTTTTTGGGGCTTCTATTTTTTCAGTGGGGGGGGGGGATTAATGTGGGGTAATGCTGGTTGGGAATTATCCTGCTGATAGAAGGAACAGATGAACTGCCCTCAGTTACCTGTTCAACATATATCAGGGCTTTGATTACTTTTTCCTGAAATTCTAGGAACGTATCTGACATATCTGCAGAGGATGAAGGCGTTGTATAACGCAATCTGTGTAAGATGGACAGAAAGCTTTTTATACCATACCTTTGACCTACGCATGGCGCTGTATGGTTTTATTACCTGATCAGATGGGTCAAAGCCACCCATATATTTGTTGTACTGCTGTACACAAAATGGTTTGGGGACTTGGGTGGTGGATCTACATACAGGGACAAGGCTGCAGCTGTTGTCATGAATGCTGGTCAGTATAAGAACGTCCCTTTTATCCTTATCTATCATGAGCAGCAGATCTTCATTGCAGACAGCTCTGCTCTCTTCTAATTTTAGTGTCTGACAAAGCAAAGTTTTGGGGAGGCCCTTCTAATTGTTGCGGATTGTTCCGCACGGCAAGGTGGATCTGCACGAGAGAACTTTTAGCAATGGGACACTGTTGTAAAAGTTGTCCAGATAAAGATGATATCCTTTGTGGAGTCTTTCCCTTCATAAACTCTAAAAGAGTAGGTGTAAACAGTGACACTTTCACATAATTTCTAAACTTCTATGACATACCGGGCTCTTTTATTGGGTAGATACTGCCTTAAATGCAGTCTACCCTTGTAAAGGATTTGCCAGACACCGCTTCTGTGTCGACGCCCGTGGGCAATCAGTCTGCACCTGCTTCTATGTCTGTGAGACTGACTCCATCTTCCACCACTCAGGATGGCAGGCTTAGGAGTGGGAGAGCCTATCACAGCCTGGCCAGACGGAGCTAGCTCCCGCCCACTGTGTATTTATACCTGCCTTTCCTGTTCCTCCTTTGCCTGTGATTCTTCTATGCTTGTTTCCTGGCTTGCTGCTGCTGCTGCTTGTACTACTCATCATCTGCTTGTTATTGACCTTGGCTTTCTGACCACTCTCCTGTTCAGCGTTTGGTACCTCGTTCTCTCCTGGTTCACTACTTTTGTTGCTCACGGTGTCTCCATGGGCAGCTGCCCCGTTTCCCTAGCTTCTGTGTACCCTTGTCTGTTCGTCTGTCTTGCACTTACTGAGCATAGGGACTGTCGCCCAGTTGTACCCCGTCGCTTAGGACGGGTCGTTGAAATTAGGCAGGGACTGAGTGGCGGGTAGATTAGGGCTCACCTGTCTGTCTCCCAACCCTGTCATTACATAATCACAGGCCCATATACCTAGTCTACCCTGGTCCCTGACACATCTATGGACCCCCTTGAGAACCTGGCTCAGCAGATGCAGGGCCTCTCCCTACAGGTCCAGGCCCTGGCTCAGAGGGACAACCTGCGTGATGCTTCCCTGGTAGTGCCCCGCACCTCACCTCTCGAACCCCACCTCAAGTTGCCTCACCGGTTCTCAGGGGACCGGAAGACTTTTTTCTCCTTTCGGGAGAGTTGTAGGCTCTATTTTCGCTTAAAGCCCCACTCCTCAGGTTCTGAGAGCCAGCGGGTGGGTATAATTATGTCCCGGCTCCAGGATGGGTCCCAAGAATGGTCCTTCTCCTTGGCTCCTGATGCCCCTGAACGTTCCTCCGTTGATCTTTTCTTTTCTGCTCTCGGGCTCATTTATGACGAGACTGACAAGACTGCCTTTGCCGAGAGTCAGCTGGTGACCTTACGTCAGGGTAAGAGACCTGTAGAGGAGTATTGTTCTGACTTTAGGAAGTGGTGTGTAGCTTCTCGGTGGAATGACCCTGCCTTGAGGTGAATGATACAAGAAAAAACACACGGCGCCACATAGCGTAAGTAAGCCCAAAAATAGCAGTCAAATTGTGACAGGTGTAGGCTTACCACAAGAAGTAAGATCAGTCACGTAGGATAGTAAGTGCTGCAGCCGAAATCCCAGACGGTCACACCAATGGGTCTCCGTGTAGAAATGATTGCCTTGAGGTGCCAGTTTAGATTGGGTCTGTCGAACGCCCTGAAAGACCTGCTAGTTAGCTATCCCTCTTCTGACTCCCTAGATCATGTTATCGTTTTAGTGGTTCGACTTGATCGACGTCTCAGGGAACGACAACTTGAACGTTTTTGTGCCTTCTCCTCTGACTCCCCCATAATGCCTCCCGAGGTTCCGTTGCTTCGTTCATCCACGGAAGACTCGGATGTACCTATGCAACTCGGGGCCTCCGTGTCCCCCCAACAACGTAGTGAGTTCCGCAGGAATAATGGTCTCTGCTTCTACTGTGGGGATGACGAGCATCAAGTGAACAACTGTCCTAGGCGTAAGAATAAGCAGCCGGAAGAAGTTCCGCGCCTAAGTGATCATCGGGGAGGTCACTTGGGCGCACAGGTATTTCACGTAAAGATGAAACCTAATAAAATCTTGCTTTCCTTTCAGGTCTCTTTTGGTGGTAGGTCTGCTACCGGCAGTGCCTTCGTGGATTCAGGGTCTTCTGCTAATATTATGTCTGTGGAATTTGCTATGTCTCTAGCTATGCTATTGATTGATTTGCCTAAACCTGTCCCGGTAGTGGGTATCGACTCCACTCCTCTTACTAATGGTTATTTTACACAGCATACCCCTGTTTTTGAACTCCTTGTTGGCTCCATGCATTTGGAGCAGTGCTCTGTAATGGTGATGCAGGGATTATTGTCCGATTTGGTTTTAGGCCTTCCCTGGTTGCAGATGCATAATCCCATGTTTAACTCGAATACTGGGGATCTTACCAAATGGGGTAATGAATGCATGACGTCATGTTTTTCTGTTAATTCTATTTCTCTCCCTGAGGAGGTGAACACTCTACCTGAGTTTGTTCAGGACTTCGCTGATGTTTTCTCTAAAGAGGCCTCCGAAGTGTTACCTCCTCATAGAGAATACGATTGTGCAAAGGATTTGGTACCAGGAGCTAAGCTCCCTAAGGGTAGGATATTCAATCTTTCTTGTCCCGAACGTGAAGCCATGAGAGAGTATATCCAGGAATGCCTGGCCAAGGGTTACATTCGCCCCGCTACTTCTCCGGTAGGTGCTGGCTTCTTCTTCGTAGGGAAGAAGGATGGTGGTCTTAGGCCGTGCATCGACTACCTGAACTTGAATAAGGTCACTGTAAGGAACCAGTACGCCCTTCCTTTGATTCCTGATCTCTTCAATCAGGTTCAGGGGGCCCAATGATTCTCTAAGTTTGATCTACGGGGGGCTTATAACCTTATCCGCATCAAAGAGGGGGATGAGTGGAAGACTGCGTTTAACACGCCCGAAGGTCATTTCGAATACCTCGTCATGCCCTTTGGGTTGTGTAATGCTCCTGCGGTCTTCCAGAATTTCATAAATGAGATTTTAGGAGACTACCTGGGGGTATTTCTTGTAGTGTACCTTGATGACATACTTGTGTTTTCCAAGGACTGGTCCTCCCACATTGAGCATGTCAGGAAGGTGCTCCAGGTCATTCGGGAAAACAAACTGTTTGCTAAGACCGAAAAATGTGTGTTTGGGGTACAAGAGATACCATTTTTGGGTCAAATCCTCACTCCTCATGAATTCCGCATGGACCCCGCCAAGGTCCAGGCTATGGCGGAATGGGTCCAACCTGCCTCCCTGAAGGCGTTACAGTGCTTCCTGGGATTCGCTAATTATTACAGGAGATTTATTGCTAATTTCTCAGTCATCGCTAAGCCTCTTACGGATCTCACTCACAAAGGTGCTGATCTCCTCCACTGGCCTCCTGAGGCTGTCCAGGCTTTTGAGGTCCATAAGAAGTGCTTTATCTTGGCCCCAGTGCTGGTTCAGCCCAACCAAATGGAGCCATTCATCATGGAGGTTGACGCCTCCGAGGTGGGAGTGGGTGCTGTCTTGTCCCAGGGTACCAGGTTCCTCACCCATCTCCGTCCCTGTGCCTACTTCTCCAGGAAGTTTTCGCCCACTGAGAGTAACTATGATATTGGCAACCGCAAACTCTTAGCCTTTAAATGGGCAATTGAAGAGTGGCGCCACTTCCTGGAGGGGGCTAGGCACCAGGTAACGGTCCTTACCGACCACAAGAATCTAGTTTTCTTAGAATCTGCCCGGAGGCTAAACCCGAGACAAGCTCGATGGGCGTTATTTTTTACCAGATTCAACTTTTTGGTCACCTATAGGGCTGGGTCTAAAAATATTAAGGCTGACGCACTGTCGCGTAGCTTCATGGCCAGCCCTCCTTCGGAGGAAGATACTGCTTGTATTTTGCCTCCAGGTATAATCATTTCCTCTATTGATTCTGATTTAGTTTTCGAAATTGCTGCTGATCAAGGTTCAGCTCCCGTGAACCTTCCTGAGAACAAGCTGTTTGTTCCCCTGCAACTCCGGCTAAGGGTACTTAGGGAAAATCATGACCCTGCACTATCTGGCCATCCAGGCATCCGGGGTACCAAGCACCTCATTGCCAGAAACTATTGGTGGCCTGGGTTGCTTAAAGACGTTAAGGCCTACTTCGCCGCTTGTGAGGTTTGTGCTAGGTCCAAGACTCCCAGGTCCCGACCAGCGGGCTTACTATGTACTTTGCCCATTCCCCAGAGACCTTGGACCCATATCTCTATGGATTTTATCACTGATTTGCCTCCATCTCAAGGCAAGTCGGTGGTGTGGGTTGTAGCAGACCGCTTCAGTAAGATGTGCCACTTTGTGCCCCTCAAGAAACTACCCAATGCTAAGACATTAGCTACCTTGTTTGTCAAACACATCCTGCGTCTCCATGGGGTTCCTGTCAATTTTGTTTCTGACAGAGGGGTACAATTTATTTCATTGTTTTGGAGAGCCTTCTGTAAAATGTTGGAGATTGATCTGTCCTTCTCCTCGGCTTTCCATCCTGAAACTAATGGCCAAACGGAGAGGACTAATCAGTCTCTAGAACAATATTTAAGGTGTTTTATCTCTGACTATCAACATGATTGGGTCTCATTCATTCCCCTCGCCGAATTTTCCCTTAATAACCGGGTCAGTAACTCATCAGGGGTCTCCCCCTTTTTCTGTAATTTTTGGTTTAATCCACGGTTCTCCTCCATTTCATCTGGTAGTTCCAACAATCCCGAGGTAGATGTCGTTCATCAGGAACTGTGCACAGTCTGGGCCCAGGTTCAGAAGAACCTAGAGGCGTCCCAGAGCATACAAAAGACTCAGGCAGATAGAAGACGTTCTGCTAACCCCTTGTTTGTGGTCGGGGATCTCGTGTGGCTATCGTCTAGAAATTTGCACCTTAAAGTCCCGTCCAAGAAGTTTGCTCCCCGGTTTATAGGGCCGTACAAGGTCATTGAAGTCCTTAACCCTGTCTCCTTCCGGCTGGAGTTGCCCCTGTCTTTTCGAGTGCACGACATCTTCATGCATCCCTCCTTAAACGCTGCTCCCCGTCCTTGGCTCCCTCGAGGAAACCTCCGGTCCCTGTTCTCACCCCTGAGGGGGTAGAATTCGAGGTGGCCAAGATTGTGGACAGCAGGATGGTCCAAGGCTCCCTCCAGTACCTGGTCCATTGGAGGGGATACGGGCCTGAGGAGAGAACTTGGGTACACGCCCGGGATGTTCACTCTGGGGTATTGCTCAGGAGGTTCCACCTTCGTTTCCCCAATAAACCAGGTCCACCTAGAAAGGGTCCGGTGGCCCCTCATAAAAGGGGGGGGTACTGTAAAGGATTTGCCAGACACCGCTTCTGTGTCGATGCCCGTGGGCAATCAGTCTGCACCTGCTCCTATGTCTGTGAGACTGACTCCATCTTCCACCACTCAGGATGGCAGGCTTAGGAGTGGGAGAGCCTATCACAGCCTGGCCAGACGGAGCTAGTTCCCGCCCACTGTCTATTTATACCTGCCTTTCTTGTTCCTCCTTTGCCTGTGATTATTTTATGCTTGTTTCCTGGCTTGCTGCTGCTGCTGCTTGTACTACTCATCATCTGCTTGTTATTGACCTTGGCTTTCTCACCACTCTCCTGCTCAGCGTTTGGTACCTCGTTCTCTCCTGGTTTGACTCGGCTCGTTCACTACTCTTGTTGCTCACGGTGTCTCCGTGGGCAGCTGCCCCGTTTCCCTAGCTTCTGTGTACCCTTGTCTGTTCGTCTGTCTTGCACTTACTGAGCGTAGGGACCGTCGCCCAGTTGTACCCCATCGCTTAGGACGGGTAGTTGCAAGTAGGCAGGGACTGAGTGGCGGGTAGATTAGGGCTCACCTGTCTGTCTCCCTACCCTGTCATTACAACCCTTGAAGCTTACTAATGGCTCATCCACCGAAATGTTTTGTTGGGGAGTATAAACTCTGGAAAAACTTTGGAAGTAGTGGGCAATTAATGGTCGAATTTTATAGAGCCTATCAAAATTTTGGTTCTATGGTGGTGGGCAGTGACTATTGTCATTGAAATGCAGGAACTTTAGAATGTCTTTGAATCGCATCCTTGTCATTACTGTGCGGTAAAGGGGGATGTTGTATAAAACATCATGTCCAATAGTCTCCAATGCTTGGCTTTTTTACGAAACCAAAGCTTAAAAATAAGCTCCAAAAAAATCTGCAATTCAACTGCGATTGTGGGGGTCCAATTTTGGCCTCTCCCATAAAAAGAGTTGGGGTTCTGGGAGATGAACTGATCCGCATATAGGTTGATCTGCTGGGCCATTAAATCTAAAAGGGTTTCAGAAAAAAAAACTTTCAAATAATCAATGGGACTGAAACCTGTTGAGTCCATTTGAATGCCTGGGGGGTTGTAAATTTTTGTAAAACTTTTTTTAACAAAAAAAAAACACCGCTACTCCCAACAGAGCAACGAGAACAGACCTGCGATCAGTGACCCTGCTGTATTCGATGAGTAAGGGTACTCTATTTACCAGGGGAAAAACTACATGAGACGTGGCATTGCTACCTAACAGGGAACCCGGACAGTGGGCAATCTATGGACACAGCAAGGTGATGGCGACCGGGTACTGTGACAGGTGATCGCTGGGCACAGATCACAGCACGGCAGAAGGGCACTGTGGGTGACTGAATTTATATATTTGATGACCAGTGGGCACCTAAGCTCCCTCCAGCTTCGGAATCCCCGGCCAGTGCTTTGGCCGAGGAGGAGCCCCGACTGTCTCTCCATCCTCGCTGTAAATAGTGCCACCCTCCCTGAAGATAGCAACCCCCCCTCCCTGTAGATAGCATTGCACCCCTCACTGTAGATAACTGCACCTGAACTGACTCTAGGAGCAGAATCCCCAGGTGTCAGATCGCACTGGCCGGGGATTCCGCTTCTAGAGAGAGCCCCTGATGTCACTGTCAATTTGGACAGTGACATTAGTGGCTTTATCTAGGAGTGGAATCCCTGGCCGTCACTCTGGCCCTGGATTAAACTACTCGAGAAGCTCCTAATGTCACTATCCATATATGGACAGTGACATCAGGGGCCACTCCTGGAGCGGAATTTTAGAGTTAACCCCTGACGATACTGTCCTGTAGAAGCCGAAACTTCAGCCAGAGGGATTCCGCTCCTACAGGGAGATACAGTGGTGCTATTTACAGGAAGGGGGTGGGGGGGGGGTGGTGCTATGTGCAACGGGGATATTGCTAAATACAGGGGGGATGTTGCTATCTACAGGAGAGTGGCGCTATTTACATAGGGTGTGGTGCTATCTACAGGGGCACTGAGTGTGGCACTATGTTGGCATTATCTACAGGGAGAACTGTGGCACTAGTTCAGTTATTTCTGTCCCCCTTTTCATAATATTCAGAGAATCTCTAGTGACTGGTATAGTGCCAAGGGACTGGCGCAGGGCAAATGTGGTGCCTATTTTCAAAAAGGGCTCTAGGTCTTCCCCGGGTAATTATAGACCAGTAAGCTTAACATCCATCGTGGGGAAAATTTTTGAGGGGCTATTGAGGGACTATATACAGGATTATGTGACAATAAATAGCATTATAAGTGACAGCCAGCACGGTTTTACTAAGGACAGAAGTTGTCAAACTAACCTAATCTGTTTTTATGAAGAGGTGAGCAGAAGTCTAGACAGAGGGGCCGCTGTGGATTTAGTGTTTTTGGACTTTGCAAAGGCATTTGACACTGTCCCCCATAGACGCCTAATGGGTAAATTAAGGACTATAGGTTTAGAAAATATAGTTTGTAATTGGATTGAGAATTGGCTCAAGGACCGTATCCAGAGAGTTGTGGTCAATGATTCCTTCTCTGAATGGTCCCCGGTTATAAGTGGTGTACCCCAGGGTTCAGTGCTGGGACCCCTATTATTCAACTTATTTATTAATGATATAGAGGATGGGATTAATAGCACTATTTCTATTTTTGCAGATGACACCAAGCTATGTAATATAGTTCAGACTATGGAAGATGTTCATGAATTACAGGCAGATTTAAACAAACTAAGTGTTTGGGCGTCCACTTGGCAAATGAAGTTTAATGTAGATAAATGTAAAGTTATGCATCTGGGTACCAACAACCTGCATGCATCATATGTCCTAGGGGGAGCTACACTGGCGGATTCACTTGTTGAGAAGGATCTGGGTGTTCTTGTAAATCATAAACTCAATAACAGCATGCAGTGTCAATCAGCTGCTTCAAAGGCCAGCAAGATATTGTCGTGTATTAAAAGAGGCATGGACTCGCGGGACAGAGATGTAATATTGCCACTTTACAAAGCATTAGTGAGGCCCCATCTAGAATATGCAGTTCAGTTCTGGGCTCCAGTTCATAGAAAGGATGCCCTGGAGTTGGAAAAAATACAAAGAAGAGCAACGAAGCTAATAAGGGGCATGGAGAATTTAAGTTATGAGGAAAGGTTGAAAGAATTAAACCTATTTAGCCTTGAAAAAAGACGACTAAGGGGGGACATGATTAACTTATATAAATATATTAATGGCACATACAAAAAATATGGTGATATCCTGTTCCTTGTAAAACCCCCTCAAAAAACAAGGGGGCACTCCCTCCGTCTGGAGAAAAAAAGGTTCAAGCTGCAGAGGCGACAAGGCTTCTTTACAGTAAGAACGGTGAATTTATGGAATAGCCTACCGCAGGAGCTGGTCACAGCAGGGACAGTAGATGGCTTTAAAAAAGGGTTAGATAATTTCCTAGAACAAAAAAATATTAGCTCCTATGTGTAGTAATTTTTCCTTCCCTTTTCCCTTCCCTTGGTTGAACTTGATGGACATGTGTCTTTTTTCAGCCGTACTAACTATGTAACTATGTAACTATGTAACTATGTGGGCACTGTGGCACTATTTAAAGTGGGCACTATCTATGTGGGCAATGTGGCACTATCTACCGTGGTATTGTGTGAGTATCTACAAGGGCACTGTGGTGTTTTCAGGGAGTTTGGACAAAAAACCCTAACTAATAAAATTCATCCATTTTTTTTAACGTCTTTGAAAAACGGATGGCAAATGGCGGTTAAAAACGGTCAGTCGGTCCGGGAATTGGATTCTAATTTTGAGAGTTATTGATGCAAAACAGCCATGAAAAACTGAGAGTTGATTCGTTGTTGACTGCCATTTTTTTGTGTATATAACGCTCTTCACTCAGAGAGAAGAGGACTAATTGTTAGGCTGGGTTCACACGACCTACTTTCAAACGTAAACGAGGCGTATTATGCCTCGTTTTACATCTGAAAATAGGGCTACAATATGTCGGCAAACATCTGCCCATACATTTGAATGGGTTTGCCGACGTACTGTGCAGACGACCTGTAATTTACGCGTCGTCGTTTGACAGCTGTAAATTGACTGCCTCGGCAAAGAAGTGCAGGACACTTCTTTGCAATGTAATTTGAGCCGTTCTTCATTGAAGGCAATGAAGAGCAGCTCAAGATTACAGGCGTCAAAGACGCCTCGCATAATGCGAGGAGCAGCATTTACGTCTGAAACGACGCAGCTGTTTTCTCCTGAAAACAATCTGTCTTTTCAGACGTAAACGCCTCTCATCGTGTGCACATACCCTTACAGAGCTCTACAGTGTATGTCTATATATACATAGAAACATATATATAAAAAATTACAAAAAAGTTATTTTTTTAATTTTTAATGATTTGTCTGCTCATAAAAAAAAAATTAAGACTCATAACTGTGTGTGAGGGCTTATTTTTAGCAGGAGGAGTTGTAGTTTCTATTGGTAGCATTTAAAGACAATATAATGTACTGAGAAACAGAAAATAAATTATTTGCAGGCTGCAATTGAAAAAAACTGTGATCCCTCTATTGTTTTTTGGGTTTCGTTTTTACAGCTTTTAGCATGCGTTAAAAATGACAACTTACCTTTTTTCTGTTGCTCAATACAATTATGGTGATACCAAATTTATATAAGTTTTTTACTACTTTTAAAGAAAAAAATAATTTGTTAACAAAAAATTGTTTTGTGTCGCCACATTCTGAGAGCCATAACTTTTTTATTTTTTCCGTCGATTGAGCAGTGTGACAGCTTATTTTTTTGCGGGACGAGCTGTAGTTTTTATCGGTACCATTTTTTTTGGTACATACAACTTTTTGATCCCTTTTTATTACATTTTTTTTGACAGCTAAGTTGATAAAAAAACAGCGACTTTGGAGGGCGCATGCGCGAAGCTCCACGAACAGGACGCACCTGATGTGAGCTCTGCTCCGGCAGCACTGATTAAGCCGTATTAGCTCTGTTTTACACAGCTCCTTCGCAGCCACAAAGTCCGGTAATGTGCAGTATGACCCGGACCAACAAATCAAAGCCTCGGGGACCGGCGACTCCAGCTCCTTCACAAACTATACCGGAGATCTTCCGCAACAAAGAGGCAGTCCATCATGGCCGACCCGGCCGCAGCTCAGGTCAGTGGGAGTTCGTCAGCGGCGGATGCATCCCTGCCGCCCTCACCTTCAGCGACCACAACTCACACTGACACTGATGATTTATTCAGGAATATTGCAGCATTGTTCCGAACGGAACTAACACAGGCGGTGGCCGAATTTTCTCGCCAAATACATGAAGTGGGCCAACGAGTCTCTGACATAGAGACTCCAGCTGATGACATGGCGGATGCTCTGGAGACGTATCGCAGGGATATTGACACATACGCAGCACAGTTGGAGGCACTGGAATTGAAATTAGAAGATCTTGAGAATAGGTCCCGGAGAGGGAATCTGCGGGTCAGAGGCCTACCGGAAACCTTTACAGAACTGGAACCCACTCTCACCACGCTGTTTCATACCATCGTAGCTCAGGCTGCCATTGATTTGTTTCGGATGGATAGGGTTCACAGAGCCCTAACGCGACCACGCAACCCGGACCTGCCGCGTGATGTGATGCTGAAATTTCATTATCCAGAGGCAAGAGATCAGATCCTAATGGCGGCACGGAATCTCTCACCCCTACCGGGTATGCCACCCTCAGTCCACTTGTATGCGGACTTGGCACCTTCTACACTCCAACGTCGGAGAGAAATGCGAGACATCACTCAAGATCTACAGATGGCCCAGGTCCGTTACCGATGAGGATTCCCCTTTTCACTTAATTTCCAGGTGAACAACAGAACCTATGTGGTTAAATCGCCGGAAGAGGGTCGAGATGCCTTGCGTTGTGCTGGACTCCCAGTGGTCACTGCCTCAGCCCTCCCGCCCAGACCTCAACGACCGACTAGGACCTGGACGCCCGGGCCGAGAACCTCGAACTCTACTACTAGGATACCCGATCCCCGGGGGCTAGGAGGACACAATATATAAGGATCCTCTTCTTTTGCTTGACATCCAGATGAGTATCATGCCCTTTGGGGAACTACATTATTTCTGTATGCTCCGCCTTAGTTAGGCTATAACTGCTATTTCTTGTACCAAGGAACTTTCCGGCTAGATCCTATCACTAGGCTTAATGCTGCTGGCCACCATGCTGGCCTTTTTTGTGAGAATTGCTGTAGCAGAGAATTGCCGTTGTTTTTTTGTTTAATTTGTTTATTTCGCTTTCTATGCCATATATGAGCTTATGTGCGAAAAGTACCAGTCACTTACTCTCGCTTCACTGTATGCCTAGTAATTCTCTGCTCTGTGTAACTGCCGGGCGTATGCCACTTCCTCTCCTGTACTATGTGTAGAGTACTAAGTCATAATGTGAGGGGATTCAATTCACCGCAGAAAAGGAGAAAAGCCTTCCTCTCCTATGTTAAGCATAACCCCGATGTTATTTGTTTGCAGGAATCCCATTTCACACCTACGTCTCATCCTAAATTCTTTCATCCCCGGTATACTACATTTTACTCTGCTACATTTCTCGCTAAATCTCGCGGAGTGATCACCTTAATTAAGAATAGTTTTCCTATCCAGGTAACTGAGACTATATTAGACACCCAGGGAAGATTTGAGATCATACTAGGTGTGTTATATGATAAAGTCCTATGTATAGTGAATTCTTACGCTCCAAATGAAGACCCGCTTCCATTTTTTGACGGGTTACATGATACCTTACTCACTCTACAGTACCAACACTTAATATGGCGTGGGGATTTTAATTTTGTGATGAACACTACACTAGACCGTTCCCCGCTCCCTGTAGACGCACGTGTACTTAGGCGGCTTTGATTAATAAGGTTCTGGGCTCGCTTTCTATAGCAGATACTTGGAGAGAATATAATGGGGCGCAACGGGGTTATACATACTTCTCTCCGGGGCATCGTCTATACACCCGGTTCGACATGATCCTGGCCTCAACTAACTCCCTCCCTTTATTGGCCTACTCTAGACATATCCTGTCGGACTGGTCGGATCATGATATAGTTCTAGCTGAATTTGATTTTTCCAAACGAGGCGCCATGCCCTTCTCCTGGAGGCTCAATGAGTCACTCTTATCTAACCCTACGGTTCAGCTCCAGATTCAGACTGAAATCTCTCAGTACTTTATGGATAACTCCACTCCTGATGTTAACTCACATACTTTGTGGCTTGCCC
Organism: Rhinoderma darwinii; assembly: GCF_050947455.1. NCBI lineage: Eukaryota > Metazoa > Chordata > Amphibia > Anura > Rhinodermatidae > Rhinoderma > Rhinoderma darwinii. The sequence continues at coordinate 48,372,321 of NC_134694.1, forward strand.
ATAAAGCATTTATAAGGGGCAGGATAATAGCAATGGCTTCTCGTTGTAAAAAAGAACGGTCTCAGGCACAAAATGCCCTTGAAGCTAAACTGGCCCGATTGGTGGCAGCCAATCAACGAAGTCCTTCCTTGTATCTCATTCGTGCTATTAAAGATACCAAGTTCCAGATTGATATGTTACTGACCAACAAGACAGAAAAAGCCCTTAGATGGACTCAGTCCAAATATTATAAATGGGCCAATAAACCAGATAAAATTATGGCCCAACAGCTTAAGGCTCGACAGCGAATCAATCAGGTGTTTCGTCTCCAATCACGCCCGGGACAGACCACTTCTAATCCGGACCGTATTCATGAGGCCTTTACCAAGTTCTACCAAACTTTATATGCTAACCCCTCTCCCCCTTCTGAGACTGCGGTGAGGGATTTTTTAGCCTCTGTCAATATCCCTCAACTTCCCGAAACGGATATTGAATTTTTGAATGCCGAGATCTCGAGCGATGAGGTGGAGGACACTATTAAAGAGTTGAAATTGGGGAAGGCCCCAGGACCCGATGGATTCTCGGCCTTATACTACAAAAAATTATCCCAGCAGTTAGTCCCGCATATAGTAAGCTTTTGTACGGACCTGATGAAGGGTCGGCCCATGCCTACTGAATTTCTCTCCGCCATGATTACAGTTATTCCCAAACCTAACAAGGACCCCTTGATGGCAGGTAATTACAGACCGATATCGTTACTTATCCTAGATACTAAAATATTTACTTCTATTCTAGCCAAACGGTTGACCAGGTTCATGTCTCAATTAATTCATAGAGATCAAGTAGGATTTATTCCAGGACGGGAAGCACCTGATAATGTTAGGAAAATCCTCAATATTATACATTCGGCCAACGCCACTAAATCTAAGATGGTCCTTCTAGCATTAGACATCGAAAAGGCTTTTGATAGCCTTTCCTGGGAATACCTATTTAAAGTATTAGAAAAGGTGGGGATTGGGGGTCCCTTTCATTGAGCTGTCAAGACAATATACCACAACCCTGAGGCACACCTTAAACTACCAGCTACCACACTTCATCCTATACGCATTCGGAGATGTACTAGACAGGGCTGTCCCCTATCACCAGCTTTATTTGCACTTGCTATGGAACCATTAGCGGAGCTCATTAGATGTAATCCAAATATTACGGGACCGAATGTTGGTAATAGGGAACAAAAGTTAAGTCTCTTTGCTGATGATCTCATCCTCACTCTCACTAAGCCGCTGACTTCCCTCCCGAATCTGATGGCGGCTCTCGGCTCCTTCTCCGCAGTCTCAGGATTACGTGTGAATCAATCTAAATCGGAGGCCCTGTATTGTAACGTCCCACCTCCCCTGCAAAAACTGATAGAAATAAATTTTGGCTTCCACACCCAAACGCAATACCTCTCCTACTAGCTTTGACCCCCTCCCTTGATACACTGTACAAATACAATTACCCACCGTTATTTAAGACTATTAGGGCTGATATGGCAAAATGGACTAAACTACCGATCTCTTGGGTGGGTAGAATTAATACGAACAAAATTGTGTCCCTTCCCAGACTACTCTATTTATTTAGAACCCTTCCTATCCCCCTTCAGAAGGGTGATCTGCAACTCCTCCAGAAAGACATTTTTAAATTTATTTGGAACAATAAACGCCCCAGGATATCGACACGTGTCATGATGTATCATAAAAGAGTGGGGGGGCTCTCGGTTCCCAATATGCTAAACTACTACAAGGCGGCTAGGGTGGCCCAACTGTTACTAACACATCTCCCGCCAGATAGGGCACCGGTGTGGGTCTCATTGGAGGCAGCTCAAATTACACCTTATTCATGGGGCGCATTGCTGTGGATGGTATCACCCCTGCCGACTACGTTAAAGAATATCTTCCTTCTTTCATATCATTCCCTAATCCTATGGCGATCAGTTAGATTCCGACATGGGCTGCAATCCTGATGCTCCCCGCTGCTTTCTATATTTGGAAATCCGGGGTTTCCCTCGGGTCTTCAGAGCTCGAACTATCGCTGGTGGTATTCCAAAAACCTAACAAAAGTTCATGACTTCATTAGGGCTGACCATCTGATTTCATATGCGCAATTCAATGAGGCCCATGCCCCCCCTGTCCCTGAGCGTTATAGGGCTATCCAGATGTTTTCTTTTATGTGCAAACTACTTCCTGCCCAAATGAATATGTCATACACCCTTTTGGAAAAAATATTACTTTTCTCACCCTCTCGAATGGGTTTATTATCTATGGTATATAGTATTTTTAATACTCCACACCCCGATACCAAATTACCGTATATGTTGAAGTGGGAGGAGGACATGGGTACCGCGCTCACACCTGCACAGTGGAGACAATGCTGTCACACTATTAGTAAGGGTAGCTGGCAGGTATCCTCGGTATCTTATCACCTGCTCACTCTCCCACACGGATAAGAGCCAATATTCATAAACATGAACTTAACCTTACCGTGTTTTATTTGAAGCTGATCAGACTTCCTGGGAGCGTGGCTGGCGATTCGATGTTGAGGCGTCTGGGGGTCGTCGATCATGGACACGGCTTATCCCTCGAGTGTGGCCCCACGTTGGGCGCCAAAATGTTCGGGTACTAATCAGTCTCAACCGACAGGGATAATACGCTGAGTTCGTACGAAAGGAATCACACCACACAGAGTCTGGTATAAAGCTCCACACTCAGCATCAGGAGAGGCGTCACTGATTTATTAGACACATTTGTTCTATATCCCCTTTCTCCTGGGGGTGGGTACATGTTATCACACTTTTATAAAAGCACGTATCACTGTAAGCCTCTTGTTACTTTGTGTCATCCTTGGATAGGTTCACCCTTATCTGGTCCTTTAGATATGTCTTCATAGTTCATAGTTCGTTCATACCAGGAAGTGACTTGTTATTTTATTAGTGCGTAGTCCCTGTTCAGGGGCCATCTTGCCACGTATACTTATCTAATCCTATTACTATTGCTTCATCACAATTATGTACACAACTCTATAGTCTATATTTTATTAAAGAAAGAAAATTATTATAAACATTAACTTCTGTCCACTCCATCCTTCACAGTTGAGACGTCCACGAAGTTGCTACATAGAGCATACTACGTCCCGGCAAAGCTCCACGCCATATATCCAACAATTTCAGCCCGGTGTTTTATAGGATGTACCTTGGATGGTACTATGTACCATACATGGTGGTCTTGCCCACGAGTCTCAACTTTTTGGTCAGGTGTCTGTACTTTGATCTCTAATATCTGCCAGTTTACTGTCCCAAAACGGCTTCCTACATGTCTACTGGGAGCCACTCCTCCCAGAATGTCGAATTCTAAATTTACGTTTGCCCAGTTTATATTCCTAGCAGCTCGAATCCATATAGCGTCCAAGTGGCGTACAGCTGATCCTGATATCTCTATGGTTATTAATAGAGTCAATCGTATAGCTATATTTGAAAAACTTGAGGCGGTGAGAACTGATTCACTCCACCTCTATCGTGCAGTGTGGGACCCATGGTTTTCCTCCCCTCATTCACCCGACTTTCGGTATACTATTACCCTATAATTTGTGATCCAATACTGTTCACTAGGCTCGCTCTACAGTCATATGACTGATATGTGTAATTGTATGGCTCAGTTGGTTGGTTTATATTTTCCCATCCTATGTCCCTCCAAATCCCTTATTTCCCTGTGAATGTCTCCCAGTTTGATACAAGCACTTTCTACAATATCCTCCTGCGCGAGGATTGGTTAAATGTAATTGTGTATCACATTTCTGAACCGTTATACCAATAAATACCTTTTGAAACTAAAAAACAGCGATTTTGGAGTTTTACATTTTTTATTTTTTACAGCGTTCACCATGTGCGTTAAATAATGCTATATTGTAATAGTTCAGATTTTTATGGATGCAGCAATACCAATATTGTTTACTTTTTTTTTATTATTTACAATACTTTAGAGGAAAAATGGGAAATGTTTTTTTTTTAACTTTTAATATTTTATTATTATATTTTCACTGCTAAAAACGTAATTTTACTTTTTGTTACACAGTTTATTAGCCACCTTAGGGGACTTGAACCAACGATCATTGGATCGCTGATACAATACACTACAATACTAATATATTGCAGTATATGGTAATTTTCAGGGCTTAAGCCTTCCCAGAGGCAGAGTGAAAGCAGTCCTGGGGTCCTTCATTAGGCCCCTGGACTGCCATGACAACCATCGTCAAAGATCTCGTTGCGGGGGGGGGGGGCAATGAGCTGTCAGACGGTGCCCCTCTTTTCAACACCTCAGATGCTGCTGTCATGATTGATGCAGCATTTGAGGAGTTAACAGCCAGGAATAGCGCGATCGCTGTTCTTTCCAAGAACTTTACAAAAGACCAGGGGACATTCATTGCATGTGGATGAAAGGCATTTCAGACATTAATAATAAAATTGTTCTTTACACTTAGATTAGTCAAACTATGGAATGTCCTATCCCAAGAGGTAGTAATGGCAGATACTACGTCAGCATCTTAAAAAGAGCTGGATGTTTGTAGGCAGGTTTCTTAGTGAAGAATAACGGATACGACAACTTTTCCTCGAATAATACTTTACTTGAATTACAAGAATGCAACAGTGCTTCTTCTTTATGGGATCAAGCGGACAAACTGAAGTTGGGGACGTCGATCCCGCTGGAGTCCCCCTGGGAGATGTTGTGCATGAACCCACGTTACTCCGCTTGGCTGTCTATGCGCCTCTGACAGTTACAGCGGGAGTGTTAGGAAAGTTTTATTTAAAATTTATATTTATTTGATGCAATGAAATTAAATATACACTGAGCTATGCAGAACTTCTCAGGAAATGTTTTAGCTGATAAAGTGTTAAATATGTTTTGCTTACAAATTTGGGACAGTTGAAATTTCTCAATAAAGTTAGATGGAATTTAGGGAAGTTCAACTTTATCCCAGTTTTAGTTGTAAGGGTATGTTCACACGGCAGCATCCGTAACGGTTGAAATTACGGTGCTATTTTCAGGACAAAACAGCCCCGTAATTTCAGCCGTAATGGCATGTTGAGGCGCTTTTTGCTGCGTCCATTACGGACGTAAAATGGAGCTGGTTTTCCATGGAGTCCATGGAAAACGGCTCCATTTACGTCTGAAGAAGTGACAGGCACTTCTTTGACGCGGGCATCTTTTTTACGCCGGGGCGTAAAAAAAATGACCGTCTGCACAGAACATCGTAAAACCCATTCTAATGAATGGGCAGATGTTTGCCGACGATTTGGAGCCGCTATTTCGGACGTAATTCGGGGCAAAAACGCCCGAATTACGTCCGTAAATAGTGTGTGTGAACATACCCTTAGTGTCAAAATATGCTATATGAAGCAAAACTGCATTAGACTAGTATTTTGTGTAAGATACTCACTGTCATGTGCAAAATGTCACCTGGTTGTGGTTAAAGTCTATATAAGGCTGGATTTACACGAGCGTGTGCCTTTTGCGTGTGCAAAAAACACGGCGTTTTGCATGCGCAAAAGGTACTTAACAGCTCCGTGTGTCAGCTGTGTATGATGCGTGGCTGCGTGATTTTCATGCAGCCGCCATCATTATGACACTCTGTTTGTATGTTTGTAAACAGAAAAGCACGTGGTGCTTTTCTGTTTTCATTCATACTATTTACTGCTGTTGCGCGAATCAAGCGCGTCACACAGAAGTGCTTCCGTGTGCTGCGTCTGATTTTCACGCACCCATTGAATTCAATGGGTGCGTTATACGCGAACAACGCACAAATAACGGACATGTCGTGAGTTTTACGCAGCAGACACACGCTGCGTGAAACTCACGGACAGTCTGCACGGCCCCATAGACTAACATAGGTCCGTGCGAGGCGTGTGAAAAGCACGCACGTTGCACGGACGTATATCACGTTCGTCTAAATAAGTCCTAAACCAGAGTTTATGTAATGAAGGCAGACAACTGCTGATCTGCCACTTGTCTCCTTGCCGCAAAAGTAAAATCAAGCTCTTATTGAGGTAAAAACTTGAATCATTATTGATAAGTATGGAAAATTCTTCTAACCAGGGGCTACCCAATATTGCCAGAATACTAGAGGTCAGGAGATACACTTCCGCCTCCTAGCTGCGCCGTGGTTAACAAGAGAACTATCCGAATCCTTCTGGCACCACCGTGGGTCCTTGCGGCGCTAACCGCTACCTTTCACGGTCTATCCTCTCCCGCCCTCAGGATAAGGATCGGACAAGCCAAGAAACGCAACCAAGATTTTGGGTACAAGTGTGAGGTCTGTTAATTGTCCATTAACACGTCCTGGGTTCGTCACCTGGTCCCTTTTAATACTGTCTGCTCCCAATAAGGTAACTTTTCATACACTTAGGCTTTATTCAGACGAACGGGAAAAACGTCCGTGCAATGCGTGTGATTTTCACGCGCGTCGCACGGACCTATATTAGTCTATGGGGCCGTGCAGACATGTGCGTGCTTTTTACGCAGCGTTGGTCCGTTGCGAAAAAGTCATGACATGTCCGTTCTTTCGGCGTTTTCCACGCATCACGCACCCATTGAAGTCAATGGGTGCGTGAAAACAACGCACGGCACACGGAAGAACCTCCGTACGCACGGCGTTTTTCACGCAACAATTGCTAAGCCTATGTAAATGAGTTGACCAAACTAGACAAAACAAGCACAAACCAGGAAGTGGGTTTTCACTTGCTGGGCACATGCGCACAGTTCCAAACGACATCTGCTGGAATGCCACATGCGTGCGATGTGGAAAAGCTAATCTGCTTGGTCCATGAGAGGCCACAGTTGTGGAACACAAGCGCAGAGGCCTACCACGACCGCACGGGCAAGGAGGTTGGCTGGGATGAGGTCGCGCAGAGCCTATTCGGACAGGAGTGGGCTAAAAGCACCACAAGAGACCGCAAGAGCATAGGTAAGTGCAGATCTGTATTTATGCTAATGCAATCGCCCATGCTGTAGTGTATAACCTTGTGTTTCACATGTTCCTACTGTGCTTGGTCGCGGGTGTGTCACAGCATCATTAGGCAGGTGTATAATGTTTAGTGGTGTTTAAGGGATGGTGACGTTTTGGACAAGTGCCGTTTTCAGTGATGTCACCTGGTGACCTTGTTTTTTTGATTGGTGTTCCTATGTCCAGTTGATGATGTTAAAACCCGATGGAGGAGCTGTCGGGATCAATTCCAGAGGGAATTGGGAAGCAGAGGGCGAAGTGGGGACGGCGCGCCCAAAAAGCGCCAATACATCTATACGAAACAACTAATGTTCCTGAAGGACATTATGGAGATGTGGCCGTAAGTACTGACTGTACCTTTATGACAAGTGTGTGGTCAGTTAAAAATCTGTCAAAAATGGTTGTTTGTCCCTTGTGCCCATGTTAAAAGGAGTAACGCAAATTGTTTCTGGCAGATGCAGTGATAATCTTCTCGACACCGAGGAGGAGGCTGGTTATGAGGAGTCGCAGCCGGCCCCGGAACAACATCCCGTGCTGCCCTTGACCCCCGAGGCGACGGCACCACAAGTAGCCACCCAGTCAAGCAGTCAACCCCAGCTGCCAGGGGACGTCGACAAGCCCCGGACGCCACCAGCCTGGCGCCGGCGCAGCCAGGTTGCCACAACAGGTGCCAACGTGGACTCCCGAGTCCTGGAGTACCTCCGCCGCTGTTCTGAGGAGGACGCCTGTGATGCGTTTGGCCGGAGCATAGCGCCGCTACTCCGGCGAGTACCTGACTACCGGCTGGCGCACGTCCAAGGCTCCATCCTTGCCATAATTGACTCCGCCACTCCTCCTAACAATCCACGCCAGTGCTTCCAGGTAATAGAGCATTGGCGTGGATTGCCGGAGGAATCGGTGCCCTCCACTGCACCTCTCCCTTCCCAGCCTGCCAACCTCTTTCCCCGGCCAATGGGGAGCATAATGTCACCTGGTCATGTGGTTGTTTGGGACCGTCCTTTCGCACCCTACGCCAGACCCCAGCAACCCTTTCCCCAGGGCCCCCTGGCAGGGTTCAACACTCTGTATCAGCACCACTATGCTGTTGAGGAACATCCTCAGCAGGCACAGGGACAGCATAGTGGTGCTGAAATGCAAAGCTATCACTCGCCTTTACACAGATATCAGGATTTGTAGCACTGTGTCGGCAGATTATGGTGTGCTCGTTGTTCTGAGCTAAATTTAGAAGAACGAGTAGGTTAATTTTGCATCATGTTGGTGCGTTTTTGTTATTTTTTTTCCCTGCTTGTTTATGTTTAAAGTGCATTTTCCACATTACACAATAAAGTGTGTTTTTTTTGGGCAGGAAAATTTGTTGTGTTTGCCTCCATCTATGTGCTGGAACCCAGGTTCCCCAACAGGTCCTTTTAGGTAACGTTGGAACATTATGGCCACGTCCCGAGATAGTTGCATGCCATTATTGAGGTATTAGTGTATCTTTTGTGGTTTTGCTCAATTCCTCATACTGTGGTCTGCTGCATTGCAGTGCTGTGGGAAATTCCGGCCGAATTACTTTTGGCTTTGTATTTGTGAACATTGGCTAGGCCAATGTGCCTCACATGCTATTTCGTTTAGGACATGAAAACAAAACAGCAAAACCACCAAAGATATAAGCTTGCAACCCATGTCAAGGGTCCTCATGTCTTGCGAGTCCCTAATCCAAAAATCCCCACCCCAAATTATGCAAAATTAAATGAACAAATGATACATTGGGCCACTAATCTCCACTAGGACACCCTTCACAGAACATCCTCCTGCCATGGCAGTGCTCCATCGGGGCTGTCAAAATATTGTGCAAATAAGTTGCGTACTCGAATACCAGATGTTTGCGCCCTTCCGAGCGGAATTTGTTGCGGAATGGTTGATGTTGAAACATTTTGGCGTATATATTCTGCATCACAACCGCCGTCATGTATGCGACAAAAATTATGAAGCACGACACACGCTTGTATGACACGGGTGACATTTTGCGGCGTCAGTTGCATAGTGGTGAGAAAAACACGCCATTTGGTTGGCATTATGCCAAATGCACATTCCACACATCGGCGTGCTCTGCTAAGCCGGTAATTGAATATGCCCCGACGGTCATCCAAGCCTCCTCGAGCAAATGGGCGCATTACTTGGCTTGTGAGGCCAAAACCCTCATCTACCACGGTTACATAAGGGACTGGTGGTCCTTGCGAGCCAGGCAGGAGGCTCGGTTCTGGCACAGATAGTTGATTGTCCATCAGACGATGGCCCATTCTGGATGTGCGAAAGATGCGGGCATCAGCAGAGCTTCCATAGGACCCAATGTGTACAATAGTAAAACAATAATTGCTGACGATGGGAAAAAAACTGTTTGTAATTATAGAGTGGGGGGGGCTTCTTGACACGAATATGCTTGCCGTCTAGGGCACCAATGCAATTTGGAAATTGGGTGGTGGTGAGAAAATCTGCAGAAATCGAAAGCCAGTGCTCTGTCGTGGGCTGAGGCATCACTGTGGCCTTCAATCGCTGCCACATCACAACACAGGTGCCGGTCACAATGCCCGAAATTGTGCTCACTCCAAGAAGGAATTAGAAATGTAATGAATCATAGCTGTTTCCTGTAGCAAGAAATCTACATGGGCGAGATGCAAAAACACAAAACACAAATAAACGTTATGTAGGGCATGACATCCACACACCCTCCTGTAAGCTGCAATTGTATAAAACACACATTCCTCAACGTCACAAGGAGTCGCTCCTCGGGGGAAATGCAGCGCCCCATGTTTGTGTCCTGGTAGGTGATTCCTGGGCGAATCAGGTCAAGCAGAATATCAAATGTCGACACAGACATGCGGCAAAACTACCAAAATTTCTCGGGGTGGCTGCAATTTTCCCACTATCATAAAGTACAATATGTCACGAGAAAATAATCTCAGAATCGCTTGGATAGGCAAAAGCATTCCGGAGTTATTACCACATGAAGTGACACATGTCAGATTTGAAAAAATCATCTGTGCCACAAGACCAAAACAGGCTGCGTCCTAAAGGCGTTAATGTTGTTAGTAGTAATTTGTACTGTGTTGTTATAAAAAATTAAAAATAAAATAATAATAAAGAGACGATTATTATGTGACTTTTATTATGGAACTACGGAAATGTAACTGTACATATAACGGTGGCTGTAAACCGGTGTGTCGGTATATGTTTTGTAAGGGTATGTATACTTACGGTTAAAGAGGCTCTGTCACCAGATTTTGCAACCCCTATCTGCTATTGCAGCAGATAGGCGCTGCAATGTAGATTACAGTAACTAGAGATGAGCGAACTTATCAAAAGTTCGGTTCGTCTAGTTCGCCGAATTTCACAAAAAAGTTCGGTTCGGACCGAACTAGTTCGGACCGAACCTGTCACTTACGTGCGCCGAGCATGCTACTGTCCGGGGTGCTGATAGAGTTAATGGGCTGCACTAACTCTTTCAGCAACCTTCACAGTACATGCTCGGCGCGCGGAAAATACAATTTTAATAAATGTAATAAAAAAATAAAAATTATACGTTCGTACTTACTTTCCTCCTGTCCGGCCTCCAGCGATGACGTTTCATCCCTTTCGCCGCTGCAGCCAATCACAGGCTGTAGTGGCGGTCACGCACGCCAGGATGACGCTTCATCCCACGTGACCGCCTCTGCAGCCAATCACAGGCTGCAGCGGCGACATGGATGAAACGTCATCGCTGGAGGCCGGACAGGAGGAAAGTAAGTATGAACGTATTATTATTATTTTTGGCATGTATGTATGTTGGCATGTATGTATGTTGTCATGTATGTATATCTGTGCATGTATGTTGGCATGTATGTATATATGTGCATGTTTGTATGTATATTTGCATGTATATATTTGCATGTATGTATGTATGTTTGCATGTATGTATGTTTGCATGTATGTATTTTTGCATGTATGTTGTCATGTATGTATGTATGTATGTTGTCATGTATGTATATATGTGCATGTGTGTATGTATATTTGTATGTATGTATGTATGTATGTTTGCATGAATGTATGTATGTTTGCATGTATGTGTGTTTGCATGAATGTATGTTTGCATGTATGTATGCATGTTTGTATGTATATTTGCATGTGTGTATATATATATATATGTATGTTGTCATGTATGTATGTATGTTGTCATGTATGTATATATGTGCATGTATGTTGGCATGTATGTATATATGTGCATGTGTGTATGTATGTATATTTGCATGTATATATTTGCATGCATGTATGTATGTATATATGTGCATGTATGTTTGCATGTATGTTGGCATGTATGTATACATGTGCATGTTTGTATGTATATATGTTTGCATGTGTGTATGTATGTTTGCATGTATGTATGTTGTCATGTATGTTTGTATGTATGTTGTCATGTATGTATGTATGTATATATGTGCATGTATGTATGTTTGCATGTATGTTTATATATATGTGCATGTATGTAATTATGTTTGCATGTATTTATGTTTGCATGTATATTTGTGCATGCTTGTATATATGTATGTATCTTTGCATGTTTGTTTGTATGTATGTATGTTTTCATGTGTGTGTGTGTGTATGCATGTATGTATGATAGTTTGCATGTATATATGTGTGTATGTTTGCATGTATGTATATTTGCATGTATATATGTGCATGCTTGTATGTATGTTTGTATATATGTATGTATGGCCATGTATGATACTGTCTGCTGGCGCCCTGTATCTAAGTCAACTTCACGGCAGGCTTCTATACATGGTATAACAGTCAGTATCACACATTAAACTGAATCTAAGCCTACGACATGTTTTATTTCATTTTTTTTTTTACAGGTTTGGTGTTTGGACTACGTCGGTTTCGAGGACTACTTAGATGACGGTTTTTTTTCTACAATAAAATGGTTAATGAGGGTTGTGTTGGGGGTGCTTTATTTCAATAAAATATTTTATCTATATCTTTGTCTTTTTCTTTTCAAATTTTATTACTACCACTTTAGTAATGGCCGCTGTCTGAGTGACAACATCCATTACTAAGGCGAGGCTTAGTGTTAGCCGGTGCAGAGGCTAACACTAACCACCATTATTACCCCGGTACCCACCACCACCAGGGGTGCCGGGAAGAGCCAGGTACGATCCAGTACCCGACCATCTGTTGTGATGGTCGGGCTCTGGGGCGGCCGCAGGCTGGTATTATGAGGCTGGGAAGGGCCAAAAACAGTGGACCTTCCCACCCTTGTAATGCTAGGCTGCTGCTGCTGTGTTGTATCTGGCTGGTTCTAAAAGTGGGGGGGCCTCTGCAGCCAATCACAGGCTGCTGAGTCAGAAAAGAAGGTCGGACTGGAGGAAGAAGAGGGACTCGTCCGCAAGACAACGACTAGGTACGTATGAAATGCTTTTTATTTTATTTTTAATCAGCAGCCTCTTTTCTCTATCAGTGATTGATAGAGATAAGTGGCTGCCGATTTGTATAATATTTTTGACCGGGTTCGGTCAAAACGGGTTCGGCCGAACCCGGTGAAGTTCGGATTCGCTGCGAACCAAACTTTTCCGGAAGTTCGGACCGAAACCGGGTTCAGTTGTCCCGGTTCGCTCATCTCTAATTATGAGAGCCATACATTTTTTATTTTTTCGTCGGTTGAGCAGGGGGGAAGTCTTATTAATTACAGGGCGAGTATTTGTTTTTAATGGTAAAATTTTTTGATACATAAGACTTTTTGGTTACTTTTTATAATTATTTTTTTTAGATTTAAGATGACCAAAAAAAAACTCGAATTTTGCCGTTTTCAATATAATCTTTCTTTATGGTCTTCACCCTGCAGGCTAAATAATGTTAAATTGTAATAGTTTGTACTTTTACGGATGTGGCAAATCCAATTATGTTTCTTCTTTTTCTCTTTTTACACTATTTTAGAGGAAAAATGGGAAAAGCTTTTTTTATTTATCTTTTAATATTTTTTTTATTTTGTGTACACTACTAAACACATTGTTTAACTATTTTTTATTTTTTTTTGTTAGTCAGCCTAAGAGACTCGTTAAATCGCTGGTATATTACACTGTATTGCTGTGTATTGTCATATTTACATGCTCCTGATAAGCCCTGGCTTTTTTGGGGGTGATGGGCTGTTGGAGGGGCCTTCCCCCTCTTTCTAATGGCTTAAATTGACCACTATTGTCCACTATTGACCATGGCATCTAAGTAGTTTAACGGCCAGGATCAGAGTTCTATGCAGTGGTGGATCATCATTAGGGCAGTTCTCGGGGCCGCCCGGGGCCCAAGACTCCCAGGGTTCCCATGGACGCTCAAACCGCACATGACCGCACGGTCCCCCTCATTCCCGGTGGTGTCGCTAGCACCGGAGGGGACCCCGGTGCTAGCAACAGCCACATTCACTTGCATCTGCGTCCTCAGGACACAGATACAAGTGAATACTACAGGCTGCAGGCCACATTAGGCCTGCAGCCTATAAGGCACTGGGAAGACTTCCTGCGCAGTGCGGCGTGATGACATCACTGCATCACGCTGGTCTGCGCATGCTTCCCGCCTGGAGGATGTGTAGCGCTCCGTCAGTAAAATATTTTTTACTTTGTTTTTTTTGGGGAGGGCGAGCGCTATGTGGCCCTATATACAAGAAGGGGGAGCGCTGTGTAGCACTATATACAAGAAGTGGGAGAAGCGCTGTGTAGCACTATATACAAGGGGGGTAGCGCTGTTTGACTCTATATACAAGGGGGAGGCGCTGTGTGGTACTTTCTATAGGAGGGCTGTGTGTGGCGCTATCTACAGGGGGCTGAGGGTGGCACTCTCTACAGGGGGCTGGGTGTGGCGCTGTCTACAGGGGGGCTGTGTGGCGCTATCTACAGGGGGCTGTGTGTGATGCTATCTATAGTGGGAGTGTATGGAGCTATCTACAGGTGGGTGGGTGTGGCACTATCTACAGTGGGCTGTGTGTGGCGGTATCTACAGGGGGCTGTGTTTGGCACTATCTACAGAGGGCTGTGCATGGCGCTATCTACAGGGGCTGTGTGTGGCATTATCTACAGGGGGTGTGTGGCACTATCTACACAGGGTGTGTGGCACTATCTACAGGGGGAGTGTGTGTGATGCTATCTACAGGGGATGTATGTGGTAATATCTACAGGGGCTGTGTGTGGCACTATCTACAGGGGGCTGTGTGTGGCACTAGTGGCATAGGTCTAGTGGTCGCAACGGTTGCAATTGCGACCAGGCCCCTAAGCCTGGGGGCCCACAGGGCACCCGTAGCCACACAGTGCTGACCGCGCTGCTCCCACTTTATGAATGCTGGAGCAAGGAGCTGACGACTCCTTGCTCCAGCATTCACTATGCCGTGAGCGGCTCAGCACAGGCAGGCGCAATGTTCTGGGAACGGGGATAGGTATGTAATTATGTTATTATTTTTCTATTAGGCACTATGAGGCATTATACAGGGTTGGGAAGGGGGGGCTGATATGGTGGCAGCTATAGAAGCATTTAACTATATGAAGGGCATAATACTGTATGGGTGGCATTATCCTATGGGGGCATTATACTGTGGGGACAGATATGAGGGGCATTATACTGTATGGGGGCATTATACTGTGGGGACAGCTATGGATGGCATTATACTGTGGGGTCAGCTATGGGGGCATTATATTGTGGGGACAGCTATGGATGGCATTATACTGTGTGGGGGCAGCTATGGGGTTATTATACTGTGGGGACATTATACTGTGGCGGCAGCTATGGGGGCATTATACCGTGGGGACAGCTATGTGTGGCATTATACTGTAGGAGCAGCTATGGGGGTATTATACTGTGGGGGAATTATACTGTGGGGGCAGCTATGGGGCATTATACTGTGGAGACAGCTATAGGTGGCATTATACTGTGGGGGCAGCTATGGGGTCATTATATTGTGGGGTCAGCTATGAGGGGGCAATATACTGTGTGGGGCATTATACTGTGGGGGCAGCTATGGGGGGCATTATACTCTGTGGGGCAGCTATGGGGGTATTATACTGCGTGGGGCATTATAATATGGTGGCTGCTATGGGGGGCAATATACTGTGGGGCAGCTATGGGGGCATTATACTGTGTGGGGCAGCTATGGGGGCATTATACTGTGTGTGGGGCAGCTATGGGGGTATTAAGCTGCATGGGTCAGCTGTGGGGCATTATTCTGTATGTGGGAATTTGTTTGGGCATTGTACTGTATGGGGGCATCTGTGTGGGCATTATACTGTATATGGACATCTCTGTGGGCATTATACTGTATGGGGCATCTGTGTGGGCATAATACTAGATGGGGCATCGGTGTGGGAATTATACTGTATTATACTGTGTGGAGGCACTATGGGAGCATGGTACTGTGTGGGCTGTACCAGGTGTGTATGGGCAGGGATTGGGTGGGATTCGAAGCGCGGTTTAAAATAAAAAAAATTGCTGCTGCGTGCCGCATCGATTTTCCCTCTTTGTGTTGTTGAAAGTATAGCACTGTCTACAGGGAGGGATGTATAGCACTGTATTGGGAGGCTGTATAGCCCTATCTACAAGGGGCACTGTATAGCACTGTCTACAGTGGGGCTGTATAGCACTGTCAACAGGGGGGGCTGTATGGCACTATTTACAGGGTGGCACTATCTACAAGGGTGGGTTGTGTGTGGCACCCAAGGGAGGGGGGCCCAGTCAAGAGTTTGCTATGGGGCCCAGTGTTTCCTAGTTATAACCCTGTGTGGCACTATCTATAGGGGGCTGTGTGTGGCACTTTCCACAGGGGGGCTGTGTGGCCCTATCTATAGGGGAGCTGTGTGTGACGCTATCTGTAGGGGGTCTGTGTGTTATGCTATCTACAGGGGGGCTGTGTGTGGCGCTATCTACAGGGGCTGTGTGTGGCGCTGTCTTCAGGGGGCTGTTTGTGATGCTATTTACAGGGGGCTGTGTGTGATGCTATCTATAGAGGGTTTGTGTGTGATGTTATCTACAGGGGGTCTGTGTGTGGTGCTATCTAAATGGGGCCGTGTGTGGCTCTGTCTACAGGGGGTCTGTGTGTGGTGCTATATACAGAAAGCTGCACTATATACAAGAAGGGCGAGAAACGCTACAAGGGGAGTAGCGATGTGTAACTCTATATACAAGGGGGAGGCACTGTGTGGTATTATGTGTAGGGGGCTGTGTATGGCACTATCTACAGGAGGCTGTGTGTGGCGCTGTCTACAGGAGGCTGTGTGTGGTACTATCTACAGGGGGCTGTGTGTGGCGCGTATTTACAGGGGGCTGTGTGGCGCTATCTACAGGAGGCAGTGTGTGGCGCTGTCTACAGGAGGCTGTGTGACACTATTTACAAGGGGGGTGTGTGATGCAATCTACAGGGATCTGTGTGTGGTGCTATCTACAGGGGGTGTATGTGTGGCACTATCTACAGGGGGAGTGTGTGGCAGGTATAGTTCTACAGGTTGGTGTGTGTGACTATCTACAGGAGGAATGTGTGTGGCATTATTTACAGGGTGTGTGTGTGTGGCGGTATCTAAAAGCGCAAGTGTGTGGCACTATCTACAGGGAGCACTGTGTATGTGGTGCTTTACTTTACAGTGTTTGACACAATTATATTCAGGGGCACAGTGTTTGGTACTATTTTATTCAGGGGCGCAGTGCATGGTGCTTTTATATTTAGGGGCACAGTGTTTGGCACCATGATCATTTTATCTTCTTTTATAGGTGTAGAAATGTTGGAAGAGTCAGGAGCCGAAAACATCTGAGCGGCAAATTCTGCAGAAATGGGTCATGGCCGGGAGAAGTCATCATGAAGTCTCGACTGGATGGAAAAGAAAAGAGGAAAAACCGACTAGAATCTGATATGTCGTCACCTGTGAGTCACTAGATTTAGAGAATCTGTCTCCTCTCCTGACATGTTTATAATAGCAAAACCTTCTATTTCATAGTTACATAGTTAGTACGGCGGAAAAAAGACACATATCCATCATGTTCAACCAAGGGATAGGAAAAGGGAAGGGAAAAATTTCTACACATGGGAGCTAATATTTTTTTGTTCTAGGAAATTATCTAAGCCTTTTTTAAAGCCATCTACTGTCCCTGCTGTGACCAGCTCCTGCGGTAGGCTATTCCATAGATTCACAGTTCTCACAGTAAAGAAGGCTTGTCACCTCTGCAGATTGAACTTTTTTTTCTCCAGACGGAGGGAGTGCCCCCTTGTTTTTTGAGGGGGATTTACATGGAAAAGGATTTCACCATATTTTTTTTATGTACAATTAATATACTTATATAAGTTAATCACGTCCCCCCTTTGTGGTCTTTTATCAAGGCTAAATATGTCTAATTCTTTTAATCTTTCCTTATAACTTAGAATCTCCATGCCCTTTATTAGCTTTGTTGCTCTTCTTTGCATTATTCCAACTCCAGGGCATCATTTCTATGAACTGGAGCACAGAACTGAGCTGCAAATTCTAGATGAGGCCTCACTAATGATTTGTAAAGTGGTAATATTATATCCCTGTCCCGCGATTCCATGCCCCTTTTAATACACAACAATATCTTGCTGTTTATGCTCTACAAGTACACCCAGATCCTTCTCAACAAGTGGCTCGTCCAGTATAGCTCCCCCTAGGACATATGATGCATGCAGGTTGTTAGTACCCAGATGCATAACTTTACATTTATCTACATTAAACTTCATTTGCCAAGTGGTTGCACAAACACTTAGTGTGTTCAAATCAGTTTGCAATTTACGAACATGTTTTATAGACTGAACAATACTACATAGCTTGGTGTCATCTGCAAAAATAGAAATAGTACTATTAATCCCATCCTCTATATCATTAATAAATAATTTGAATAATAGTGGTCCCAGCACAGAACCCTGGGGTACATTACTTATAACCGGGGACCATTGAGAGTAGGAATCATTGACCACAACTCTCTGGATAAAGTCCTTGAGCCAATTCTCAATCCAATTACAAACGATACTTTCTAAACCTATAGTCCTCAATTTACCCATTAGATGTCTATGAGGGACAGTGTCAAGTGCCTTTGCACAGTCAAAAAACACTATATCCACAGCGGCCCCTCTGTCTAGGCTTCTGCTCACCTCTTCATAAAAACAAATCAGGCTGGTTTGGCAACCTCTGTCCTTAGTAAAACTGTGCTGGCTGTCACTTATAATACTATTTTTTGTCACATAATCCTGTATATAGTCCCTCAATAGCCCCTCAAACATTTTCCCCACGGTGGATGTTAAAGAGGCTCTGTCACCACATTATAAGTGGCCTATCTTCTACATAATGTGATAGGCGCTGTAATGCAGATCACAGCAGAGTTTTCTTTATTTAGAAAAACAATCTATTTTCACCAAGTTATGACCTGTTTTAGCTTTATGCTTATGACTTTCTTAACCCCTTCCCGACTTCCGCTGTATATATACGGTGCTGCCAGGAAGGGGTTCCCGCAAAGTGCAGTACAGTTACATCGCAGTGATGGTGCGGGCTCAGAAGCAGAGCCGGCACCATCACCGCGGGTTGACAGCTGTATTATACAGCTGGCACCCTCCTGTAGCTGCCAGGACCGGAGCTATTCTCCGATCCGGCTGATTAACCCCTCAGATGATGCGCTCAATATTGCGCAGCATCTGATAGGTTTTAGCCCGACCGGCAACCCAGTGACGCAATCGCTGGGTTGCTATGGCAATCGGACCCCAGAAAATGGCGTCCGAGTCTGCCTTGTACAGGAGCCGATGAGGACCCGCCTGCGGCGCGTCCTCATAGGCTTTCTGTCAGTGAATATTAGTGTATTAGAGTAGCGATCGGGGGATCAGGCCCTCAAGTCCCCTAGTGGGACAAGTCAAAAAAGTAAAAAAAAGTTAATAAAAATATGGTAAAACAATAAAAACACACACATTTAAAAAATAAATAAAGCTAAACTGACTTTTTTCCCATAGTAAGCCTTTTATTATGGGAAAAACCATAAAAATTTAAAAAACTATACATAATTGGTAACGCCGCATCCGAGACGACCCAAACTACAAAACTATTATGTAATATATCCCGCACGGTGAACGCGGTAAAAAAAAACATGAAAAACAACGCCGTTTTAGGTCACATCTTCTTCCAAAAAATGCTATAAAAAGTGATCAAAAAGTCACATTTACTCCAAAATAGTACTAATAAAAACGACAATCCGTCCCGCAAAAAATAATCCCTGAGACCGCTTTGTGCACGCAAAAATAAAAAAGTTATGGGTCTTAGAATATGGCGACACAGAAAACAAATGATTTTATAAAAAAAAAAGATTTTATTGTGCAAAAGCTGCAATACATAAAAAAAACTATATAAATTTGGTATCGCCGTAATCGTATCGACCTGCAGAATAAAGCTAACATGTAATTTAGGGCGCACTGTGGATGCCGAAAAAAAAACCAATAAAAAACTATTCCAGAATTGCTTGTTTTGGTAATTTCCTTTACCAAAAAATGAAATAAAAAGTGATCAAAAAGTCGTATGTGTTCTAAAATGGTACCAATAAAATCTACAGCCCGTCTCGCAAAAATCAAGCCCGCACACCACTCAATCAACTGAAAAATAAAAAAGTTATGCCACTAGTAAGGCGGTGATGAAAAAACATCTCAATGCCCAGGCCGGAGGGGAACATTCCTTCAGTTTCAGGACCCTGGTATTTAGGAACTAGGAAAGGGAATGGACATAGCACATCCGCTGGAAGCGAGGGGGCCCGTATTATACCAGCGCAAAACTTTCCCAGTAATATTTCCCAAACTACGAAGGAGAAAAAGTCCCCAAAAGGTGTAGAGCGTTACAAAAGGGGGATAAGAAAGAAAACCGTTTATCAGTGTGACACCGGCCTGTGCATGACGGATTGCTTCACATCGTAACACACATCTATGGATAATTGTATTATTTACCCCATTATTTTACCCTCTTATTATGCCCTGATGTACTCTGCACAGATTACATATGCCCTCACATTATAAACTAAAATACCAGGAAAACCCCAAACTATTACCAAGCAAATTCCATGCTCAAAATGGCGGTCTTTCCCTTCTTAGCCCTACAGTGTGCCCAAACAGAAATTTTTGGCGACATGTAAGGCATTACCATACCCGGGAGAACCCGCTTAACAATTTATGGGGTAAGATTCTCTAGGGGCACAACATATTGTGCGGTGAATGGGCAGATCAGTGGATAAAATTGCAATTTTCACTTTGCACCATCCACTGCGTATTCATTTCTGAAAAACACCTGTGGAGTCTAAATTCTCACTACACCCCTTGATAAATGCCATTAGGGGTGTAGTTTCTAAAACGGGGTCACTTTTGTTTGGTACATCAGTGGTTTTGCAAATGCAACATGGCGTCCGCAAACCATTCCAGCAAAATCTACGCTCCAAAAGATAAATACCGCTCCTTTTCTTCTGAATGCTCCCATATATGTAAACAGCTGATTATAACCACATATGGGGTGTTACCGTACTCGGGAGAAATTTCTTTACAAATTTTGGCGTGCTTTTTCTTCTCTATTCCTTGTAGAAATGAAAAAATGTTGATCTAAAACTACTAAAAAAAATATATTTTCCATTTTCATGGCTTAATTGTAATTAATTTAGCAAAAAACCTTTAGGATCAAAATTTTCACTATACCCCTAGATGGTTCCTCAGGTTGTGCAGTTTCCCAAATGGAGTCACTTTTGGGGTGTTTCAACTGTACTAGTACTACAGGGGCTCAGCAAATGTGACATCGCGCCCAGAAGCCATTCCAAAATCCAAATGTTGCTAGTTCCATTCTGAGCCCTACCCTGTGTCCAAACAGACGTTTATGACCACATGTGGGGTATTGTTCTACCCGGGAGAAGTTGCTTTACAAATTTTATGGTGCTTTTTCTCCTTCAGTCCTTGTGGAAATGAAAAAAAAATACCTAAACCTACATTTTCTTTGAAAAAATGTAGATTTTCATTTTTTACGGCCTACTTCCAATAAGTTCTGTAAAACACCTGTGGGGTCAAACTGTTCACTGTACCCCTAGATAATTTCCTCAAGAGGTATAGTTTCCAAAATGGGGTCACTTGTTGGGGCTTTCCACTGTTTTGTCACCTCAGGGGCTTTGCAAATGTGACATGGCCTCCACAAACCATTCCTGCTAAATTTGAGCTCCAAGAGCCAAATGGCGCTCTTTCCTTTCTAAGCCCTGCCGTGTGTCCAAACAACCGTTTATTACCACATGTGGGGTATTTTTTTACTCGGGACAAATTGCCCTACAAATGTTGGGGTGCTTTTTCTACTCTAGTTCTTTTGGAAATGAAAATAAATTAGCGAAACCTACATTTTATTTGAAAAAATGTAGATCTTCATTTTCATGACCTAGTTCCAAAAATTTTTGCAAAAAACTGGCGGGTCAAAATGCTTGCTACACCCCTAAATAAATTCCTCGAGGGGTGTAGTTTCCCAAATGGGGTCACTTTTGGGGGGTTTCCACTGTTTTAGTTCCACAAGACCTGTTCAAAGCTGATATGCTGCCTAAAATATGTTCTAATAGAAAGGATTCCCAAAATCCACTAGGTGCTACTTTTGCTTCGGATGCCGGTGCTTCAGTCCAGTAGCACACTAGAGCCACATGTGGGATATTTCCTAAAACTGCAGAACCTGGGCAATGAATATTGAGTTGCATTTCTTGGGTAAAACCTTCTGAGGTACAATTTTTTTTTATTCAAAATGAATTTCTGGAAAAAAATAATGAACTTTGTAAATTTCACCTCTACTTTGCCTTAATTCCTGCACAATGTCTAAAGGGTTAAGAAACTTTCTAAATGCTGTTTTGAATACTTTGAGGGGTGCAGTTTTTAAAATGGGGTGACTTATTGGGGGTTTCTAATATTTAAGGACCTCAAAGCCACTTCACAACTGAACTGGCCCCTGTAAAAATAGCAATTTTCTTGAAAATGTGAGAAATTGCTGCTAAAGTTCTAAGCCTTGTAACGTCCTAGAAAAATAAAAGGATGTTCAATAAACTATGCCAATCTAAAGTAGACATATGGGGGATGTTAGTTAGCAACATTTTTGTGTGGTATAACTGCCTGTCTTACAAGCAGATACATTTAAATTGAGAAAAATGTTGGTGCTTTTCACAATTAAATACTGAATGTATCGGGCAAATTTTGCCAGTAACATAAAGTCCAATGTGTCTCGAGAAAACAATCTCAGAATCGCTTGGATAGGTAAAAGCATTCCGGAGTTATTACCACATAAAGTGAAACATGTCAGAATTGAAAAATGAGGCTTTGTCAGGAAGGTCAAAAGTGGCCAAAGAGGCAAGGGGTTAATGCCCAACTGGGTGTGTTTTTACTTTTGACCAAGTGGGCGTTGGGGAGAGAAGTGTATGACACTGTCCAATCAGAGTCAGAGTCATACACTTCTCTCCATTCATTCACTCAGCACATAGTGATCCTGCGTTTTTCACTATGGGCTGACACATTAACGTTACTGAAGTGTCTTGAGAGTTAATAGGCATCGCGTCCAGCCAGGATGCGATGTCTATTCACAATCCCGAAACTTCGGTAACGTTTGTGTGGGATTTACAGCACAGCAAGCGTAATCTCGCGAGAGCTGTCATTTACGGCGAGATTACACTTGCTGTGCTGTAAGCCCCACACAAACGTTACCGAAGTGTCGGGATTGTAAATAGACATCGCGTCCTGGCTGGTCGCGATGTCTATTAACTCTCCAGACACTTCAGTAACCTTAATGTGTGAGTATGTGACTGCACATCATGATCTAGCAGGATCACAATGTGCAGAGTAAATGAGTGGAGAGAAATGTATGACGCTGATTGGTCAGCATCATACGCTTCTCTCCACCACTCCTACTTGGTCCAAAGTAATAACATGCCAATTTGGGCATTAACCCCTAGGCGCACCACGACGCGACTGTGCGTCCATGTGGCCAGTGTCTTAAGGCACAGGGACGTACAGTTACTGCGTGGTTCCCAGTGCACACTGTCGGCGACTTATTTCTGCTGATTACGCCAATTAACCCCTTAATTGCGTTGATCGATTGGACTCACCAATTTCTAGCACATCGGCAGACCTCGTGAGGTTTGCAAATGGCTAGCATGGCGATCGGACGTCAAGTAATGGCCTCCATGTCTGCCATGTACGGAAGCCTATCAGGACCTATCAGGACGTCACTGCCGTTCGCGATGCACACTGTCGACGACAGTGTCTGTGACAGTGTCGGCGACAGTGTGCATCGGGAACCGGGAGGTTAGCTGTCCCTGACAGCTGACACTCCACTGTTGCCGATCAGCGGCTCATTGCCGCTGATTTTGGCAATTAACCCCTTAAATGCGGGGCTCGATTGCGATCTCCACATGTTAATAAAAATGTTTTACAAAAGTGTAAAAAGAATAGATTTTTTTTCCTATAATAAGTCTCTTATTATAGGGAAAAAATGAAATCGTTAAAAAACAGTACACATATTTTGTATTACCACGTTCGTAATTACCCAATCTATAAAACTATAATGTTATTTTTTACCCGCACGGTGAACGCCGCAAAAAAAACAAACTAAGAACTATGCCAGAATCACTATTTTTTGGTCACCACCCCTCCCAAAATATAGAATAAAAAGTGATCAAAAAGTCGCATGTACCCGAAAATAGTACCAATACAAACTACAACCTGTCCCGCAAAAAACAAGACCTCCCACAGCTTTTTTGACTGAAAAATAAAAAGTTACGGCTCTCATAATATGGTGACACAGAAAATAAATTATTTTATAAAGAAGTGATTTTATTGTGCAAACGCTGCAAAACATAAAAAAAACTATATACATATGGTATCGCCGTAATTGTACCAACCCGCAGATTAAAGGAAAATTGTAATTTATAGTGCATTATGAATGCCGTAAGAAATAAAGAATTTAAAACGTCAAAATCACAGTTTTTGGTCACTAAAGCTCTAAATAAAATGTAATAAAAAGTGATCAAAAAGTTGCATGTACCAAAAAATGGTACCAATGAAAACTGCAGCTCGTCCTGGCAATAATAAGCCCTCACACCGCTCAATTCATGGAAAAATAAAAAAGTTATGGCGTTTGGAAGGCGGGGAGTGAAAAACTAAAATGGAAAAGCAAAAAAGGATCAGTCCTGCAAAGGTTAATTAATTTCTAGTAAAAAAATAAATTATTACCACATGTGGGGTATTGTCATACTCGGGAGAGATTGCGTTACAAATTTAGGGTGACTTTTTCTCCTTTATCCCTTTTGAAAATGAAAAAATTCAACATTTTAGAGGACAGAAATTTTGTATTCATTTTCTCGGCCTAATTCTACTAAATTCTGCAAAAAACCTGTGTGGTATAAATGCTTACTATACCCCTAGAAAATTTCCTTGAGTGGTGAAGTTTCCCAAATGGGGTCACTTTTGGGGTGTTTCCACTGTTTTTTTCTCTCCAGGGCGTTGCAATCGTGACATGGCACTAAAAAACAATCCAGCAAAATCTGCGTTCCAAAATCTAAATGGCGCTCCCTCCCCACTGAGTGCTGCCGTGGGTCCAAACAGCAGTTTATTACCACATATGGGGTATTTCCGTAATTGGGAGAAGATGATTTACAAATGTTGGGGTGCATTTTCTTCTTTATTCCTTGTAAATATTAAAAATTTCTATGTTTTTTCAGAAAAAAAGTAGATTTTTATTTTCATAAACTAACTCCAATAAATATAGCAAAATACCTGTGGGGTCAAAGTGCTAACTATACCACTAGATAAATTCCTAGAGGGGGTCTAGTTTCCAAAATGGGGTCACTTTTGGAGAGTTTCCACTGTTTTGGCACCACAAGACCTCTTCAAACCTGATATGGTGCCTAAAATATAATCTAAAAATAAGCAGGCCCCAAAATCAACTAGATGCTCCTTTGCCTCTGAGACCGGTGTTTCGGTCCATTAGGGCACTAAGGTCACATGTGGGATATTCCTAAAAACTGCAGGACCTGGGCAATAAATATTAAGTTGTATTTCTCTGGTAAAACCTTCTGTGTTCCACAATTTTTTTTATTACAAATTAATTTCTGCAAAAAAAAGAAATGTTAAATACTTTTGTGTCAAAAAAGACAAAAGTATTATAGGTATGATACCTTTATTGGCTAACCATAAAAGTTCTATATGCAAGCTTTCAGAGCACAGAGGCCCCTTCTTCAGGCAGTTTTTTGTAAACTGCCTGAAGAAGGGGCCTCTCTGCTCTGAAAGCTTGCATATAGAACTTTTATGGTTAGCCAATAAAGGTATCATACCTATTATACTTTTGTCTTTTTTGACACAAAAGTATTTAACATTTCATATTGTCTCTGGCTAACACGGTACTACACTATTTTTTACTGTACTTCGTGCAAAAAAAAGAGAAATTTGTAAATTTCCCCTCTACGTTGCTTTATTTCCTGTGAAATGCCTAAAGGGTTAAGAAACTTTCTGAATGCTGTTTTGAATACTTTGAGGGGTGCAGTTTTTAAAATGGGGTGATTTATTGGGGGATTCTAATATATAAGGCCCTCAAAACCACTTCAGAACTGAACTGGCTCCTGTAAAAATCACCTTTTGAATTTTTCTTGAAAATGTGAGAAAATGCTGCTAAAGTTCTAAGCCTTGTAATGTCCTAGAAATATAAAAGAATGTTCAAAAAACGATGCAAATATAAAGTACACATATGGGAAATAGTAACTAGTGACTATTTTGTGTGGTATTACTATCTGTTTTACAAGCAGATACATTTAAATTTAGAAAAATGCATATTTTTGCAAATTTTCTCTAAATTTTGGTGTTTTTCACAAATAAATATTGAATTTATCGACCAAATTTTTCCACTATCACAAAGTACAATATGTCAAGAGAAAACAGTCTCAGAATCGCTTGGATAGGTAAAAGCATTCCGGAATTATTACCACATAAATTGACACATGTCAGATTTGAAAAAATCGGCTGTGCCACAATGCCAAAACAGGCTGTGTCCTAAAGGGGTTATGAAAGTCATTAGCATAAAGCTAAAATAGGTCATAACTTGGTGAAAATAGATTGTTTTTCTAAATAAAAACACTGCTGTGACCTACATTACTGCGCCAATCAGATTATGCAGAAGATAGGGCACTTATTAAGCTTACTGGTCCATAAATACCTAGGGAAGACCCACATTTGCCCTGCGCCAGTCCCTTGGCACTATACCAGTCACTAGAGAATTTCTAAATATTATGAAGAGGGGACAGAAATAACGGAACTAAGCTCCTTAACCCCTTAAGGACATAGTCTAGTTTGCACGTTCAGGACACAGCCCCATTTTTCAAAGCTGAAATGTGTCACTTTATGTTGTAGTAACTTCGGAAAGCTTTTACCTATTCAAGCGATTTTGAGATTGTTTTCTTGTGACAAATTGTAAGTGGTAAAATTTTGTCGATACATTCAGTATTTTATTGTGAAAAACACCAAAATTTCGTGAAAAACGGCAAAAATTTGCATTTTTCTAAATGTAAGGGTATGTTCACACGGCGGGGGTCCGTAACGGCTGAAATTACGGGGATGTTTCAGCCTGAAAACATCCCCGTAAGTTCAGCCGTACCGGCATGTGCAGGCGCTTGAACGCCGCGTCAATTACGGCCGTAATTAGCGCTGCTATTCATTGGAGTCAATGAATAGCGGCTCCAATTACGGCAAAAGAAGTGACAGGTCACTTCTTCTACGCGGGCGTCTATTTACGCGCCGTCATTTGACAGCGGCGCGTAAATATACGCCTCGTGTGAACAGACAAACGTCTGCCCATTGCTTTCAATGGGCAGATGTTTGTCAGCGCTATTGAGGCGCTATTTTCGGGCGTAATTCGGGGCAAAAACGCCCGATTTACGTCCGTAAATAGGCTGTGTGAACATACCCTAAATGTTTCTTCTTGTAGGACAGATAGTAAT
Organism: Rhinoderma darwinii; assembly: GCF_050947455.1. Taxonomy (NCBI): domain Eukaryota; kingdom Metazoa; phylum Chordata; class Amphibia; order Anura; family Rhinodermatidae; genus Rhinoderma; species Rhinoderma darwinii. The sequence goes on from NC_134694.1 coordinate 48,399,327, forward strand.
CCACCACAAAATGGATGCTAATTAACATTTTCCACATGTCTTCTTTAGATTAGCATTTTTTCAACTAAAAAGTTGAATTTTTTCCTTTTCACAAGGGATAAAGAGGAAAAAGCACCCCAACATTTGTAAAGCAATTTCTCCAGAGTATGGCAATACCTCACACGTGGTCATAATCTGCCGTTTGGACACTCGGTAGGGCTCAGAATGGCAGGAGCACTATTTAGCATGCATATTCTGCTGGATTTGTTTTTGGTTGCCATGTCACATTTGCAAAACCCTGAGGTACCAGAGTACAGTGGAAGCCCCCAAGAAGAGACCCCATTTTGGAAACTACACCCCTCAAGGCATTTAACATTTGCCTGGACATATGACAGAGCTCAGAAGTGAAGAGCAACATGCGAATTTGAGGTCCATTTTGGTGATTTTCACAGCATTGGCCCACAATTACAGGGCTCTGAGGTCAAATAGCAAAACAATCCCCCAAGTAGTGACCCCTATTTTGGAAACGACACCCCTTAAGGCATTTTAAGGGGTGTAGTGAGCATTTTGCCCCCCACAGGTGTTTTTCCATTAGTAATTAATGCGCAGCGGATGGTGCAAAGTGAAAATTGCAATTTTCCACTGATGTGCCATTTTAGTGCGCAATATGTTGTGCCCTGTTTGTGCCATCAAAGACACACATGTCGTAAAAAAAATTCAGTTTATAATGTGGGGGCATATGTAATCTGTTCGGAAAACATCAGGGCATAATTAGAGGGTATAATAATGTGGTAAATAAATAGTATTTCAGAGATATGTGGCCAGTGTCGCACTGATAAATGGTGCCCGATCTTATCCGCTTTTGGACACTCTGCACCAGGGGCGTAGCTAAAGGCTCATGGGCCCTGGTGCAAGAATTCAGCTTGGGCCCCCCCCGCCCCTCCCCAACACCACAAGACGCCAGCCGCGCCTATTGCCAGCCCCCACACAGTATAATGCCCCCGTAGCTGCACCATACAGTATAATGCTACCCGTGGCTGCCCCCATACAGTATAATGCTCCCCATAACTGCCCCCATACAGTATAATGCTCCCCACAACTGCCCCCACACAGTAAAATGCTCCCATAGCTACCCCCCCACACAGTAAAATGCCCCCATGCAGTATAATGCCCCCCATAGCAGACCCCATACAGTATAATGCCCCTCATAAATTCCCCCATACAGTATAATGCCCCCATAGCAGCCTCATACAGTATACTGCCCCCATAGCAGCCCCATACAGTATAATACCCCTCATAGCTGCCCCCAATACAATACAACACACATACATTACGGGCCACCTCTGCAGCTCACTTGCAGTCTTCCATGCTCTTCCGCATCGGCTCTACCACAGTGGCTGGAACGCCCCCTGTCGTGATGTCACTGTCACATGGTACACTGAGTGTACCATGTGACATCTAAACAAACCATGCCCGTAACCAGGAAGTGCCGGCGTCACGGCACATACAAACTTTGTATTAGCGCGCTGCGTGGCAACGGGGGCAACTGCGACCGCTGCAACCCCTATAGCTACGCCACTGCTCTGCACATTCTGTGTCGCTATATTCTGAGACAGACATTTTTAGTTTTTCAATCAATAAAGCTGAGTAAGTGCTTGTTTATTGCGGGACGGGTTGTAGTTTTTATTGGTACTATTTTTTGTAACGTGACTTTATGATCAATTTTTATTGCATATTTTGTGAGGGGTGGTGATAAAAAATAGTGATTCTGGCATTGTTTGTTTTTTTTTGCGGTGTTCCCCGTGCGGAAAAAATAATATTATAGTTTTATTGTTTGGGTCGTTATGGATGCAGCGATGCCAAATATGTGTACTTTTTTAACGTTTTCATTTTTTTCCAATAATAATAGGCTTATTATAGGAAAAAAGGCAGTGTTTGTTTTTATTAACCTGAAACTTTTATTTTTACACTTTTATTCAACTTTTTTATTAACTTTTTTAAACTTTATTTTTTTTTGTCCCACTAGGGGACTTGTGGTCCTGCACCTCTGATCTTTAGTCTAATGCATTGCACTACCCACATAGTGCAATGCATGAGAGCTGTCAGTCATTCACTGACAGCAAACCTATTAGGTCCCGTCTGTGGGCAGGGCCTATTAGGCTGTTGTACGTGGCAGACCACTACGCCATTGTTAGGCCTCCGGTTGCCATAGCAGCGATCGGCATCGTCACGATAACATCGCGTCGATGCCGATCGCTACAAACCACTAAGATGCCGCGATCGCGGCATCTGAGGGGTTAATGGCAGGGATCGGAGCAATCTCCATTCCCTGCCGTTACAGCGCGGTGTCAGCTGTAACATACAGCTGACACCAGCGGCTGATGTAGCAGGCTCAGCATCTGAGCCTGCGCCATCTTAAAACTGCGGCCGGACGCCTTTTAGGCCCTGCCTCTGGGCGGAACCTAGCAGGCTTCCTTTCTAGGCAGACAGGAGGCCATTGTTAGGTTCATTGCAGGGTTCTGATCTGCTTGTAAACACCATAGATGCAACGGTCGGTTTTGAGGGCTGCATCTAAGGGGTTAATCGGCCAGATCCGAGGCTAGCTCCGGTCCTGGCCTTGAAGCAGTGATAGCGTTAAGCTATTACTGCTTTAAAACTGTGTCTGCAGACGCGTCTGCCAACACAGTACCCTGTTAACACTGTGACGTAATAGTCCGTCAGTTTGCGTTAACAGGACAACTCCTGTGACGGACTATTATGTCACATAGCGTTAAGTGGTTAAGAACTCTAGGGTGTAACCCATCTGGTCCAGAGGCCTTGTGTACATTTATTTTATTTTATTTAGCTTGGACCATATCTACATTCAGCAAATTCAGTATATCAACTGATATATTAACCCCTTAATGACCGGGCCTGTTTGTACCTTAATGACCAAGTCAGATTTGTCAAATCTGGTACGTCTGACTTTATCAGAGAATAACTCTGTGAAAGTTTTGAAAATCCAAGTAATTTTGACATTGTCACATGTTGTACTTTATTTTAGTGGTAAAAGTAGACTGATACAATTTGCGGAAATTAATAAAAAAATGGAAGAAATTTTGTAAAAATTACCATTTTTCCCTATATTTAACTGCAATATGTCACATATGTACACACATACTGTACAATTTTTTTAATTAAATATATATTTCCATCTCTTTACTCTATTTTGGCAGCACTTTTGAAAAAATAAAATACATTTTCAGCAATTTAGAGGACTTACAAATTGAATCATAATTTTATACATTTTGAAGTACATTTTGTTTTCCTGCACCAAGCCAGGTTTTCAGAGGCTCATAGGTCTCAGAGTGATGGAAACCCCCACAAATGACCACATTTAGAAAACTAGACCCCTTAAGGTATTTATCTAGGGGTATAGTAAGTATTTTGACCCCACAGTTTTTTGCTAAATTTAATACATAGCAGGTGAAAAAAATAATAATAACTTTTTTCATAAAAGTATCAGTTTGAAGACCGATTTCTTTGTAAAGCGACCATGAGAATGAAGAAACACACCACAAAATCGATCACCCTGTTTCTCCTGTTTTCAAAAATACCCACATTGTGGCCCTAATGTGCTGCCTGGACACACGGCAGGGCCCAAAAGGAAGGGAGCAACCGGAGGCTTTCAGGACTCATATTTTGCTTGAAAATGTTTTAGGCCCCACTGTACATTTGGAGAGGCTTTGAGCTGCCAGAACGATAGAAACTCCCCATAAACGACCCCATTTAGAAAACTAGACCCCATAAGGTATTTATTTAGGGGTATAGTGAGTATTTTGATCCCACAGTTTTTTGCTAAATTTAATGCATAACAGGTGAAAAAAAAAATGATTTCACTTTTTTCATAAAAGTATCAGTTTGAAGAAAAATTTATTTGTAAAGCGAACATCAGAATGAAGAAACACACCACAAAATCTATCACCCTGTTTTCAAAAATACCCACATTGTGGCCCTAATGCACTGCCTGGACACACGGCAGGGCCCAAAAGGAAGGAAGCACCCGGAGACTTTCAGGACTCATATTTTGCTTGAAAATGTTTTAGGCCCCACTGTACATTTGGAGAGGCTTTGAGCTGCCAGAACGATAGAAACTCCCCATAAACGACCCCATTTAGAAAACTAGACCCCATAACGTAATTATTTAGGTGTATAGTAAGTATTTTGACCCCACAGTTTTTTGCTAAATTTAATGCATAACAGGTAAAAAAAAAAAAATTCCACTTTTTTCATAAAAGTATTAGCTTGAAGACCGATTTCTTTGTAAAGCGAACATGAAAATGAAGAAACACACCCAAAATCTATCACCCTCTTTCTCCTCTTTTCAAAAATACCCCCATTGTGGCCCTAATGCGTTGTTTAGACACACGGCAGGGCCCCGAAGGAAGGGAGCACCCGGAGGCTTTCAGGACTCATATTTTGCTTGAAAATGTTTTAGGCCCAACTGTACATTCGGAGAGGCTTTGAGCTCCAAGACCAAAGAAAGAAACTCCCCATAAACGACCCCATTTCGAAAACTACACCCCTTAAGGTATTTATCTAGGGGTATAGTTAGCATTTTGACCACACAGGGTTTTCGCTAAATATATTGGAATTAGTCTGTAAAAGTTAAAATGCACTTTTTTTTTCTGAAACAACATAGAAATGTTTAATATTTACAAGGAATAACGAAGAAAATGCACCCCAACATTTGTAAAGCAATGTCTCCCGATTACGACAATACCCCATATGTGGTAATAAACTGCTGTTTGGACCCACAGCAGGGCTCAGAAGGGAAGAAGCGCCATTTGGATTTCTGATTTTGCTGGAATGGTTTTCGGTGCCATGTCGCATTTGCAATGCACTGGAAGGACCAAAACAGTGGAACCCCCCAAAAGTGATCCCATTTTGGAAAAACCTTCAAGGAATTTTTCTAGGGGTATAGTGAGCATTTAGACCCCACGGGTCTTTTGCAGAGTTTATTAGAATTAGGGCGCGAAAATGAATATCGAAATTATTTCCACTAAAATGTTGCATTTTCTCATTTTCACAAGGGATAAAGGAGGAAAAAAAAACAACCATTTTTTATAAAGCAATTTCTCCCGAGTACGGAAATACCCCACATGGGGTCATACGTTTTTTCATTAGAAATTAATTAACCTTTTCTGGACTGTTCCTTTTTTTGCTTTCTTATTTTAGATTTTCACTCCCCGCTTTCCAAGAGCCATAACTTTTTTATTTTTCCATCAATAGAGCGGTGTGAGGGCTTATTATTTGCGGGAAGAGCTGCAGTTTTTATTGGTACCATTTTTTGGTACATAAAAAGTGATTAAAAAGTTGTATTACATTTTTTTTTTAGAGCTAACGTGACAAAGAAAAAAAAACAGCGATTTTGGCGGTTTCAATTATTAATTTTTTTTAAGGTGTTCACTGTGCAAATTAAATAATGGTATATTGTAATAGTTCGGACTTTAACGGACTTAGCAATACCAATTTTGTTCATTTTTTTACATTACTTTAGAAGAAAAATGGGAAAAGGTTTTTTTTTAACTTTAAAAAAAAAAAAATTCTCACTACTAATAACTATAATTCTTCTACACATTTTATTAATCCCCTTAGGGGACTTGATCCAGCGATCATTGGATCGCTGGTACAATACACTGCAATACTAATGTATTGCAGTATATTGTTATTCTTACAGGCTTCTGTAACAGAGCGATCGATGTTCCTGTCCGTTAGTCCCGGGTGTCAGCTGTAATACACAGCCGACACCCGCAGCGTATGGAGCGGCCTCCGCACGTGAGACGGCTCCATACATCAGCCCCCGCACCATGATGGGCAATTAAGTCATAGTGCGCAAAGGGGTTAATTAACAGCGGATGGTTCAAAGTGAAAATTGCAATTTTCCACCGATATGCCATTTTAGTGCATAATATGTCACGCCCAGTTTGTTCCGCAGTAGACAAATACCTCATAAAACGTTAAGCGGGTTCTCTCGGGTATGGCGATGCCATATATGTTGGCGCAAACTGCTGCTTGGGCACGCTGCAGGGCTCAGAAGGGAGGGACGCCATTTTGCTTTTGGAGCGCAGATTTTGCTAGGTAGTAGTTTTGTTTGGGGTTTCGCCGATATTTCAGTTTATAATGTGGGGGCATATGTAATCTGTGCGGAGAACATCAGGGCATAATAAGAGGGTATAATAATACGGTAAATAAATATTAATTCATAAATATGTAGCCGGTGTCGGACTGATAAATGTCGCCCGATCTTATCCGCTTTTGGAGCACTCTGCACATTTTGCATCACCATATTCTGAGAGCCAGGACTTTTTTATTTTTTCACCACCGGAGGGCTTATTTGTTGAGGGACAATCTGTAGTTTTCATTGGTACCATTTTGGGGTACATGCGATTTTTTTTTTATCTCATTTTATTCAATTCTTTTGCAATCCTGACCAAAAAACAGGAATTCTGACACTGATTTTTAGGTTTTCTTTTTGCGGCGTTCACCGTACGCTATAAATGACATTTTTACTTTATTATGCGAGTTGGTCCTTTTTTTTTAGCGTTTGCACAATAAAATCACTTATTTATAAAAAGAATAATTTTCTGTGTCACCATATTCTGAGAGCCATAATGTTTTTATTTTTTAGTCAAAAAAGCGGTGTAAGGGCTTGTTTTTTGCGGGACAGATTGAAGTTTTTATTGGTACTATTTTTGGGTACATGCGACTTTTTGATCACTTTTTATTCTTTATTTAGGGAGCGGTGGTGACCAAAGAAAAAGATTCTGTCGTTTTTTTAATTGATTTTTTTGGGGGTGTTCATCGTGTGGGAAAAATAACATTACAGTTTTATAGTTGGGGTCGTTACGAACGCGGTGATACCAAATATGTGTACTACAACATGTTCATTTTTTTTCTATAATAAAAGTCTTATTATAGGAAAAAAAAAAAGCATTTTTTGTTTATATAACTTATAAACTCATTTTTACACTTTTTTTTTTTTTAAAACCTTTATTACTTATTTTTACTTCTTTTACTTGTCCCACTAGGGGACATTGAGACTTGCAGCTTGTCATTGGTCGTGAAAGGGTTAACAGCACTGGCACTGATTAGATCAGCTGCTCTTTCTTCTGTTGTATATATAGAGCAAATTAACCCATTTAGTAACTCTGCCTTCTCTTGATCCCCTTTGACCAACTCCCCATTACCACTATTTAGGGGTCCTAAATGTTCATTTTTTGGGATTTGTTTTACTATCCTTGGCCACCTCCCTTTCATTTTATATTTTTGCTGATTTTATTACCTTTTTACAGATTTTATTAAGCTCTTTTAATTTAATAATTTACAAAGGCTACCGCTGTGCCCTCAGATTTGTATTTTTCAAATGCCATTTTTTGTCATATACTGCCCTTTTTACAGAAAAATATTAGTTGTTTATACTTGTTACCTATAGGAATACATTTTGCACTATAATTACCCAAAACAGATTTAAAAAACTCCCCTTTATCCTTTTGTACCGTTATTTGGCATTAGTTCTTCCCAGTCTATATCCTGAATTGCAGCCCTCATCCTGGTTAAATTGGCCTTCTTAACCCCTTAGTGACCTGCCTATTTTAGACCTTAATGACCAAGCTATCTTTTACGTTTTTCAATCGTCGCATTCCAAGAGCTATAACTTTTTTATTTTTGCGTCGACATAGCTGTATAAGGTCTTGTTTTTTGCGGGACAAGTTGTCTTTTTTATTAGCACCATTTTGAGGTACATATTATTTATTGATTAACTTTTATTAACTTTTTTTGGGGGGGGAATAGAAAACTATCTGAAATTTTGCCAATCTTTTTTGCGTCCTAAATCTACACCGCTTACCGTGTGGTATAAATAACACAATACGTTTATTCAGCGGGTTGTTACGATTGCAACGATACCAAATTTATATAGTTTTTGTATGTTTTACTACTTTTACACAGTAAAAACGCATTTTTTTCAAAATTATTTGCTTTTGTATCTCCATATTTGAAGAGCCGTTACGTTTTAATTTTTTCGCCGATGCAGTTGTATGAGGGCTTTTTTGTTGCGGGACAACTTGTAGTTTTTATTGGTACCATTTTGGAGTAGATGCAACTTTTTGATCACTTTTTAATAACATTTTTTTAAAGTCAGGATTCACAGAAAAAAGCAATTTTTCCGTCGTTTTTTATTTTATTTTTTACGGCGTTCACCGTGCGGGTTAAGTAATGTAATAGCTTTATAGTCGGGGTCGTTACGGACGTGGCAATACCAAATATGTGTCACTTTTTACTTTATTTTGGTTTTTTAATAGTAAAGCAGTTTGTAAGGGGAAAAAGTGGGTTTTTCATTTTTTTTTCCACATTTTTTTTTATTAACTTTATTAAACTTTTTTTTTTACTTTAATATGTGATTTTGTAATCGCTATTATAATACACTGCAATACTTCAGTATTGCAGTGTATTATGCCTGTCCGTTTAAAACGGACAGGCATCTGCTAGGTCATGCCAGAGGCATGATCTAGCAGGCATTTGCTCCAGGCAGACCTGGGGGCCTTTATTAGGCCCCCGGCTGCCATGGGAGACACAGAAAATCGGCGATCTTATCGCCGGGTGTCGGTGGGATGAGAGGGAGCTCCCTCCCTCTCTCCAAAACTACTCAGATGCGGTGCTCGCTATTCAGCACCGCATCTGAGGGGTTAAACGGGTGAGATCGATACTAATATCGATCTCACCCGGCAGAGCAGGGACGACCCCAGCCCTCAGCTGCCTCTGGCAGCTGAGAGCAGGGAGATTTGACAGCTTCCTGCTCTGTTTACTTATTCCGATGCCGCGACGTAAAAAGTCTACAAGGGGGACTTTATCTATGGGGGGGCTTTATCTACACGCTGGGGACTTTATCTACGGGGGTGTCTATCTACAGGGGGGGGCTATATACTGGGATGGGCTATCTATGGAGCACCATATACAGGGGTTGCCTATAGCTACAGGGGGGGGCTATATAGTATATAGCCCCCTGTAGATATAGCCCACCCCTGTAGATATAGCCCACCCCTGTAGATATAGCCCACCCCTGTAGATATAGCCCACCCCTGTAGATATAGCCTACACCTGTAGATATAGCCCACCCCTGTATATAGTCCCCCTGTAGATATAGCCCACCCCTGGATATAGCTTACCCCTGGATATAGCCCACCCCTGTAGATATAGTCCCCCTGTAGATATAGCCCACCCCTGTATATAGTCCTCCTGTAGATAGTATCCCACAAATAACTCCCCCTATAGTGCTCCACAGAAAGCCCACCCCTGTATATAGCACCCCTGTACATATAGTCCACCCCTGTATATAGTGCTCCACAGATAGCCCACCCCTGTATACAGGGGTGGGCTATCTGTGGAGCACTATATACAGGGGTGTACTATCTAGTGGAGCACTATATACAGGGGTGGTCTATATGTACAGGGGGGCTATATACAGGGGTGGGCTATCTGTGAAACACTATATACAGGGGTGGACTATATGTGGATCACTATATACAGGGGTGGACTACATGTGGAGCACTATATACAGGGTGGGCTATATCTACAGGGGGGCTACATACAGGGGTGGGCTATATCTACAGGGGGGCTATATACAGGGGTGGGCTATCTGCAGAGCACTATATACAGGGGTGGGCTTTATCTACAGGGGGCTATATACAGGGTTCGGCTATACGTGGAGCACTATATACAGGGCTGGGCTATATCTACAGGGGCACTATAGTGGGAGTTATTTGTGGGACACTATATACAGGGGTGGGCTATATGGGGACACTATCTACAGGGGGCTCTATGGCAGGCACTCTCTACAGGGGGCACAGTGTGTGTGTGGGACACGGTGTATGGTGCTATTATAATTAGAGGTGCAGTGTATGGCGCTATTATATTTAGGGGCGTAGTGTGTGGTATAATGAGAACTTTATAATTATTTATAGGTGCAGAAATGTTGGAAAAGTGAGAAGCTGAAGACATGTGAGCGGCAAACTGCAGAAATGGTCTGTGACCGGGAGAAGTCATCATAGAGGTCTGGACCGGATGGAGAAAAAGAACTAGAATCTGAGACGTCACCGGTGAGTCACTTAATGTAAATGTTTATTCTGCCTCTAATCAGCACTGTAGTCACTATGATCTGCAGTGAGATGATGGGTGGTATGATTATGATATGATTTATTTTTTGTTAAACAACAACTCCCAGCGTATCCTTACCATTGTTCGGGCCATGCTGGGAGCTGTAGTTTTACGCCATACATACCTATACGGCAGGGGTTGCACTAAATAGAGCTGTATTTGTGCTGGTGCTGTATATATGTACTGAGCTTGGTTCTGGTGTTGTGTATAGAACCCTATTGCTTGTAAAATGTACAAATGTTTTTATGCTTGCGTTACATAAAAAGAAATGTGGAAAAGAAATGACACGTTGATTGGTAGGGAAAACAAACACAGCGAGGGGGAAGGAGATGTCGGGAAAGAGGTTGGGGGGGGAACGCCAAACTGAATCTTTGCCCCGGGTGCTGGAGAACTTAGCTACGCCTCTGCACATTGTTCATCACAGTTCACAAAGTTCAAAGTTGTATCTTCCTGCAGGGACGTCCCTTATATTACACTGGGGCATTACTGCATCTAAACACAAGGCTCATTAAACAATTCAGCCCTTTTTTGGAATCAATTACACCATCTTCTATATAATACAATGTGACAATTCATAGGTACATCTACTCCATGTCCATATCCATTACAGGCAGGCTACTCATTTAAATAGCAGTTTAATATTGCAGCATTGCATCAATTGGTACACCACCCAATTGGCCTAGGGTATGTGAAGTTGGGGGTACTTCACACATAACCTCTTGCACCACAGGCATCTTAATCCCATTTGTTAATTTTAATATACTAATAAAAGTTATTTCTTAATAGACCACATACTTGTCCTACCCTCCTCTCCCTTCCCACAATTTCTACTTATTTTGGTGGTGCACACCATTGTGGTCTATCTGTCACACCCAAGTGTGCGATAGGTGATCATTTATCCATTTCTTATAGACCTGGAGGTTGAAGACATGGGTCAGCCATATGTATGCACGACTGGAGCCGGAGTTCCAGGGTGAATACCTCTGTGGCAGATGTGAGCATGTTGTTCACCTGGAAGCTCGCATTAGAGTTCTAGATGAGCAAAATGCAATACTGAGGGCGATAAACATTCTTGAGCAGAGCATGCCTCTCACTGAGCAAGCAGTTAGTGGGTTAGACCTGGAGGGTAGAAATTGTGGGAAGGGAGAGGAGGGTAGGACAAGTATGTGGTCTATTAATAAATAACTTTTATTAGTATATTAAAATTAACAAATGGGATTAAGATGCCTATGGTGCAACAGGGTAGTATTGCATTTTGCTCATCTAGAACTCTAATGCGAGCTTCCAGGTGAACAACATGCTCACATCCAGGGCCGCCATCAGGGGGGTATTAGGGGTAGTAGTGTAGGGGGCCCGGCCAAACTTAATTGAAAGGGGGGCCCGGCAACTGCCGCGACTTGCCTTTGGTAGAAAAAAACAGGCCCCTGCAATGGGGCCTGTTTTTTTCACCAAAAGAATGTCGTGAGCTGCGGGCCCCCCCTCTCGTGAAACACTGCCGTGAGCTGCAGGCCCCCCTCTTATCACCGCCGCAAAACACTGCCCGCTTGCGCGCGTACGAGCGAGCGCGCGACCGCGCGCGAACGACCGCAAGCCCACGCGCGAACGACCAGGCGCGCCGCCGAGAGGGAGGCGGTGCGCCCGCAACACAAGATCTACGGGGAAGGACAGCCACACTGGACAGCGGCGCATTCTACTTACCTGCTGGCCCGCCTCCGATTCGTCCTCCTCGTCCGCCTCCGACTCCGCCTCCTCGTCCGACTCCGCCTCCTCGTCCGACTCCGCCTCCTCCTCCTTCTTCTCCAGAGCGTGGCTGCGTAAGGAGAGGGGGAGGAGTGTAGTTGTTGCGCGGCGGCAGTTCTACGATCCCCGCCATTTTCTGGAGCCTGGAGGTGAAGGACGACATCTGGACCGAAGACATCGCCTGAAGAGGACTGGAGTGGGAGCAGCTCTTCTGACACGGTGAGTAAAGTGTCTCAAAGTGTTGTTTATGTATGGCCCTGTTCACACAGAGTATTTTGCAGGCCGAAAAATCAGCCTCAAAATTCCTTAAAGAATTTTGAGGCAGATTTTGACCTGCCCATACTATCTTGCCGCGTTTTTTGCTGCGTTTTTTGCCCGCTGCGATTGAGGACAGCAGACAAAAAACGCAGGGAAAAATGCATTTTCTGCCTCCCATTGATTTCGATGGGAGGTCTGAGGCAGAACCGCGGCAAGAAAGGACGTGCTGCTTTTTCTTTTTTCCGCGACTGGCTCCCATTGATTTCAGATTAAATCAATGGGAGGCGGTTTTGGAAGTTGTTTGGTGCTGATTCTGACGCAGTGTCCGAGTCAATAGACTTGCCCCGGCCGTAGTCCTGGTGACGCGATCCTCTATTCTTAGCGCAGCCCGGCCTCCTGTCATGACGTTTCATCCCATGTGACTGCTGCAACGGAAAGTGAAAGTGACAGCACAGCTTCCGTTTCAGTCACCATTGGTCTCAATGGTGACGGAAACATCGCTAATGGTTTCCGTTCGTCACCATTCTGGCAGGTTTTCGGACGGAATCAATAGCGTAGTCGACTGCGCTAATGGTGACGGAAACGGAAGCTGTCACTTTCACTTTCCGTTGCGGGGTTCACCCGACGGAAACCTCAGACGGAACCCCGGAGCGGAAGCGAACGGTGATGTGAACAGGCCCTAACACAAAAGTTTTGTATTTTTTTAAGCTGGTTCACAAAAAAAAATAATTCCAAATTCTACTGGACCAATTGCCTATTTAGAGACCGGCAGCAGCTCCAGGAGCGACATCATAAGGAACACACTAGGCGGATATGCTGAGTAAAACTACACAGCTTATCGGCCCCAGGTAGCCGCAGGGAATTCCGCCAACAAAACCGCACCAAATAGTGGCGCAGGTTTCGTGAGGCGTGTCCGCTGCGGGAATCCTGCAGGGAAAAAAAAGTTTCGACTTACCCCGGCCGTAGTTTAGGTGACGCATCTCTCTCTTCTGAACGTAGCCCCGCCTCCTGGGATGACGCTGTAGACCATGTGACCTGCAGCAGTCACATGGGATGAAACGTCATGACAGGAGGCCGGGCTGCGCTAAGAATAGAGGATCGCGTCACCAGGACTACGGCCGGGGCAAGTCTAAACTTTTTTATAAATTTAAAAAAGTGCCTTTTTTTTTTCTCATGTGTGCTTTTTGCGGCAGAACCGCAGCATTTCCGCAACTGAGGAGCAGCGTTTCCACAGAATACATTGACAAGCTGCGGCTTAAAAAGCCAAAAGCCACACGGCAGGTCCATTTTTTTTGCAGCGTGTGGATGAGATTTGTTCTAATCTCATCCACTCTGCTGCGACTGTGATACGCTGCGGATTTTCCACAATAAAATGTGTTGCATAAAATCCGCAGTGTTCATTCCTAGTGTGTTCCTACCCTAAGGCCGGATTCACACAAGCGTGTGCTTTTTGTGTGCGCAAAAACGTGGCGTTTTGCGCATGCAAAAGGTCCATAACAGCTCCGTGTGTCAGCAGCGTATGATGCGCGGCTGCGTGATTTTCGCGCAGCCGCCATCATTATGACACTCTGTTTGTATGTTTGTAGCACGTGGTGCTTTTCTGTTTTCATTCATAGTTTATACGGCTGCGGAAGTGCTGGGCGTGATTTTCACGCACCCATTGACTTCAATGGGTGCGTGATGCGCGAACAATGCACAAATATCGGACATGTTGTGAGTTTTACGCAGCGGACACACGGACACACGCTGCATGAAAATCACTGACAGTCTGAACGGCCCCATAGAGTAACATAGGTCCGTGCGAGGCGCGTGAAAATCACGCGCGTTGCACGGATGTATTACACGTTCGTCTGAATAAGCCCTAACAATAAGGCCCAGTTCACAGAGTTTTTGGCCCTTGATATTGACTCGGACACTGCGTCAGAATCAGCACCAAACAACTTCCAAAACCGCCTCCCATTGATTTCATCTGAAATCAATGGGAGCCAATCGCGGAAAAAAGAAAAAGCAGCACATCCTTTCTTGCCGCGGTTCCGCCTCTGACCTGCCATCGAAATCAATGGAAGGCAGAAAATGCATTTTTCCCTGCGTTTTTTTACTGCTGTCCTCAATCGCCGCGGGCAAAAAACATGGCAAGATAGTGTGGGCAGGTCAAAATCTGCCTCAAAATTCGGTGCGCGGTTCCAGGCGGTCGCGGGTGCGCATGCGCGGGAGTTTGCGGGTGCGCGCGATCGGTCGCACGGGCGGCAGTGTTTGACGGCCCCCATGACGACCCCCATGCTACCCAGGGCCGCCATCAGGGGGGGTATTATGGGTACTGATGTGAGAGGCCCGGCCAAACCTAATTGAAAGGGGGGCCCGCAGCTCACGACATTCTTTTGGTGAAAAAAACGGGCCCCATTGCAGGGGCCTGTTTTTTTTCTACCAAAGGCAAGTCGCGGCAGTTGCCGGCCCCCCCTTTCAATTAGGTTTGGCCGGGCCTCTCACATCAGTACCCATAATACCCCCCCTGATGGCGGCCCTGGGTACCATGATATAGTGCTGGACGGAGTACCGTTAACAGGCGGTGCCACGGTAGGGGGGCCCAGAAAATTTAGCTGTAGGGGGCCCTGAAATTCCTGATGGCGGCCCTGCTCACATCTGCCACAAAGGTATTCACCCTGGAACTCCGGCTCCTGTCGTGCATACATATGGCAAACTATGCACTGAAGAAAACCTCCAATCTTGCTGTCCATTATCCCAGTTACAAAAAAACTGTGAACAATTGAAAAAGTAAAACAAAAGAAGATTACTTTCAGGGACTTTAACTCCTCTTTTCAACTCTGGTTTAATAACTCCACTTATATCACAAGCCACTTAATTCAGCTAGACCAAAAGAGAGAAAGCTCAGAGTGAGTCCTGCTAGTTAATTTATATCACCTGAGAGCAATTAACCCCTCCCCTAGTCAGCTGCTCAGCAGGAAAGAAGCTGCAAAGACAAAAAGCTTTCTAAATTGTGTGAGTTTTGCTAGCTTCTATTTGTAAGCACTCAATTCACTTCACAAAAAATCTTTGTGCAGTCCAGAACTGATAGACAAAAGTGTGTTACCATTCCTCTTGTCAGGAGGATGTGTCCCTGCACAGTGCGATACTGTCAGCGATGGTTGGAAATTCTCAGTATGTAGGGTCACAGCTCTGTGACAAGGGGACTCGTAAAACCCATTTGTTAATGCTTGTACAAAAAAGATGGTGTTAACAATAGTTACAGCGTGGTAGGGGCGGTGGTGGAGAAGGGGGGTTTAAGATTGGGTAACAGCCCAGGGTCTATGGACTACTTTATCCCCCACTGGCTAAGTGTCAGCTGTAATACGCAGCTGACACCCGCAGCTTATGGAACGGGCTCAGTCCGTCAGCCCGCTCCAAACTTCTCCCCCTGCACCATGATGTACAGTGTCATCATGGTGCATCAAGGAGTTAAGGAAAAAGCTGTCAGCTGGCATTCTGTCTGTAATGGATTGGCCAGCGCAATCAGCAGATCTCAACCCTATTAACTGTAGTGGGATTAGATTGACCATATGGTTAAAAAAATTGTCTCAACAAGTCGATCCAACTTGTGGGAGATGCTTCAGGAAGCATGGAGTGAAGCATATCTCTGCAAATTACTTCAACAAATTGATAGCTAGATTGCCAAAATATGCAATACTGTAATTGCTGCATTGTTCAAGCAGAAATATTTTTTTCCCAGGCTTGTCATTGTCTTGTTCATAACCTTAACTGATGAATACAAATAAAAATTTTCATGAAAATTGTCAATCTATATACGGGATTCAAAAGTTTTGTAGACACTGTACAATATAATAATGTATTTCTCGATATATTGAGAGAGCTTAGCTTTATGTGATTACATCCTATTTCAATCACTATTATATCAATATTATTATTACGTCTCCTATATCAGTGGTCCCCAACCCTATTGCCATGGATAAACCCCTGATATGTTTTTGCCACTCTTGGACAACCCTTAAATCTATTCCTTCCTCAAAGAAGCTTGGTGTAGGGGGTATCGCATTGTTCACTGTTTGCAATATTCTGTCCCAGATTTGTTTGCCAAGAATCTTTGAGCAAGAGGAAAGTAACGACTCTTCCTACTCTTCCTATTGCTTTCTTCTGACCCCTGACCAAGTTCCAAAGAACCCTGAGTTGGGAAACTGTACTATTTTGTGTCTTCCCAGGAATTTGGAGCCCAGTTGCACTTGTTACCTGTGACTACAACACTGGTTATGAACAATTTGGAAGTATATATTTACTTACTATAGTAGTTATTATAGTAGCTGCCTAACTATGGAGAATTTTATAATACAGACTTGAAACTGAATGATATGTTAAATATTGTTATGTTTATAGTGTGCCAAGCCACATTACCATTATGTATAGCTCTATGAAATAAAATAGTTACTGCAAAGTCTGTATTGAAGTTCAATGCTCTTTAGTTCAATTACTTTTAGGACATTCATTTCAGGCCAGGTTACAATTTTATATAATAATCATGGTCTTTACTGTTAATAAGAATTTTTCATTTTTAACAGAAGCAATGTAATGTAAGAAGACACCATAGTGCAACCAGTATAATAACTATGCAAATAAAAGTCATCATCTTGTTCTCGAGAGCCAAACATTTTGAGCTGCATAATTTTACCCTTAAAACCAACACACAGCACTTTCCAGTTATTTTATTTGTACTGTAATGTACAAATGGTCTTATATCTCATATGTTACCTGCTGGGGCTATAAGCCAGCTTGGGCCATATTGATTCATGCTGCTTTTTTGGTTAGGTCACTGGAACCTGATATGACTATTGTTACCTGTGACGTGGAATCGTTATACACCTCAATATGTTATAGTAACGGATTGGAAGCAACAAGCTACTTTCTGCACACGTCTGAAGTTGATTCTGATCTGGGTAAGCACATTCTTCAACTTCTTGAGTTTTCCCTGACTCATATTTTTTCCTCTTTAAGGAATCTGTGTACCTACAGCTCCAGGGCACAGCAATAGGGACATCATGTGCGCCCGCATATGCTAGCCTGTTCCTGGGGCTGTGGGAACGTCAGATATTCCTTACTGAGCCTACGTCTCTTAAAGAGAGGGTTCATCTATGGGGGGCTATATTGATGATGTAATTTTTATCTGGCAGGGGACATCTCAGGAACTGAAATGTTTTATGGATACTCTAAATAACAACTTAATGAATATTAAGTTGACATATAAATCCGGAAGAATTAAGATGGATTTCCTAGATATACAATTTATTTATTTATTTTTTTTTTTAATTATCTTTTTATTGAATATTTTTAAAATAAATCAGGCTGTTTGTGTAGAATAGCAAATACAAACGTGAAAGGCATATGAGTTTGATATGCATTAAATAGTACAGTCACTACACATGGAACCTTATCATAAAGGCATTCAAGGAGCGAAAATGACAACAGAAAACAAAGAACTATATACACACAGTTTCAGAAATCGATTAATCACATATTACCCGTTAGGTGAGGGGATGGAAGGGTAATAAGGGTTAAGGGAGGCAGGGTGAAAGGTGGAAATTCTTTGGGAATTTTTAATACAGACCAAATAGTTAGCAATCCATAGTTAACATAGTCCACAGTTAACACCAGGAGCCTCTATGTTCCCTCCAGACTGACCAGGTGGCAGCAAACACATCGTGTCTTCTATCTGCCCAACTAGCTAATTCCTCTGATCTACAAATGTTGTCTACTTTACCCATTCTCTATAAGTTGGAGGAGAAATGGATCTCCATTTGAAAGGGATCAAGAGTTTGGCTGCTGTCAGTAAGTGGGTGGAAAGATTTTTACCGGAGAGCTTAAAAGAGTCAGTTGGAGCACAAAGTAATATCACTGCTGGGGAGTGGAGTGCATTCCACCAAGTTATTTGACGTATACTGTTTAGTATTTCTAACCAAAAAGGCTTGATTAAAGTCCTACCATATGTGGAGATATGAGCCCTTCTCTCCCAAGCTTCTCCAGCAACGATCATCCAAGAGCGGGTTTATTTTATGCAGAAAAACTGGTGTACGATACCACCTGGTCATTAATTTAAAATAATTTTCCTGAACCTTCACACATCGAAAAGCCATGAGAATTTTGGAGGATAATGGTGATCTCTTCTTTAGACCAGGTTATTGATAATTCTCTTTCCGAAGCAAGTATTAAGGAAGGTTTAGGAGATGCGTCCCTCTCTACAAGGTCATTGTAAATTTTTTTAATCATTTTTTTTCGGAGGGGAGGGGAATGAAAGTAGAGTATCTAAGCAAGATGGAGGTGACAAAGGTGTGAATTTATGTAGAAATTGTTTACTCATAGTTTTTATGCTCTCAGAATGAAGGAAATTAGTTCCCTTAACCAGTGGGGGATCCAGGATAACATCTAAACTAGGAGGTGCTGAGGATTGGAAGGATTTATAGAGGGGTACATTATTCATATTGCTCCAAATACTTCCTTCAGTAAGTGGATAACCCAGCGTGAGGGGAAGCAAATTCACCGGCGTTAACGAGAAGTGGATGCTGGGGATATGGTTCTTCAAATAATTCTGAAATGCCAGTACCGTCCCTCTTGAAATGGGGTTTGATGTGGCTAGCGATATAGATCGTGTAAATGAACCCCAGAGCAAAGGTCTTAGTTTTGAGCCCAAGATGAAACTTTCTATGTCTACATATGGAGGAGATTCCTTGTGAGATTCCTTGTGCAGAAGTACCCATCTACTCAAGTGGTTTGCAAGGTAATATTTATAGACATCCGGTAAACCCATTCCTCTTTGATGCATGTCTCAACGAAAGGAGTCTATGTGGCAGTCTAGGGTGTTTCTTAAGCCAAAGAAATTTTGAGAAGGTGCGTCTAATACTGTTAAAAAAGGATTGAGGGGCAGAGCTCCTGTTTACGCCGAGTGCAGACCGGGGATTACCCTCCTCTGACCGCGGACAGCGGCTCTCCGGTAGGTGTATCGACACACCCGCACGGCCACGCTCGGATTCAGACCTCCCCGGCCTCACTGGGCCGCCGGACATCTTGCGGCCTAGCGACACGAGTGAAGCCGCGGCCTCGATTACTTGAGGCGCGGCGGCCGCGCATCAGAGATCCCCGCCCGGAGCACTCACCGGAGCCCCTCTAGGTCTGCCTGTCAGCCCTCCACCCTCGTCCTGGTGTGGAGGACTTGGAGAAGGCTGCTTTGCCAACCTTGTTTCGGCCGTGTCCCGCCGCTGGACTTGCGGCCTACCGCGGGAGGAGAAGCCGCGGCCTCGATTTGGGCCTCCCCGCTCACGGACGAGCCCCCCCCCCCAGTCCCCAGATAACGGACACCCCGCTGGAGGCCTCACAGGGGGAATCCTGGGCACCTGTGCCTGAGCTGACCTGGAGGTGAGAGGGAGAGGGGACCAGAATTAAACACCACCCTTCTGGCCTACTTATACCCTGCACCTGGCTGAGGGGGCCAGCTGCTGTAGCCAGCGTGCCCACACATATCAGGCCCTTAACTGCCATACCTGGGCCAGACCGGGAAACACAAGGGGCACCCTACGCATCTGCACCCTGCTCCACCTATATTGCACTGGAATATCCCTGTAGCTCCCCAGCACATTGCTATCTGGAACCATATTGTTATTGTCACTATACTATTATATGGATGGTACTAATTTCTGAGGAAGCCCTTTTGCCCACAGATTTGCACCTCTTGAGTAGGGGACATACCACCGTATCTATGCTGCATTAACTTGTCCACTCTTCTCGGATCGGCATCCAAAAAGCTTTACCATCAGCAATGAAACCTCCATAACCTTACACATGGTCTAACTACCTGATTCTACCTACCTGCAGACCTAGCTGCTTGTATGATGGTCAAGATTGGGCAACAAAAAGCAAGAGACGCTTCTGTACAGTCTAAAGCAACAAGTCTGGATAACTTTGTTAAAAAGCCTCAACTTCCAAACGCCAGAGATCACCTCTCCATTACCGCTGGACACGAGAAAGTCATGTCTGTTAAGGCCCAAGCTGCAAACGTAGCAGATGCTGACAGCGACATAGATGACACCGCGTCTACCAGGGACTTGCCCGTCTCCAGATCTTTTATTAGCAGGGTTCTGAACAAGGCACTAGAACCGGTCGTCAAAGAGCTAGGTGACATCAAACAAGAAGTCCGCCAGATTGGCAACAGAGTCGAGCAATTGGAGTCTACACAAGCCCACCTAATCCACCACGCAGAAGCTTCCACGTCCTCTTTTACCGCCTGTCAGACCCACCTGAACTCGGTCATGGACTGGCTGGAAGACCAAGACAATAGAGGGCGCCGTAATAACTTGCGCTTGAAGGGCGTATCTGAATCAATTCCGGACGAATCCTTGTATACCTCGATCAAACAAATTTTCGTTAAAATACTTGGCGACAGCTACCGGGATGAAATCAACATGGAAAGGGTTCACATGGCTCTACGAGCCAGACCTAAGCCCCAAGAGCCTCCACGTGACGTTATTTGCCGCCTTTTTAGCTCAAAAGTCCGGGATGACATCTTGAAGCATTCGAGACTTTGTGGTTCCCTCTTGTGGGAGGGTTCGAGGATCTCCGTCTACCAAGATCTGTCAAGAACCACGTTATCCAAACGTCAAATTCTGAAACCCTTCACGGAGGTCCTCCGACGCAGCAACATCGCATACAGATGGCTTTTCCCCTTCGGCATCTCCTTCATGATTGAAGGTAGAAGATTCACAGTTCGGAAGCATGCGGACCTAGAGGTCGCACTGGTGGCCCTGAAAACTCCTGACCTGGAGGTTCCGGACTGGGCGGTGGTTCAGAACCTGTCCGACCTGCCGCCGTTGCCCCCTCACACACCCTGGGAAACCGCCAACCCACGCAAGACGAACAGGAATCGCAAAAGATCTGGGAAGCCGGCGCCTGAAAGATTCTCCATGGACACTACTTGAAGGATCTGGGAAATCGGCGCCTGACAGAGTCTCCATGGACACTACTTGAACCCCTCGATTTCCAGGAGCATGTATCCTTTTTCGTCCTTTTTCATAATAAGGCTCTTGTTTCCTTGTATACGCAGTTACGCACCGCCACTTTTTTGTAACCTCGTTATATGCAACCTGCGGGCTCACGCCCTTTCCAGAGTGATTTATAATGTTAGACCATTACATACTTAGCTTTAATGTTATTTTGAATGTTATCATTGCATAGTACTATCCCAAACCTACTATTTTGGTTTGCCGATCTGAAATGTACTGTTATTATGGTACATACTTTGCCTAACTCCAGGCTTTTGTTTTGTTTTGTTATATCATTTTGTTTTGTGATACCAGTTTTAACCCTGTCTCTCCAAATTTTCGAGATGTTATTTGTACCCGCTGAGATACTGAAACTTCCATACAAGAAGGTGATGCCTCTATTTACTGTCCTCCAACTGTCTATCTCTCACCGCTATGTCACTTGGCCACCTGGTGGCGCTCTCACTCTGTCTCCACCACTTATGCTCATCTATGACTAGTTCAGATATTTGTGTAACCTCCCTCAACACCAAAGGCCTGAATGGCCCCAGGAAAAGGAGTCAAATTTTAGCGCTCCTGAAAAAGGAGAGGGCTGACGTCATTCTTCTACAGGAAACCCACTTTAAACCCCAAAAACTACCCACGCTCACACACTACCACTACACAACCTGGTTCCATAGCACTCATCCTTCCTCCTCCTCCAAAGGGGTTAGCATAGCTTTTAAGAAGAATGTACCCTACATCCACTCAGTGTCTAAATCTGACCCAGAAGGTAGATTCCTTTTCATTAAAGGAACTCTTGCTGGCTCGCCTGTCTCCTTTGCGAATCTATATGCTCCTAATCAGGGTCAGACCCAATGGTTAATTAAAACATTAAAGTTATTTAAAGAATTTGCAGAGGGACTTATGGTGGTGGGGGGAGATTTTAATGTTTCACTAGATCCCCTACTAGATATGTCCTCTGCCAGGTCACCCATTGCGCATTCTTCCCTCAAAAGAATTAGAAGCTGCCTCCAGCACCTGAACCTGATAGATGTCTGGCGACTACATTTCCCTACTACTAAAGATTACTCCTTTTATTCCCATGTCCATGGGTCCCACCATAGGATCGATTATCTCTTTATCTCCAGTAGACATCTACCTATGGCAACTGCCCCTCGCATAGGCTCGATAACCCTATCTGACCACGCCCCCATCTCCCTTAACCTCAACATGGAGAACCTGCCCCCCAAGGCGTGGACTTGGTCCTTGAATGAAACCCTTTTAGATGACCCCCGCAATGTAACTTCCCTATCTGCCCATCTTGTCGACTTCTTCCAGAGAAACGAAACTCCTGACATCTCAATACCAATTGTGTGGGAAACGCACAAAGCCTTCATCAGAGGGGAGCTCATTGCCCTTGGTGCTTATTTAAAAAAACAAAGAGGGAAGGAGCTCGACTCCATACTCTCGCAGATTTCTGCTCTTGAGAGAGTGGGTAAACGCTCACAAGCGCTTGAGATACAGGGGAATTTGAGTGACTTACGGAAGAAGTTGAAGGATTTACTTAATATTAAGTCAGCAAAAATTTATCAGCGCTGCTCTTTCAAATTTTATGCGCACGGGGATAGAGGCTCCAAAGTCATGACCAAACTTCTTAAAAAACGTACGGAACTGTCCTTTATCAAAGACATTAAGACCTCCTCTGGTTCTCTATCTTCTGATACTGGAGATATAACAAGGGAGTTCTTGCAATACTATACATCCTTATACAACTTGCCCGAACCGTCGGACTCGCACGCTCTCACGGAACAATTTCTCCAGCATATAAATCTTCCATCCCTCACGGACGTAGATAGAGACGCTCTCACTCAGCCCTTTACATTAGACGAACTGTCCAAAGTTCTTTCATCCATACCCAATGGTAAAAGTCCTGGACCTGATGGCTTCCCCATTAGCTACTATAAAAAGTTTAAACAGGTATTGTTACCCAAATTCCTTAATGTATGCAATAGCCTTTTGGAGGGCTCTACGCTACCGCCACAGGCTTTGGAAGCACATATTACCCTGATACATAAAGAGGGTAAGGATAGTGCTGAATGTGGAAGCTATCGACCCATCTCCCTCCTTAACACGGATCTCAAGTGGTGGGCAAAACTTCTGGCCAACAGACTCAATCCTCTCCTCTCCCGCTTAATCAACCCCGAACAAGTGGGGTTTGTGCCCGAGAGAGAAGGCAAGCATAACACCACCAGACTTCTTAACATAATTCATCATGCTACACAGAAGGGGATCCCTTTAGTCTTACTAGGGACCGATGCCGAGAAGGCTTTTGATAGGGTCAGGTGGTCCTTCATGCTTGCCACTCTACATAAATTTGGCTTTCCTGACAAGTTTATATCTGCGATTTTCTCTCTATATACTACGCCCAAGGCTAACTTACGCTTGAATGGCACAATTTCACCCTCCTTTAGCATAAATAACGGAACAAGGCAGGGCTGCCCCCTTTCCCCAGCCTTATTCATCCTCACCTTAGAAACACTCATTCAGAAACTCATACAGACTACTGATATCTCAGGCATACAGCTGGGGAACCACATCCACAAGACAGCTGCTTTTGCAGATGACCTCCTGCTGCTGGTCACTAACCCTAAACAAGCATTCCCCTTAATACTGCAAGCCTTTAACTCCTTCGGTTATGTTTCAAACTTCAAAATAAATTATTCCAAGTCAGAAGTCCTCAATGTTTCAGCGCCACTGGCGGATATATGTGAGGTACAAAAGCTAGCCCCGTTCCAATGGCCGCAACATAGCATCAAATATCTGGGCGTTAAGCTCACTAAAAAATCCTCCCAACTCTATGCCGCAAATTTCGTCCCCTTGCTAAATAAGATTAAAACCCAGCTACATTCCCTGCGGATCCCCTTCCTATCTTGGGTGGGCAGGAAAAACTACCTGAAGACTTACATTCTTCCCCAAATCCTATACGTGCTTCAAGCCATGCCCATTCACCTACCTAATACTTTCTTTAGCTCCATCAAGTCTCTATTCTCCAAATTTCTCTGGAATTCTAAAAAGCCACGACTAGCACATAGACACCTGATTCTCAAATCCAGCTCCGGGGGTATGGGCCTTCCGGACATTCTCACCTATTATAAAGCCATACACCTGGGTAGGTGGGTTTCCTTGAACAGGACCAGAGACATGTCTCCAGTCCTAGCTGCGGAAAGAGCTCTTCTTTCTCCAGGTCTACAAGCTCGACTCTGGTGCCCTTTTTTTAAAAACGGGACTTACAAACTCCATAAGTCCCACAATTAAAGGCACCGTTTTAGTATCCCAGAAATTTTTCTGCGACTGCACTCCGGTGAAAAAAACACTACCACTTACACCGCTCCACCTACTCCCGATACTCACTAATTGCACAGCTGTCCCTGATACCTACTGGTCCTCTTTAAAATACAATACTGTAGTCGATACTTTTGGTGAGGGGCAAGTTCCCACCTTACAATCCCTTTTGCCTGCAGATACTCATCCACCCATCCCCTTCTTACACTCCTTAGGTTTCAAAGAAACAAGCAGCCTCTTCCTGAAGATGTTTCCGGATATCTCAGAGCCCACCTGGTTGGAGACATATTTGCTGCTACCTGCTCTTCCTAAGGGCCTAGTCTCTAAAATATACTCTGGCTTGGTTTTAGATGGCTCTCCTGCCAAACCCAGCTTTCTTCTGGCCTGGGAGAAGGAACTGGAAGTTATCTTCAGCAGGGAAGATATGTCTTTTATTCTAAAGCACGTATTTGGCTTCTCTAGATGCGTTAAAATTCAGGAGAACTCCTTTAAAACCACAACCAGGTGGTACAGAACTCCAGATTTTTTGTACAAAATCAATCTGATTCCAACCAACCAGTGTTGGAGGTGCAATGTGGGCGTGGGTAGCATATCGCATATTTGGTGGGACTTCCCCTCGATCAAGCCCTTCTGGGATAAAGTGTCTGACACAATCCAGAAAGTAACGAAACAAGCGCTCCCCCTCGGGGCTCCTCTAGTCCTCCTATGGGCTCCATCTCAAAACTTCCGCCCGAAGCGTAATGATCTGATAACTCAAATGATTACAGTGGCGAAACTACTGATTCCACTCCACTGGAAATCATCCGCACCCCCGACTTTCCGGGAGTGGTTAGATAAGATGGACTCTGTTGGCAGGATGGAGGAGCTCTTGAGCTGGGAACTCAGAAAGCATGAAGACTATCTGAAGGTGTGGTCTCCGTGGCTGACTTTTCGGGCCTCTCGTCCCCTCCCAAACTGAGCTTTCCCTAGCCCCTTAGGATCTATGGGAGGTGGCTAGTGTAGTTGCTCTTAAGATTGTACAGACCTCCTCCACATGGGGAGACCGTAACAATACCCCTTCCCTCTCAAACCTGGCAAGACATTGGTTTTCTCTCTCTGTATCTCTTTCGTATCTCATTTTCTCTCACGCTCTGTCATGGGTACCCAGTTTATTGTTACTAACGTTACTACTTTATTGTTTATTGTTTCTCTTCCTGCATGATCATTATTGAACAGAACTTCGGCCTGCGTGCCGTGAGATTTATCTGCGATTTCCCGTGATCTATGTGCGGATGCTTTTCTTTTATACTGTTCATCTTGTTGTATATTTGCAATAAAACAAAGATTTGATAAAAAAAAAAAAAAGGATTGAGGTAGGAAAATTGGGACTGTTTGGATGGTATAGAGCAGTTTTGGTAAGATGTATGATTTGAGAAGATTTTTCCTACCCATCCATGAAATAAATGGAATTTTCAAATCATTCAGTTGGGAGTCTATGTGGGACAATAATGGGATATAGTTCAACTCAAATGGCAGCGTTGGATCTTTGGGCAATCGTATTGCTAAATATTTGATATGAGAGGTTGGCCATTTAATAATTGCATAATTCGGGGGAAGGCTTGTACTGGGATAGTTATAAGGAGCAGTAGGTCGTCAGCAAAGGCTGCCGTAGAGTGTGTGAAGTTACTTAAGAGTCAAACCCTTGATTTCATCTGATTGTCTTATTTTTTGGAATAAGGTTTCCATAGTTAATATGAATAGAGAAGGGGATAGAGGGCATCCCTGCCTGGTGCCATTAAGAATATTGAAATATGGGAATAGAGTCACATTTAATTTAAGTCTAGCCCTGGGTGCCAAGTATAGAGAAAAAAATGCTCCTATAAAGGGTTCTGGGAAGCGAAATACCTTCAGTGTGGCTCTCATAAACGACCAGCTCACAGTGTCAAAGGCTTTCTCCGCGTCGCTTCCCAGGAGTACTAGAGGGAGTTTGTGTTTCCTGACATGGGAGATCAGGTGGATTAACCCCTTCAAGACGCAGCCCTTTTTCAAATTTTCACTTTTGTTTTTTTCTCCCCACCTTTCAAAAGCTATAATTTTTGTATTTTTCCGTCTATATCGCCATACGAGGGCTTGTTTTTTCCAGGACATGTTGTAGTTTTTCATGGCACCATTTGTTGTACTGCATAATGTATATATGAAAAAGTATCCACAGGGATGCTCTTGTGTTGTTACATCAGGTGTGCACCACCAAAATATAGTCTATGTATGAAGGGAAGGGATGAAGATGGGGAATATCGATGTAACAAAAAACAAAAAAACAAAAACAAGAACTGTTATTATTATTAAAAAAGATGCTTCTGCATACTTAATATGATATTAAAATATAACACTTATTCAGTGTGTAAATTGTTAGATTGGCTATCCTCAGTATGTTATACCAGTGGGAAACAGGGTGAGAGGTCCCCTGCAACATCCTATATGTTAAATAAACCCCACCTGGTTGGTTTTATTCTATTTTATTTGAAAACCACCAAATGGGATTGAGGAATAAAGACCAACTTTATTTAAAATTCTACATATCAGTAGTATTATACCGTAGTTGTGAACAAGGCAGTATATATAATTGGCTCAAATATGAGTGAACCAAGGTGTAAACCACACTTGTATCACTTACTGTGTGAATTGTCAGTTATTCACTGTAGGGAGTAGTAGCAACATGTGAAGCTCTCTCCCTGTGCTCTTAGATTAACCAGCGTGCTGCGGAGCTTCCTGGTTAGCTGTGTGACAGCTACAAGCAGACAGCGTGTCTCACTGCCTGCTTCATAACACTGAGCTGTATGACAGTGCAAGTGATCGCACCGCTTATAACTCAGGGCACATGGAGCTTCCTGGGTAGCTGAGTGACAGCACAGCTGATCGTGTAGTCTTCAGCTAAAAGCAGACAGCGTGTCTCACTACCTGCTTTGTAACACTGAGCTGTGTGACAGTGCAGGTGATCGCACAGTTTCTTCTCAGGGCACACGGAGCTTCCTGGTTAGCTGTGTGACAGCACAGCTGATCATGAAGTCTTCAGCTAAAAGCAGACAGCTTTTCTCACTGCCTGCTTCGTTACACTAAGTGCCCGGTCACTGGTTCAGTGAACCGGGTTGTGAAATATAAGTATGGTCTACCTAATCCCTCAATAGTGAGCTTCCCTATCTTACAGCCGGGCTCGTCCCGACGCGTGTTTCGCCGAATGACTTTTGGCTTCTTCTGGGGGCCTGTTTCCCGCTGGTATAATATACTGAGCACAGCCAAGCTAGCAATTTGAACACTGAATAAGTGTTATATTTTAATATCATATTAAGTATGCAGAAGCATCTTTTTTAATAATAATAAAAGTTCCTGTTTTTGTTTTTTTGTTACATCGCTATTCCCCATCTTCATCCCTTCCCCTCATTACATTGTACTGCATAATGTACTGGGAAGCTGAAGAAAAATTATTTGTGGGGTGAAATGGGCAAAAAACAGCGATTACATCATATTTTGGGGGTTCTGTTTTTACGGCATCCATCAGGCGGTAAAACTACATATTCACCTTATACTACAGGTTCATACGATTACGGCAATACCAAATGTATATGTTTTGTTTTATGTTTTACCACTTTTAAAACAATAAAATCATTTGCTAAATTAAAAAAAACGTTTGCGTCGCCGTATTCTGAGAGCCAGAACTTTTTTATTTTTCCATCAATTTAGCGATGTGAGGGCTAAAGTTTTGCGGGGTGAGCTGTAGTTTTCACTGATGGGGTTTATGTGACTTTTTGATCATTTTCTATTACATTTTTTTGGAGCGCTAAGGTGACCAAAAAACAGCAATTTGCGTGTTTTATAAATATTTTTTACAGCATTCACCAAGCGGGTTAAACAACGCTACATTGTAATAGTTCGGACTTTTACAGACACGGCGATACCAGTTATATTAACTTTTCTTTTTTTTAACATTGATTTAGGGGAAAAAGTGTGAAAAGTGTTTTTTTTTTTACTTTTAATATTTTCTTGTTTTTGGAACATAACAAAAATCTTTATTTAACTGTTTTTTACTTTTTTTTATTAGTCCCCTAGGAGACTTGAAGCAGCGATGGTGGGAATGCTTGCATGATATACTGCAATACTAATGTATTTCAGAATATTGTGATTCTGATAGTCTCCTTTGAAGCCCCGCCGGAGCCGTTACCCTCTGTGTATGGAGCAAGCTCAGCCCATGAGCTCGCTCCATACTTCCCCTTAACCCTTATCATGGACAGTTATGTGATTTTGCGTGAAGGGGTTAAACGTGATGTATTGTGTTTCCCCTCTCTTCCTTGGACAAAACCTGTCTGTTCAGGACCAATGATGGTTGGAAGAAGTCCCCCAATCCTATTAGCAATTAATTTAGCCCACCATTTCAAGTCTGTGTTTAGGAGGGAAATAGGACGGTAATTGTCCCAATGTTTTGCGTCTTTTACCCTCTTTAGGGAGTAATGTATATGAGCCTCTAAGGCTTGTGGAGGAAGGGTTGAACCTCTCAGGAGGGAATTACAGACCTCTAAAAACTTAGGGAGGAGTGTGTCTTCAAATGTTTTATAAAGAGTAGATTGGGAGATGCAAAGGGAAGTGTGTCCCCCCTTTAATGGAGATGCAGGGGGATATATATACACTACCGTTCAAAAGTTTGGGGTTACCCAGACAATTTTGTGTCTTCCATGAAAACTCACACTTATATTTATCAAATGAGTTGCAAAATGACTAGAAAATATAGTCAAGACATTGACAAGGTTATAAATAATGATTTTTATTTGAAATAATAATTTTCTCCTTCAAACTTTGCTTTCGTCAAAGAATGCTTCATTTGAAGCAATTACAGCATTGCAGACCTTTGGAATTGTAGCTGTTAATTTGCTGAGGTAATCGGGAGAAATGTCACCCGATGCTTCCAGAAGGCCCTCCCACAAGTTGGATTGGCTTGATGGGCACTCCTTGCGTACCATACGGTCAAGCTGCTCCCACAACAGCTCTATGGGGTTGAGATCCGGAGACTGCGCTGGCCACTCCATTATAGATAGAATACCAGCTGCCTGCTTCTTCCCTAAATAGTTCTTACATAATTTGGAGGTGTGCTTTGGGTCATTGTCCTGTTGTAGGATGAAATTGGCTCCAATCAAGCGCTGTCCACAGGGTATGGCATGGCGTTGCAAAATAGAGTGATAGCCTTCCTTGTTCAAAATTAATTTTACTTTGTACAAATCTCCCACTTTACCAGCACCAAAGCAACCCCAGACCTTCACATTACCTCCACCATGCTTGACAGATGGCGTCAGGCACTCTTCCAGCATCTTTTCAGTTTTTTCTGCGTCTCACAAATGTTCTTCTGTGTGATCCAAACACCTCAAACTTCGACTCGTCTGTCCATATCACTTTTTTCCTATCTTCTTCTGTCCAATGTCTGTGTGCTTTTGCCCATATTAATCTTTTCCTTTTATTAGCCAGTCTCAGATATGGCTTTTCTTTGCCATTCTGCACTGAAGGCCAGCATCCTGGAGTCACCTCTTCACTGTAGACGTTGACACTGGCGTTTTGCGGGTACTATTTAATGAAGCTGCCAGTTGAGGACCTGTGAGGCGTCTATTTCTCAAACTAGAGACTTTAATGTACTTGTCTTGTTGCTCAGTTGTGCAGCGGGGCCTCCCACTTCTCTTTCTACTCTGGTTAGAGCCTGTGTGTGCTGTCTTCTGAAGGGAGTAGTACACACCGTTGTAGGAAATCTTCAGTTTCTTGGCAATTTCTCGCATGGAATAGCCTTCATTTCTAAGAACAAGAATAGACTGTCGAGTTTCACATGAAAGCTCTCTTTTTCTAGCCATTTGGAGAGTTTAATCGAACCCACAAATGTAATGCTCCAGATTCTCAACTAGCTCAAAGGAAGGTCAGTTTTATAGCTCCTCTAAACAGCAAAACTGTTTACAGTGGTGCTAACATAATTGCACAAGGGTTTTCAAGTGTTTTCTAATCATCCATTAGCCTTCTAACACAGTTAGCAAACACAATGTACCATTAGAACACTGGAGTGATGGTTGCTGGAAATGGGCCTCTATACACCTATGTAGATATTGCATTAACAACCAGACGTTTGCAGCTAGAATAGTCATATAGCACATTAACAATGTATAGAGTGTATTTCTGATTAATTTAATGCTATCTTCATTGAAAAAAACTGTGCTTTTCTTTCAAAAATAAGGAAATTTCTAAGTGACCCTAAACTTTTGAACGGTAGTGTATATAATGTGTGTATTTCTTTATGTCCCATGGGTCAGGTCTGTAGAAACACAGGCCTGGCAATGGTAATATACCCATAACAGGACAGTGACAATTAGTCACTGTCCTGATTTAATGATCAGGGAGTGAGACAGGACATATTACCTTTGATCTCCGGTCTCCACGCTCGGCGGGTGGGGGGGCAGAGAGGTACAGGACCACAGGACATCCCCCGCATGCTCATCAGCCGGCCGGTGACGTCACATCACCGCGCCGACACATTTGAGCCAGGCGCAGGCGGCACTATTGTGCCTGTGTCAGGAGCGAGCGTGCCGGCGCGGACACATGTGAGCCTGCGCCTGGCTCAGGAGCGAGTGTGCCGGCGGGGTTTACATAGCCCTGCGCCGGTACGTTCGCTCACTGTTTCCTGCTCCCCGGCTCCACCAACGGACATCTCCTCTTCCCTTGTGGTCTCCTCACCTGGTCTCCTCTTCCCTCGTAGTCTCCTCTCTCTCCCTGGCTTACCGTTCCACCGACGTCCTCCACTCCCCTAGATAACGAGTGCTATGTATCTCCCCTTATACAATGAGCTAACACTTATACCTCCCCAGTAACCCTTTCCTGTAACCCCCACATTACCTACACTCCTACCTACACATTCCCATACCCCTGGTTAACCCATACATCCCTAGCAACCCTTCCCATCTGCAGTCCCTGTTAACCCTGGCAGTCCCTGTGTACCCTGCAGTGACCCTTGACCTGCACATCCCCAGGTACACAGTAAATTATTCCCCTTGTTCCTCCTTATATCGTATTAACCCTTAGTGTATAGGGAAATTTATATTAGGAGGGAGTGGGACAGAAATAGTGAGCGTGTATTGTATTGTAACTGTACTCATATGTATGTTTAGGTAAGTGGGTGGTGGTATAACGTAGGATTGTAATACCGTGTTTATACTGTATTACGTATAGTGTGAGTATACTCAGTATATATTAACTTGTTATATGTATCGGGGTATACTGATACTATACTGTGATCGGTTACTGTGTTCTGTGTTTGGTGTATTTTATATGTGTAAGTGTGATTATTGTTAGTAATAAATATTATCTTTTATTCACTATACAATTGTATTTACTGTACGGTCTTATTCCCTTGAGTAGCAGCAAAATAATTAGATCAACGTTAGTATAATTAAAAGGTAGGGGAACTAGGCATAACCCTAGTGGCCCTGAATATAAAGGAGGTAGCAATAGTGGGTAACACAAGCAAGTGAAACTCACCAGTACACCAGCCCTTTAACATATGGTGGACCGAGGCCCAAACTGTTGTCAATTTTTTTCTGTGTTTGGTACAATAAACTTGTGTTAAAACTTGAACTAACATAGGCAGAGGGGCGTGGTCAGGTAAAGTAAGTACACGGTGAAGTGTTGTTAGACTGTGCGCCTAGACCTTTGAAGTTCAAATGAGTAACACAATTTTATTTAAGGCTTAATACAGGATAAAATTGGAAGCAGCGAACCTAATTGTTTTTTTTTCCTAGTTATTAACGTCTTTTTATTTTGCTTTAGCGCGCTGTTATAAGCAACGAATCGTCGGGCGATCATACAGAAAAGTCGACGTCAGTCTCCAGAAGTCCAGCTGGTCGGGAAAGGGCGTTCCAAAAGAAAAAAGGACATTTTTCAAAGCAGCAGGGGACAAGGAGGACAACACAGTGGGAGATTACTTCTAGAACAGTAAGTATGGATTTCTCCACACTTAAACACCTCACCAAAAACAGTACATTCAATCCAATAACACCCATTACATATAAGTCAGTAGAACTTCTGTGGTCCACTTTATTGGACCAGGCTTACGCACACGACAAGTTATGCATTAGAAAGAGACACAAAGTTAGTGTATATTTTTGAGGACACCATTTGGAAGCCAGAACACGCTAAGACTATGGGCTCAGGGCAAGAATGACTGTGGGAGAATGATTGGCATTCAGGTGGACATACAAGGACCAGACCCACCACCTCAATGACAATACCGTTTTCCACCCGAAGCCACACAGTCAATAATGGATACGGTCCAGGACTTGGCAACAAGGGGAGTGTTCATAGAGGGTAATTCAAGATGCAATAACCCTCTATGGCCAGTTAAGAAAAAGGACACCAATGCATGGAGGCTAACGATAGACCTCCGGGTCCTTAATAAATCCAAACCCTATGTCTGCACTCGTGGTTGCACAAACTCCTGACATAATGGCAAGGAACAGTGGCAAAAGTCGCATATTCTCGACCATTGATGTTGCAAATGGGTTTTTCTCTATTGAGATAACTGAGAGTTGTAGGTACAAGTTTGCCTTCACGGTAGGGAACAATCAGTACATGTTTTGTGTACTCCCCCAGGGGTTTCATAGTAGCCCTACATATTTTCAGCAGGCATTGGCGGCCGTACTGAGTGTATTCTCATGGCCAGGATGTCTGCTGCAATATGTAGACAACTTGATCCTTCATACAGAGACCATGGAAGAACACTTGGCTCTGTTGAAAAAACTGTTGGGACTCATGGCCCGGGCGGGGCTCAAACTGGGCCCTCACAAGGCAAATCTTGCTAGGACAAAAGAGACCTTCCTTGGTGTCCAGATTTCTCATGGGGCCAAGGGCATCATGGCGGCCCGCGTGGAAGCCATGGTAAAACTACCCAGACCGGGCACTCTACAGGACTTGTGCAAGTTCCTAGGAGTAGCAAATTTCATAAGAGAGTTCATAGAGAATTTTGCAGCCAAAGCAAAACCCCTATATGAACTCCTCAAAGGAGAAGAACGTTCGCTGAAGGACTGGTCTGAGGCCCAGGAAGAGGCCTTTGCTACTCTAAAGAGAGACCTCTCTTCTGCCCCAGTCTTGGCCACCCCGCACCCTGAGAGTGAAATGGCCATTCAGGCCCATGCTGGTACAGAGTCTATCTCGGCAGTCCTGCTACAACTGGTAGGGTCCGAGAACAGACCTCTGGGATTCTGCTGCAGGCTTCTTTCACCTGTTGAAAGAGGCTTTGATGAGTGTGCCAAGCCACTGGCAGCCCTACATTATGCGGTCAGGACAACTGAGCATATTGTGGGCTTCAGGCCCCTCACTATACAGACTCTGCACTCTCCATTAGTCCTGCTACTCAGGGATACACTCCCTAGAGTCTCTCAACAGAGATTTGGTAGGTGGATAATGGACCTGAGTGGACGTAGTCTGACAGTGATCATAAGGCAAAGTATGTTCTGTCTCAGTTGTTAAATACAACGGGAACTGAACATGACTGTGGTCAACCCACTATGACCACTGCTCTACAACTGTTTAGGACAACTACCCATCCAGATGACAGAATCATCTTTGTCGATGGCTCTCGCTTTCATCTGGATGGTACCTATATGACAGGGTTTGCTGTTCTGGACGAGACCACAGGTACCCAGAGTCTTGTCAGGTTGCCCGGTCACCTGTCAGCACAACGGGCTGAACTGGAGACTGTACAAGAAGCCTTTCTACTTAAGCCTCCAGGGAATCGGACCATATATAGCGACAGCTCATATGTGGTATGATCCCTCACACTTCATCTGGAAACCTGGAAAAGACGAGGGTTTGTGGATAGCCAGAACAAACCACTAGCCCATGTCACCATCCTGAAGGAGTTGTGGGAATGGGGCATGGAACATCCTGGAGAGTCAGCTATCATAAAAATCCCAGCACACCAGAAAGGGGATGATCCCTTGGTCCTGGGAAAGAACATGGCGGATGAATCTGCCAAATTGGCTGCAGTGTCTGGGGTCATCCGAGAACCAGGCACTGAAAATTTTCCCGCATACCAAATTGCAGTGCACAGTGGAAATCTTAAGGATGGTCCCATGTCCTTTGAGGAGGAACAATCCAAAGATACTTTTTTTAATGACACACATCACTGATCCACAGGATCATTGGTCAATCAGTCAGGATATCCTGTGCTACGGCATGAGTGCAAACCAACTTCCCCTGACAGTGGTCCTGCAGCATCTGCAAGCAGAATTGATGAGACTCAACCATCAGCTGTTAGGATACCCTGGTTGGGATAAACTTTTTTCCCTCTTAAAGGACAAATTATACTGCCCAGAAATGTCCAAAACAGTAGAGGAAGTGACACAACAATGCCTGGTGTGTGCCCAAGTTAACCCCAGAGGCCCAACTCTATAGCCGGTATTGCAGCGGGTCCCTCCAGCAGAGGGACCATGGTCTGCAATACAAATCAATTACATAGGACCATTACCGGCATGTAGCCGTAATTGTCGCAATGCACTGGTGGTTGTGGGCATCTTCTCCAAATGGACGGAAGCCATCCCAACACCAAATGATACAGCTGCCACTACTGCTCGAGTTGTTTGGGAGCAGGTTCTATCACGATGGGGAGTGCCCAGAGTGATAGAATTGGACCGGGGAAATCACTTCACTGGCAAAGTGATGAATGCACATTGTGGACTGTTGGACATAAAGCAGAGATTTCATGTGCCTTACCATCCCCAGTCCACAGGTATAGTGGAGTGAATGAACCGCACCATCAAAACACGGCTTTCAAAAACACAGCTGGAAAAAGGTACCCCGTGCCTCAGATATCTGAACACATGAAGGATGCCATCTTCAACAGGTTCAGCAGAACCTGAAGGAATTGCTGCCACACGCAGCAATCCGGATGCACAGACCGTATATACAGGGGGAGACTCCCATGCCCTCTGTAGGTGATTTGGTAATAGTAAAGGTGTTCCGCAGGACTGGGCCCTGGGATGCAAACTGGGAAAGACCCTACCAGGTCCTAGAGGTAATGGGTGAAACCATGCTGAGAGTACAGAGGCCGAAAACATCCAAAAAAGGGTCACATAGACGACAAACAGTTTTTTGGATCCACATCGACCAAGCAAAAGCTACCCAAGCCTCCCCAGCACAATAACGTACAGATAGAGTTGGGTGAGGAGGGGGAATGGTAGGTCGAAGGTGGATGGCAGAACAGACTACTTACATACATTGTCAGGTGATAAGGGAAGGTATGTTAAACACATTACCCCTTAGCATATCTCAGAACGAAGGAACGTCGCTGAATCGAAAATTGTGGTAATTACCACATGAAAAGGGTATGTCTCCAGTTTGTGATGCTAGTGGTAAGCATGATTTTGGCGGATCCTAGCTCTTCTGAGGATAGTTTCGAAACCATATTAGGTACAGATGGCAGATTACTTGTGTTACCAAGTCTTATAGCCATAGAATGTTTGGAAGGTAGAGTGCTGGAACCATACAACAACCTTACATTTGAGCCAGGGCAGTGGTATTTGTATGGGTTCCAGAGAGAGAGGGTTTTACCAGTGGTGTAGTTCAACACTATACACCGGTGGAAAACGTATCCGCCATACAACATGACTTGCATACACTATGTCTCAAGGAATATAGAGATTTCCGGGACTCAGACCTGACACCCACTAAGTCTTTGAGATGGGTGTCAAAGAATCCACATTTGCATCCTTACAGGCAAGTGACGGCTAATACAACAAAGGTTCTGAGTCCTGACGGTGTCTCTGGGGCAGAGTATAGCGGGTGGTATATCATTAAAGCAATTTTTCTGAGTACTAGTAGTCAAGATGGCCTGAGAGTAAGGACATATTTTGATAGACCCATAACTGTAATAGTCACCCTGAAGGCATATCGTATGTTAAAGGAACAGTGTCATCACAAATAATTTTTTTATATGTTAAAGATGTTAGTGCTTTAATAAAAACGTTTATTTTCATTTGTGTGTTTGTGTTTTACTGTTTCTTATTTTTACACTTTTTCTTCCCTATGGGGGCTGCCATTTTTTGTTCCATTTCTGTGTGTGTCGATTAACGACACACACAGACATGGAATACGGCAGCCACAGTCCCATAGGGACTGCGAACGGCTCCCGTCCCATTGACTGCCGTGTACGGCGTCTGTGTGGGAACTGCGCATGCGCCGCTCCCACACAGTCCTATTCGAAATTGGCGCCGTCCGGCGCCATTTTCCTGTGGACCGGAAGTCGCGGCCGGACAGTAATATTACTACTTCCGGTCGCGGCTTCCGGACTTGTGCACATGGAACAGCGGCAGCAAAGGGAGCGGACGGGCCGGAGGGAGCCGCGGCGGCAGGAGCAGGTAAGAGATTTCAATGTATGTTAGTGTTTGTGTGTGTTTACTACTGTATGTAAACCTACTACACTGTGGGTTACCTCAAAAAATGGCGACACACAGTGTAGGAGGTTAAACCTTTCAAACCCCTCGTTTATCCCGGCACTAGCCAGGATAAAGGAAGGGGGGATGCTGAGAGCTCACTAGAGCGAGGGCTTTTAACCCAATGTTGCAATGCTGCAATTTTGGGAACAGCTCCATCTAGTGACCAAAAATGGGTAGTATTATAAATTAGAAATAATTTATAATATTACATGGACTCGTGCAAAAAAATAAAAAAAATTTGAACAATGTTTAATCACCCACACACTAAATGTTTAATTTTTAAAAAAAAAACATGTTTTTCTGGCAACACATTCCCTTTAAGGGATTCTTACATGGTTATGAATAGGAAACCAAAATCTGCACATGGACATGTTTCCACTGACTTTTTACAGACCAGTGTAATGATGTTGAAGCCAAACTGCAGCAACTCTGAGCAAGTACTATGGAATGATCAGGACGGTCAGGTAAAACTGTAAGGCTTGTACAGAGTCACAGTTTTAGGAGTACGGACCGATGCCAAAGATCATAGGTATACTCAGGTAGAGGGGTCCCCATCCATACGATCCTTCATGATTACCATAATGAGAGAGAGCGGTGTACCGGAGGTGACAGGACATTATTTTGTCACCTATGCCCACTGGGAACCGGATACACAGATGGTGATGTCAGACACCAACCCCTGGAGATGGGATATAGTATGTAATGGGGTGGACGCCCCAATAATTGATGTATGGATGGATGGGGCCCCTATGACTGAGGAATACCAGAATAGATACGTATCTTCCGATTGGAAGGACCCCCGAGGCAGGGATATTAACTTCAACATCAATATAGATGTTTCCTTTAAATGGCCGTTTTGTGAGGCAGTCAACGAAGGGTGCTGGACATTTACACAGTGGGTCTATCTTTCCAAATTTAAACCCACCCAGAACCTGGTATTACAGGCTGGAGACAGTGATCAATGGTATCCCTTTAAAGTAAGAGCTCAGGTATGTGTGACGGTGGTACTAATTCCTTACGAATCAGAAGGGCTCCAGCCAATGAAACCTCATTCTGACTCTTGTAACATCCCTACCTATAGATTGGCAGATCTGATTACACATCAGTTATCATCTCCCTGGAGAAATATCAGCGATACCAAATTTGTACTGTACACATGGAGAGTTTCGATAGATGATTTCAGGGTAAATCACTGGGATTATAGATGTGAGGAGTTTGTGAGGAACCAAATTGACATGATAAGATGATGGGTAGAGTTGGGATAAGAGGTAAGAAAGGAAAATAAACTCTGGAGTAACAGGAAACGAAGGGATCTGGTAGCCATGGGCCTAGGAGGAGGTGCGTTGGGAGTAAGAGCTATGAACACTATAGATCTGGAAGTCCTGAGGAGTAAACTTGGGAATCTGGGGAGACATGCCAGCGAAGGTTTTAAAGGAAGGGTGTCGCGAAAAAAATAATTTTTAGATCAATTTGCTTTTAGTGTTTTATTAAAGAATTTTTTATTTATTTGTGTGTTTTACTTTTTCTTCTCTATGGGGGCTTCCATTTTTTTTTTCATCTCTGTATGTGTCGATTAACGACACATACAGATATGGAATACGGCACATACATCCCCATAGTGAATGCGAACGGGAGCCGTTTGCATGCGCCGCTCCCACACAGTCCAAATGGAAGGTCTACGGCCGAGCGACATCCGGCGCCATATTCTTGTGGACCGGAAGCCGCGGTCGGACAGTAAGATTACTACTTCCGGTCGCGGCTTCCAGAGATGTGTTCTGAAGCAAGCACTAGGAGCGGAGGGAGCAGACGGACCGGACGGACTGGAGGGAGCGGCGGCGGCAGGAGCAGGTAAGTTATGTCTGTGTTTGTTCGTGTTTTACTGTGTGATTACCACTGTATGTAAGCCTACTACACTGTGTATTCGCTCAAAAAATGGCGACACACAGTGTAGGAGGTTTGAACATTCAATCCCCTCCTTTCTCCTGGCACTAGCCAGGATAAAAGAAGGGGGATTGTTTGAGGATGCTAGAGCGAGTGTGTCTTCTCAAATTTTGCAGCATAAAGCAATATGGTTGCTTTACCACATGGCATTTTGGGAATTGCTCCCTCTAGTGACCAGCACAGGGAAATGTTATAAATTAGAATCTAATTTATAATATTTGCTGACTCGTGAAAAAATTAAAAAAAATAGAAC
This sequence comes from Rhinoderma darwinii, assembly GCF_050947455.1. NCBI lineage: Eukaryota > Metazoa > Chordata > Amphibia > Anura > Rhinodermatidae > Rhinoderma > Rhinoderma darwinii. Next base: position 48,438,530 of record NC_134694.1, read on the forward strand.
AATGTTTAATCATTTATACACTAACTGTTTAACTAAAAAAAATAAAAAATATTTTCTAGCGACACATTCCCTTTAAGACCCAGCTTGACGTAAGCCAAGTCCTTGAGGGTATGCAACATGCGCACATAGATGTCACTACCACTCTATCTTCTGCTCTGCAAGAGAAGTTTAGAAGGTTATATGTTGGTCTCCAGGAGGAGCAAGATAGAACACAACTCGCTCTGGTATGTACACAGATTCAGGGGGAACTCTCAGGAACTTGAAACATATTGTGTCTTCAGTGTATAGCAACCACTAGCCATTTAACCTCCGACAAAGGGTAAGTACTCTGATATCCTCATTTACCATGAACCATACCAATCTGACGTGTACTGACTCATCCTTGGCACCCGTATCGGGCACTGTAATACAGGGATACAGTGCCACAAACCTGGGTGTTGAATGGGTGTTACATTTCAAAAGGGCAGCCAGTACCAATAAGAAATAATTATATTTTGAACAATAGGAAGCCAAAACACTATTAGAAAATCCAATCAGACAAAACAAGACACAGGGAGAGAGACAAAAGGGAGGGAAGAAGAAAACAAAATCAGTCAAAGATCTAACTTAGAGATTTCGGTAGCCAATACTTGTCCCAAGGGTCCCAAACCACTTTAAATCTGTCCAGCATGTTGCCAAGTGAGGCCGTCATATGTTCTATAGTGCAAATTTCCCTAATCCTAGTCAGTAAGTCAGTGTGAGAGGGAGGTGTAGTTTGACTCCATTTCCAAGCAATCAGAGTTTTAGCAGCAGTAAGAAAGTGACGGAAAAGTCGAGCTGAGGACTTCTCCAATAACCTAGGAGGGACATTTAATAGATAATGAAGAGGGTCTAGAGGAATATCCTGCTGTAACACTGCTACCGCCAAATTCCTAAACTCCAGCCAAAACAGTTGTACCAGGGAGCAGCTCCAAAAGATATGGAACAGATCTCCTTTCTGGTCTCGACATCGCCAACAATCCAACAGAATACCCGGATTGAAGCTATGCAAGAGGGCAGAGGTATGATACCAAACCATAAGAATTGTATATTGATTTTCTTTGTATGCTGTACAAAGGGAAGTTTTAGCTGCTTGCAACCAGATGATCTGCCATAACGAGAAAGGTATGGATTTATCCAGCAGGGTTTCCCATTTTGACATATTTCTATGCATAGGCGGAGAGGAGTTATCCGGAGATAGCAGTATTGTGTAAATAGTGGATATAAGCCCTTTAGTAGTGGTAGTATGGCGACAAAGTTTTTCAAAGTTTGTAGGTTTATTGACCTGAGTGGATCCGAAGGTCTTCTGCAGGTAATGCCTAATTTGAAGATAGTGGGATGTTATGATGTTGTTGGAAGTATGAAAATGGGTAAAGATCTAACAAATGAGGATCAACTATATCGGCCAGGTAGAACACCTCTGCCCCATCCACAATCTGAACATCCGAGAAGTAGTACCCCTTGGGATAGTAGGGGTATATAGAACCGAAGTCAAAGGCGGACAATCTGACGCCAAATGGAAGCGTCTTTTGCAAGATTCCCATACGTCTCGCTGAAAGCGCATGGGACCCAGCAGAGTCGAAGAAGGCAAGGCCAGTGGGTCACCCCATAACAAAGAATTAGGTTGAACAGGAGCCATCCACAATTTCTCTATTTCAGTCCACTTGTTGTATGCCCGAAGAGAAACTCAACAGGGAATGTGACGGAGATGGGATGCTCAGTAATACTTCACAACGTCAGGGACAGACAACCCCCCTGCAGATCGACTAGATAATAAAACAGATTTCGGGATTCTATGTCTGCCGGAGTGCCATATGAACCTGAGGATGGAAGACTGCAATTCAGAAGTGTCAGGATTCTGAATACACATGACGTCCAGGCTGGAGGTCATGTGTATTCATTATCAGGACACTTGTGTATGTGGCTGCACATCATTCTAGTAAGAACACTATGTGCTGTGTAAATTAATGGAGAGGAGTGCATGATGCTTATTGGTCACTGATTCGTCAGCATCATACACTTCTATTCACAATGCCCAGCTAGTAAAACAAGTAAACACGGCCAGTTAAAAACACAATACACGCCCAGTTGGACATACGAAAAAAAAACACGCCCAGTTGTCCATTTTCAAAGCTCATTTGCATATATATATATATATAAAATAGCTCATAACTTTGCCAAAAATGAACGTTTTAAAAAAAAACAAAGAACACTTTACTGTTCTCTACATTGCAGCGCCGATCACATGCAATAGGAGATAGGGATTTGAGAATCTGGTGACAGAGCCTCTTTAAGTGACAACTTGGGGTAAATTCGCTCACAGGATCGCCATCTTCAGGGTAAAATGGTTGGCTCACAATAATTTTCACTCCAACTCATTGCATAAGGGTTTAAACCAGCCACAGCTAGCTTTATTATCTTCACATATGAAAGACTGTTTTACGCAGCAGTTCAAAACAAACCCTAGGCCGTCCAGCCTCTAACACATTCAGTGTCCCTCACTACGAGACACTGAGCCTTGTATCCAGCACCTCAAAACATAGGCAGCTTTACCTTACACGTTGGTGACTCTCACAGGCTAACATGCCTGTCTTCCCCAGACTGAGAGCCTTGTGTGAACTGCACACACCTGAATTAAAGAGCCATCTCAGGTGAAGCCTAACTAGGCTCATCAGACAGCCCAAGACACGGACTGTCTGTATGGAGTGGAAGCCGCCCTTCTCCTTCACACTCCAGCAAACCAGGCCTCATTCCGGGCTTTACACCCAAGCAACAGCAGAGAAAACCCTCTCTGCTGTACATGTTCCCTGGTTGCTTAAAAGCTAACAGTTTCTGCACTGTCCAGTAGCTGCACTGCTACATATCCTCCCCCCCCTGTGATAAAGGCCGTAGGACTGGTCACATTACAACCTCCCTCCAGGGTCAAAGCTCCTACGTTGGGAGTCACCCCTACAGTAACAGACATTTGATAATGACCCGTGGGTGTATTAGACAGGTGCTACAGCAACTCTTCTATGTTGGCAAGCATGGCATCCTTATCCCTTGTAAGCACTACTAGCTTTTGCTGATCACAGCCGTATTTACATGTGTTGTGCCCAACATTCAGGGATGTTTCCGCATCCATGAAGTGGCTTTGTGTGTCATCCCTTGGTTTATACAGTGTCTCACTGTGTTCAGTAACACTCAACTCATGAGTTGTGGTATACACTGTACAATCTACCAAACCACTTTCAGACGCTATACTCCCCTCCAACTTGGAGTTTTGTGTCTCAGCATTTAAATGCTCAGACTGTCCGTCCAGAGACAATTTTTCACCACACTGACCAGACATCTCCGGGTTTCTTCTATCAGACCCGGTAGGGGTCATCTCTGCAGCAGTGTTAGGGCCCACATCCTGCTTAGTGGTGCAGCACCGCTTGTTGCCCTTAGCAACCTGTCTTGTGTCACATGCAGCTTTCATGGCTAAAGCACACACTGTATCAGTATTCATGGAACAAGCCTGGAATACCACCTTTATGGCTCCCCTCACCTCCTGGGAAAGTGTGGGTGCTACATGTGTCTCAACGTCTACATGAGATGAACCTGCAGGGGGCAGAACTTCTAAGGGTGAAGCAGTAACCCTTCTCACACTATACCTGGAAGTAGTGTCCTCGTTGGTACCATTGACAGCCCCAACCTCTAGGGAAATGTTTTCATGTACATCTGTTTCACTACCGGGCAGTTCATTAGTGACCGAGGCCACAGCCACCAGCGCACACACCTCACTGACTCCACGGTCCAGGAACTCAGGTGCGTCACTTAGGGCTACATTCACACTGGTGTGGGCGCTCAAATAAAAAGGTAGATCACTGCTGCTGGACTCAGCTGACTCTGATGTGACCCCCAACCACATTCTCAGACCTGTAGAGTTTATCACCATTCCACTCACCCATAGCAGCAGTAAGCCCATTGTCATTCATCGCAGTAGCATACAGCTGGTTGCCATTAGGAACAGTGCACAATTCACACGCAACAGTCTTGTTATTGTGAACCATGACCTCTAGGGGCACACATGAGCTAATCCCCTCTTCTGCCTTGGCTGCTGGTTTCTTCACCCGCCCGTTCACACACTGCATTCCCCTGCTAAGGCTGTGTGACATACTAATGGCTTAAAGACATGTTAGGCACAATTTTGGACATTTCACTAGTGTCATCACATAAATGCTGTGCATCAAATACATTATGTGCAGCATTTTTAGAAGGAATTTCATGAATCACATTTTCATCATTTGACATCCTTACTACTGGTGCATTTTCCCTTTTTGGCAGTGGAGCAGCACACCCTGCAGAAGACTTTTCCCTGAAAAAGCTACAATGCTTATCAGAGATATTGCCTTTCTCCCACAACTGGCAAAAATGAGGGAAGTCCCTTCCCAGCACAAACTCCTCATCAAGTTCCTGACATTTTAGTCTGTGCCTCACAGTCCCAACATCAGTTTCAAAGTCAATCAGAATGGTCCCACCAACTCAGGATCCTTCTTCACGAACAGCAAAATGTCCGGATGCACCCTAGAGAACTCTTGGTGAAGATCCAGACTGACCAGTAATGGAATCCCACCAACCAACAATTCACATGTTTTCTCATGCGAATTCTCTGGCCTCCTGACCAGAGAACAATCAGGTGCACATCCATCTGCTTGATGGCATCTCCAACAGCGCTCCTTCTGCTGAACAACAGCCGCCACATGTTGTCGAGGTTGATTGCTCCTAGCAACCACATCTGTGCGATTCCGCACACTTGGCTTTTTAACAGCTTTACCACGTTGCTTGGGAACACCTTTTCCATACACACAATAGTCCGCTTGCAAACATTCCCACCATGAGTCCGGGTGGTTGCCCTTTGCAACGGTACTCACAGTTTGTATTACAGGTATGGCATGCTCCATGCTCTTCTCTGCAAACTGTCTGCAACACGTCAGGAGTACCCGGCATCAATGTAGCTGGCGTTGAAAAGCATGCACTTGGCTTGGAAGGCTGTGTATCCTTGGACAGCACTTGTGTCCTTAGCCTCTCGATTTGCTTCCAACTGTGCAAGGAACCTTTGGTTATCCTCCTTCTGCTTGGCATTTGTTTCCTGCAGCTCTGCATTCATCTGCACCATCTTTTTGAAGAGTTCCTCAATAAGACCCATTGCAACAGAAAAACAGTCTCTTTAATTGGGCTCCTGGCCCTTTAAATTTCACTGCACACTTCTTGTGCCATTTTTTTTGCCCAAAGCAATTCTCCACAATATGTGACAACTTGATGTAAATTAGCTCACAGGATCACCATCTTCAGGGTAAGATGGTTGGCACAAAATAATTTTTCACTCCTACTGTAATAATGGGGGTAAGGAAACAGACAAGTGAGCCCTAATCTACCCGCCACTCAGTCCCTGCCTACTTGCTACGACCCGCCCTAGGTGACGGGGTACAACTGGGCGACGGTCCCTATGCTCAATAAGTGCACGACAGACAAACAGACAAGGGTACACAAGCAAGGGAAAAGGGGCAGTTGCCCACGGAAACACCGTGAGCAACAAGAGTGGTGAACAAGCCGAGTCAAACCAGGAGTGTACGAGGTACCAAACGCAGAGCAGGAGAGTAGTGAACAAGCCGAGTCAAACCAGGAGTGTACGAGGTACCAAACGCAGAGCAGGAGAGTAGTCAGTAAGCCAGGGTCAATATGAAGCAGGGTAAAATGGTACAAGAAGCTGCAGCAGGGCCAGGAAACAAAACGAGAAGAGTCACAAGCAAGGAGGAACAGGAAAGGCAGGTATAAATAGACAGAGGGCGGGAGCTAGCTCCGTCTGGCCATGCCGTGATAGGCTCTCCCACTCCTAAGCCTGCCATCCTGAGTGGTGGAAGATGGAGTCAGTCTCACAGACATAGAAGCAGGTGCAGACTGATTACCTATGGGCGTGGATACAGAAGCTGTGCCTGGCAGATCCTTAACAGTACCCCCCCCTTTTATGAGGGGCCACCGGACCCTTTCTAGATGGAACTGGTTTATTGGAGAAACGAAGGTGGAACCTCCTGACCAATACCCCAGCGTGAACATCCCGGGCGGGTACCCAAGTCCTCTCCTCAGGCCCGTATCCTCTCCAATGGACCAGGTACTGGAGGGAGCCTTGGACCATCTTGCTGTCCACAATCTTGGCCACCTCGAATTCTACCCCCTCAGGGGTGAGAACGGGGACAGGAGGTTTCCTCGAGGGAGCCAAGCACCGGGAGCAGCGTTTAAGGAGGGAGGCATGAAACACGTAGTGTACTCGAAAAGATGGGGGCAACTCCAGTCGGAAGGAGACAGGATTGAGGACTTCAATGACCTTGTACGGCCCTATAAACCGGGGAGCAAACTTCTTGGATGGGACTTTAAGGCGCAAGTTCTTAGACGATAGCCACACCAGATCCCCGACCATAAACAAGGGGTTAGCAGAACGTCTTCTATCTGCCTGAGTTTTTTGTATGTTCTGGGACGCCTCTAGGTTCTTCTGAACCTGGGCCCAGACTGTGCACAGTTCCCGATGAACGACCGCTACCTCGGGATTGTTGGAACTACCAGGTGAAACGGAAGAGAACCGTGGATTAAACCCAAAATTACAGAAAAAGGGGGAGACCCCTGACGAGTTACTGACCCGGTTATTAAGGGAAAATTCGGTGAGGGGAATGAATGAGACCCAATCATATTGACAGTCAGAGATAAAACACCTTAAATATTGTTCTAGAGACTGATTATTCCTCTCAGTTTGGCCATTAGTTTCAGGATGGAAGGCAGAGGAGAAGGACAGATCAATCTCCAACTTTTTACAGAAGGCTCTCCAAAACAAAGAAACAAATTGTACCCCTCTGTCAGAAACAATATTGACAGGGACCCCATGGAGACGCAGGATGTGTTTGACAAACAAGGTAGCTAACGTCTTAGCATTGGGTAATTTCTTGAGGGGCACAAAGTGGCACATCTTACTGAAGCGGTCTACTACAACCCACACCACCGACTTGCCCTGAGATGGAGGCAAATCGGTGATAAAATCCATGGAGATATAGGTCCAAGGTCTCTGGGAAATGGGCAAAGAACATAGTAAGCCCGCTGGTCGGGACCTGGGAGTCTTGGACCTAGCACAAACCTCACAAGCGGCGAAGTAGGCCTTAACGTCTTTAGGCAATCCAGGCCACCTATAGTTTCTGGCAATGAGGTGCTTGGTACCCAGGATGCCTGGATGACCAGATAGTGCGGAGTCATGATTTTCCCTATGTACACTTAGCCGGAATTGCAGGGGAACAAACAGCTTGTTCTCAGGAAGGTTCCCGGGAGCTGAACCTTGATCAGCAGCAATTTCAGAGACTAAATCAGAGTCAATAGAGGAAATGATTATACCTGGAGGCAAAATACAAGCAGGATCTTCCTCGAAGGAGGGCTGGCCATGAAACTATGCAACAGTGCATCAGCCTTAATATTTTTAGACCCAGCCCTATAGGTAACCAAAAAACTTGAATCTGGTAAAAAATAACACCCATCGAGCTTGTCTCGGGTTAAGCCTCCGGGCAGATTCTAGGAAAACCAGATTCTTGTGGTCGGTAAGGACCGTTACCTGGTTCCTAGCCCCCTCCAGGAAGTGGCGCCTCCCTTCACATGCCCATTTAATGGGTAAGAGTTTGCGGTTGCCAACATCATAGTTACTCTCAGTGGGCGAAAACTTCCTGGAGAAGTAGGCACAGGGACGGAGATGGGTGAGGGACCTGGTACCCTGGGACAAGACAGCCCCCACTCCCACCTCGGACGCGTCAACCTCCACGATAAATGGCTCCATTTGGTTGGGCTGAACCAACACCGGGGCCGAGATAAAGCACTTCTTAAGGACCTCAAAAGCCTGGACAGCCTCAGGAGGCCAGCGGAGGAGATCAGCACCCTTGCGAGTGAGGTCCGTAAGAAGCTTAGCGATGACAGAGAAGTTAGCAATAAATCTCCTGTAATAATTAGCGAACCCCAAGAAGCACTGTAACGCCTTCAGGGAGGCAAGTTGGACCCATTCCGCCACAGCCTGGACCTTGGCGGGGTCCATGCGGAATTCATGAGGAGTGAGAATTTGACCCAAAAATGGTATCTCCTGCACCCCAAAGACACATTTTTCGGTCTTCGCAAACAGTTTGTTTTCCCCAAGGACCAGGAGCACCTTCCTGACATGCTCAATGTGGGAGGACCAGTCCTTGGAAAACACATGTATGTCATCAAGGTACACTACAAGAAATACCCCAAGGTAATCTCTTAAAATCTCATTTATGAAATTCTGGAAGACCGCGGGAGCATTACACAACTCAAAGGGCATGACGAGGTATTCGAAATGACCTTCGGGCGTGTTAAACGCAGTCTTCCACTCATCCCTATCTTTGATGCGGATAAGGTTATACGCCCCCCGTAGATCAAACTTAGAGAACCATTGGGCCCCCTGAACCTGATTAAAGAGATCAGGAATCAAAGGAAGGGGATACTGGTTCCTTACAGTGACCTTATTCAAGTTACGGTAGTCAATGCATGGCCTAAGACCACCATCCTTCTTCCCTACGAAGAAGAAGCAAGCACCTACCAGAGAAGTAGAGGGGCGAATGTAACCCTTGGCCAAGCATTCCTGGATATACTCTCTCATGGCTTCACGTTTGGGACAAGAGAGATTAAATATCCTACCCTTAGGGAGCTTAGCTCCTGGTACGAAATCGATAGCGCAATCGTATTCTCTATGAGGAGGTAACACTTCGGAGGCCTCCTTAAAGAAAACATCAGCGAAGTCCTTAACAAACTCATGTACCGTGTTCACCTCCTCAGGGGGAGAAATAGAATTAACAGAAAAACATGACGTCAAGCATTCATTACCCCATTTGATAAGATCCCCAGTATTCCAGTCAAACAAGGGATTATGCAACTGCAACCAGGGAAGGCCTAAAACCAAATCGGACGATGATCCCTGCATCAACAGTACAGAGCACTGCTCCAAATGCATGGAGCCAACAAGGAGTTCAAAAACAGGGGTATACTGTGTAAAATAACCATTAGCAAGAGGAGTGGAGTCAATACCCACTACCGGGACTTGTTTAGGCAAATCAATCAAAGGCATAGCTAAAGACAGCAAATTCCACAGACATGATATTAGCAGACGACCCTGAATCCACGAAGGCACTGCCGGTAGCAGACCTATCACCAAAAGAGACCTGAAAGGGAAGCAAGATTTTATTACGTTTCATATTTACGGGAAATACCTGTGCGCCCAAGTGACCTCCCCGATGATCACTTAGGCACGGAAGTTTTCCGGCTGCTTATTCTTACGCCTAGGACAGGTGTTCACTTGATGCTTGTCATCCCCACAATAGAAGCAGAGACGATTCTTCCTGCGGAACTCTCTACGTTGTTGGGGGGACACGGAGGCCCCGAGTTGCATAGGTACCTCCGAGTCTTCCGTGATAGAACGAAGTAACGGAACCTCGGGAGGCATCATGGGGGAGTCAGAGAAGAAAACACAAAAACGTTCACGTTGCTGTTCCCTGAGACGTCGGTCAAGTCGTACCGCTAAAGCCATAACCTGGTTTAGGGAGTCAGAAGCAGGTCTTTCAGGGCGTTCGACAGACCCAACCTAAACTGGCACCTTAAGGCAGGGTCATTCCACCGAGAAGCTACGCACCACTTCCTAAAGTCAAAGCAATACTCCTCAACAGGTCTCTTACCCTGTCGTAAGGTCACCAGCTGACTCTCGGCAAAGGCAGTCCTGTCAGTCTCGTCATAAATGAGCAGAAAAGAAAACATCAACGGAGGAAAGTTCAGGGGCGTCAGGAGCCAAGGAGAAGGCCCATTCTTGGGGCCCTTTCTGGAGCCGGGACATAATTATACCCACCCGCCGGCTCTCAGAACCTGAGGAGTGGGGCTTTAAACAAAAATAGAGCCTACAACTCTCCCGAAAGGAGAGAAAAATCTTCCGGTCCCCTGAGAACTGGTCAGGCAACTTGAGGTGGGGTTCAAGAGGTGAGGTGAGGGGCACTACCATGGTAGCATCAGGCTGGTTGACCCTCTGAGCCAGGGCCTGGACCTGTAGGGAGAGACCCTGCATTTGCTGAACCAGGGTCTCATGGGGTTCCATAGTAGTGTGAGGGACCAGGGTAGATTAGGTATATGGGCTTGTGATTATGTAATGATGGGGGTAAGGAAACAGACAAGTGAGCCCTAATCTACCCGCCACTCAGTCCCTGCCTACTTACAACGACCCGCCCTAGGCGACGGGATACAACTGGGCGACGGTCCCTACGCTCAATAAGTGCACGACAGACAAACAGACAAGGGTACACAAGCAAGGGAAAAGGGGCAGTTGCCCACGGAAACACAGTGAGCAACAAGAGTGGTGAACGAGCCGGGTCAAACCAGGAGTGTACGAGGTACCAAACGCAGAGCAGGAGAGTAGTGAACAAGCCGAGTCAAACCAGGGGTGTACGAGGTACCAAACGCAGAGCAGGAGAGTAGTCAGTAAGCCAGGGTCAATATGAAGCAGGGTAAAATGGTACAAGAAGCTGCAGCAGGGCCAGGAAACAAAACGAGAAGAGTCAATAGCAAGGAGGAACAGGAAAGGCAGGTATAAATAGACAGAGGGCGGGAGCTAGCTCCGTCTGGCCAGGCTGTGATAGGCTCTCCCACTCCTAAGCCTGCCATCCTGAGTGGTGGAAGATGGAGTCAGTCTCACAGACATAGAAGCAGGTGCAGACTGATTACCTATGGGCGTGGATACAGAAGCTGTGCCTGGCAGATCCTTAACACCTACTCATTGCATAAGAGTTTAAACCAGCTACAGCTAGCTTTATTATCTTCACATATGAAAGACGGTTTTACACAGCAGTTCAAAACAAACCCTAGGCCGTCCAGCCTCTAACTAACACATTCAGTGTCCCTCACTACAAGAAACTGAGCCTTGTGCCCAGCACCTCAAAACATAGGCAGCTTTACCTTACACGTTGGTGACTCTCACAGGCTATCATGCCTGTCTTCCCCAGACTGAGAGCCCTGTGTGAACAGCACACACCTGAATTAAAGAGCCATCTCAGGTAAAGCCTAACTACGCTCATCAGACAGCACAAGACACAGACTGTCTGTATGGAGTGGAAGCCGCCCTTCTCCTTCACACTCCAGCAAACCAGGCCTCATTCCGGGCTTTACACCCAAGCAACAGCAGAGAAAACCCTCCATGCTCTACATGTTCCCTGGTTGCTTAAAACCTGACAGTTTCTGCACTGCTACAATTATATAACAATTTTTTTTTGATAATGATTGTTTTTCTCTTTAATAAGATTTGTGCATTGTACACCTATTTTAATTCAGTTCAAATGTTTACATAATCCTACTATTATTTGGTATGTAACTAATTGGGATATTTAACACAGGCAACATACCTTTAAATGCCTATGATATAAATATAGGTACTTCTGTGAATATGTTTCACTGTCTCTGATGAAGTCCCAGCTGGGATGAAACGCATAAGACTTTTTGCACAGTGGTGAGAGACATCATCACACCGTTTACCTCTGACGTGGCTGCTTGTAGCGCAATGCCACAAACTGCTCTTGGCTTCTTAGAGTCAAACAACTACCGGCTCTCACGATACACACTGCCTTTGAACCTGAGGAAGAAGATCTTTTGATAAGGACAAGGATCGAGGAACCATTACTTGAAGGGTATTGTAATGATGGGGATAGGGAAACAGACAAGTGAGCCCTAATCTACCCGCCACTCAGTCCCTGCCTACTTGCAACGACCCGCCCTAGGCGACAAGGTACAACTGGCCGACGGTCCCTACACTTAATAGGTGCACGACAGACAAACAGACAAGGGTACAAAGAAGCAAGGGAAATGGAGAAGTTGCCCACGGATCACCGTGAGCAACAAGCGAGGTGAACGAGCCGAGTCAAACCAGGAGATGAGCGAGGTACAAATACGCAGAGCAGAAGAGTGGTCAGAAAAGCCAAGGTCAATCACAAGCAGAGGATAAGTAGTTCAAGAAGCTGCAGCAGGGCCAGGAAACCAACAGAGAAGAATCACAAGCAAGGAGGAACAGGAAAGGCAGGTATAAATAGACAGTGGGCGGGAGCTAGCTCCGTCTGGCCAGGCTGTGATAGGCTCTCCCACTCCTAAGCCTCCCATCCTGAGTGGTGGAAGATGGAGTCAGTCCCACAGACAGAAGCAGGTGCAGACTGATTACCTATGGGCGTTGACACAGAAGCTGTGCCTGGCAGATCCTTTACAGGTATTAACCCGTGGCTCCATACTTTGAAGTACCGGACCTGCATGCATGCAGTAATTAAAATCCCACCCACCTGTATCTTGAGCACCGGAGTTGATCCACCTTGTTACGGAGTTGAGTTGAGGAGGGAGATTTACTCCTTAAACAACTGGGAGCTTCCATGGGTCAGGAAACCTAATTGAAGATTGATATTTTCTCGTAGTCACAGCAAGTTTTGAGAGTGTCAACAGATGGACCCTGGACTAATTACAACCAGATGAGTATATTTAATCTAATCTGGATTACCTATACGCTCATTTTCAAACCCTGCTTGCTGGCTGTAATTTGGCTCTTCTACTCATTTAACCCTCAAGCATGACTGGGTGGTATATGTATTTCCTTACCTATGCATTGCATATGTTTTCTCTGTATATGATGATACAATTTTTTTGAAGTGACTACATTATTATTCAACTGTACGCAACGGGGGACTTCTCAAATTTATGTGACCTTGTTTCCATAATTTGTCCGGTTATTACATCCACTGGTTACATTTTCTTGAATTGTTATTATTTATAATACCACTGTTTCCTTGTGTTCTAAATAATGTATTTCCTGGCCAGGTAGTTTTTTAATTGTGTTTTCTTTTATATTTTTTGGGTATTTTTCATGGGAATTGGTCCGTAAATAGATTTTCTTCTACTATTTAATAAAATTATATATTTTGATATTATACCCATATGAGTGCTTGATATATCCTGGATAGTTATTTTGGTTTTTTTGTCTTTAGTTTTAATTGCTAGGACGGCACCATGTGGCATTTGGGCCACAAAATCTTTTGGGTTATTGGATATCTAATCCTTTTTTCTTCAGTCATAACCCTACTGACCCTGAATATAAAGGAGGTAGCAATAGTGGGTGATACAAGCCAGTGAAACCCACCAGTACACCAGCCCTTTAACAGGAGACCATCTCGGCCGGGCTCTTTCGATTAGGAATAGAATGTAAGACTGATTTAAATTCTGCTTGTTTGAAGGGTACGAGAAGACGTTCCTTATTTGTTTCAGATAATGTTGGTCATTTAATAGAGGATAGGAAATTAGCAGATAATTCATCTATGCCCATCTCCTCGGATGAACGCTTTATGCGTCTCCCATATCGAGGACTGGGAAACCCCAGAGATTTCATTAAACTCGTAAGTCTCAAGTAATGCCTTTTTGATCCCCATCACCACAGTGTCTCTATCTAGCATGGATGTATTCAATCTCCAAATCCAATCCCTGGGAGGAAGATTCGTCAGTACGAATCTCAGCAATACAGGAGCATGTACAGGAGCTTGTTATGTGGTCTATTGTTGCTTGGCTGATTAGAGGGAGATGGGAGCTGGAAATAAACAGATTTTCCAATCTGTGATAAGAATTGTGTGGTTTAGAGTAAAAGGAGTAATCATTTACCTTTTGGATTGAGAAGCCTCCAGGTGTCAAACATACCCATCGCCGCTAGGGATTTCTTAAGTCTGCTTAAGGAGGAAAAAGAATGTACAGAAGTTTTAGTAGAAGCATCCAATAATGGGTTATGGGTGATATTAAAATCTCACCCAATAAACTTCACACCTTCTGTAAATTCCTCAAATTTCTCCAAGATTGATATAAGCCAGGAAATTTGATTATGATTCGGGGCATAAAGATTTGCGATGGATATGGTTGTGCCTGCAAGGATTGCTTTAATAAAGAGAAACCTTCCTTCTGGGTCAGTTAGTGTGAGAATGTGGGAATATGAGAGATTTTTGCGTAAAGCTATACTAACCCCCTTAGAGGAAGAGGGGGATTGTGTGCTATGAAACCACCGTGAGTACGGACCAAATGAGAGAGATGGGATCTTGGAAGTTTTGCAATGGGTTTACTGTAGTAGAACCATATCGGTGCGGGATTTTTTAAGTAATGAGAGAATCTGACTCCTCTTCCTAGGTTCGTTTTAAGCTTCCCACATTTTATGAGGCCAAACAAACAGAGTCACTCGCCATATGTGTGTTGTGTATGTGGGGGGATGTGGGTGTACGTCCAATACGAGGATTCTCAAGGTGAAGGGGGAGGGGAGTGGAGAGGAATAGAAAGTATGTGTTGTGATTGAAAGAGAGCTAACGTTCTGGAACTGCTCAACACCAAAGGTGAGGTATTAACCTCAACTCAAAATGATACATGGCACTTATCAGCACAAGTAAAACGCACATGTATGTTACTCTCTTCACTAGGAAGAGAGAGCAGTCAATAGTGTGGAGAGGGGAAATGACTGGGTTCGTCATTTTGTATAGCTAGAGCAGGCAGCCAAGCCACTATAACGTGTTGAAAAAAGAACAGTTAAATAACATTTAAATATGTAACAGTATCAGTAATACTTGCTTTGAGAAAATACACAAAATTCAATAGGTCAAAGCTCAATGAATCTACGGAGGAAACGTCAATACATGACAGTATAAACACAAAAAGACCAAGTAACAAAGAGAGACAAGAGAGAAGGCTCATATCCTAAGACAGTATAAACAGAAGAAGAAGTCTCTGTTCTAGGAGCAGTAGGATAAGAGACAAGCATCAAAATCGGCAATAAATCTGACAGGATTAACTATAAACAGTTATAAATTTTAGCAAGGCAATGCAGAAAAACGTTTCCTGGAATGCTCTAAGAAGCAATAAAAAGGATATTGGAGCCATATCAATCCGTTTTGAGGTGAGCTTCCCTGCGCCTTTACGGGATCTGTCATTTTTGCTGTAGCTCACTCTTTCCCACGGAGTGGACAGCGGGATTGCTGGCAAAGTTCCAAGTTCATGAACCCGAGCCCAATCAGGAATCTGGAGATCTTGAAGATCAAGAGCCGAAACGGCATCTTTCAGGTCTTCATGTCTACGTATCATGAACCTTTTGTTGTTCACTTGGAAAGAGATGCCAAAAGGGAATAGCCATCTGTAGAGGAATCGACAATCTCTCAAGACATCAGTCAGAGGTTTCAAAAGTCTCCTTTTGGAAAGAGTAATTGTAGAAAGGTCTTAGAAAAATGAAAGTTGAGATCCTTCAAACATAACTTTGTCACCCTCTCTTGCTTTTCGTAGTATATCATCTTGAACAGCCTGCAGATAATGTCCTTTGGGGGGTCAGGTGGTTTAGTTCTGGACCTCAGAGCCCTGTGGGCACATTCAATTGCAATTTCTTCCTGGTAACCGTCACCTAGGACAGAAATGAATATTCGCTTAACCATGGGCAGTATATTTTCGGGAGGAACCGATTCAGGAATGCCTTTGATCCTGATATTGTTATGTCTACCTCGGTTATCTTGATCTTCTATACGGTCCGCTAAAGAATTTAAATGAGATTGGAGGGAGCAGAAGGAGGAAGCGGTGGCTGTGTTGAAGTCAATCAGCTGAGATTGGGTATTTTCCAACTGCTCTACTCGTGGCCCAAGCTGTCTAACCTCTTGTTTTATATCTTGAAGTTCCTTTACCACTGGTTCCAGCGCCTTCCTCAATACTTTACTGATGAAGAAGAAGGACACAGGAAGTTCAGAGCTGGAAGAGGCATCATTCAAATCGCTGTCTTCAGTAGCGTGTTGATCCAGTGGGCCTTTTGTGGGAGGCATTTTATCCTGTGATTTGGTATGAGACGCGTCTTTCACCGCCTGTGGATAGTGAGACTTGCGGATGAAGGTATCCAGGTTGCCGCTTTTAGGTGTATCTTAAGAGTCCCTTGCATTAATAGGTCAAATTTTGACCATTATGAGATGTGCAGGTGATTTTGATTATCGAGGAGTGGGTGGCTGCCCTATAGTACTGGGAGAGCTATCAAATGGTGGCCGTTTGCTGACTTTCAATTGGGCCATTAATGTAATTTAGAAGAGAGAGTGTCACTATTTAGCGCCAACACTTTCAATATGACATGCCCACAATATTGCCCGACACCAGTCCACAGTCAATTGCTAGCAGTAGGGGGATTGTGTGGGTGTGGCGAATGATCCTTAAAATGTATCCCAGAGCAGCGGGTATCCGATGTGGGTGATTGCAGTGATGCTCCAATGTTCAGGAGAGTGGATGGAGTAAGATTGTGGAAATCCCGGCAGAGCTCTGCAGCAACACATCTGCTCTCCACCACGTCCAGGCCACGCCGCTCCTCCTAGAAGTACAGTTTCATGTGACCAACGATGGGCAAATAGAAACTGATGTACATAGAAAATCCACTTCTGCATGCTCTACATGCCGATTCATCTCATCCATCCAATTTGATTAACAGTATACTTGTAGGCCAATTTTTGAGAATACGCAGAATTTGCTCTGATGATTGTAGCTTTGAAAATCAAGCCACTGAACTCAGGAGGCATTTTGAGAACCGTGGTTATAGTGAATGGTCAATTAGACAGGGCTATAAGAGAGCAAATACTTCAAGACGTGATAACTTACTGATGCGCAGAAGAATTCCCAAACAACAACCTGATAGGAGATAGAAAACATAGCGCCACATAGTGTAGATTAACCGGGCAACAGAGGTGCAAAATACCAAATGTCCAAATTGGTGCTCACCTAGGGTATGTGGATGACAAAAGGTTGAGAGAAAGGTTGCTGCTGCTGCCAAGACTCTGTGCCGGTATTCCAGGGAAAACCGCAGAAGGTGTGCTGATGATGCAGAAAAAAAGAGAGTCTCCAGGGGCGCTGCTGCACTAAAGAACGTAAATAGGCATGGAAAGCAAATGGTATAATGGATGATTTATTAGGTACAAGAGGCTACGCGTTTCAATGCCGCATCGGCATCTTCATCAGGCCATAACAGAAGCATGACAACTGCACTGTTTAAATACAAAACGAACACTGAAAAAAACCGCCAATGTGACTGGGGTCAGAGTGCTCAGATGACGTCACAAATAGAGGATTGGAATGAATTGCAGCTATACAAACAAGGCAGTGAGTAGTTAATGCAATCAGCAGTCAGGACCTTGGACAGCAGTATAATGAAACATACGTAACCAAATCAAAGAAAACACATAACAAAAAAAGTTAAAATAGATATTAAATGTTAAAATGCTCAATTATGAAGGAGCAATATAATGATAAAAAGCCCATAAAAAAAAGGGAGATCAAAATATACAGGAGAAAAAAAGAATACAGTCATAAACAATGTATTTAGAATGGAAACATCCAAAAGGATGCTAAAATATGACAGCGTCCAGAAGGATGCAGAAGAGACATCACACTAAAATAAACATTAAAAATTAAAAGCATCCAAACATATGCTGAAACCGCTAGCATCCAAAACTGACATCAATATGGATGCTAAAATGACAGCACACGTATGACAGTAAAAACGGGCATCAATTGACATGTGTACTCAGAAAAAGGTAGCAAAGTGTAATACAATGAAATGAATTGCCATTATTAAAATATAATATACCTTTGATTTAGTACAATAAAGATCAGCCAGTATGTATAAACATGAAAACATTAAACACGTATAATGTTAAACAATCAGATCACTAGGTAAGTGTTGAGCATAAAAAATATAAGGATATCAGGGAAGAAAAAATAGCAAAGAGAGAGTGACAATAGTAATCTTATATAAATGCTGAAAAAACGCAAAATCGGAACAACTGGAATTAAGAACTCAACGAATTCAAGGAAATGCATGGAGCTAGGAACTGCAAAAAAATAGCAACTAAGGGGAAACATTATACTCAATCGAACGGGCAAAGAAATTGTGTTATAGGGTAGATAAAAAACAGCCCCTAATGAACGTTAACTTGATATCAATAGTCAGTATTACTCTAGGGAAGATTCAGAGAGATCATTCAAGCCATATGGTTGGAGAGTCCTCAATTTAAAAATCCAATAGTTTTCACGTTGCTTGAGCTTGCTAAATCTATTGGCTACATTCAGTGGAATCTGTTCGATGGGTGTAACCGTTATTTGATTAAACAGGTTATTATGGGTAGAGGCAAAGTGACGGGAAACACTATGTTTCATGAAGCCAGAGGTTACATTAAACCTATGACCATTAACTCTGGTTCGTAGGCATTGTGTAGTACGGCCAATGTACTGTAGACGACAGGGGCATTCATGCATATAGATGATTCTTTTATTTCCACTATTGAATGTGGTAATGAATTTCAGCAACAATTTCATTACCACATTCAATAGTGGAAATAAAAGAATTAGGGAAATTTTAGAGAGACATTGGCACATTCTGACTAGTGATCCCTACCTTAAGGCGGAATTGCCAGCCAAACCTATTGTTACTTTTAGACGTTCCAAATCTCTAAAAAAATATTCTGGCTCCTAGCAGACTGAGAAATCCTTCGACGACCTGCTCAACCTTACTCCCTAAAGTATTAGGTGCTTTTAAATGTGGCCACCAACGCTGTATGTGCTGTGCTATCATTACCCACAGAGCCACAATGTATATATCCACAGTGACTGAGGAATCTTTTAAAATTAACAGTTTCCTGAATTGTGGGAGTTCTTTTGTCATCTATATGCTTGAATGCCCCTGTCGTCTACAGTACATTGGCCGTACTACACAATGCCTACGAACCAGAGTTAATGGTCATAGGTTTAATGTAACCTCTGGCCTCATGAAATATAGTGTTTCCCGTCACTTTGCCTCTACCCATAATAACCTGTTTAATCAAATAACGGTTACACCCATCGAACAGATTCCACTGAATGTAGCCAATAGATTTAGCAAGCTCAAGCAACGTGAAAACTATTGGATTTTTAAATTGAGGACTCTCCAACCATATGGCTTGAATGATCTCTCTGAATCTTCCCTAGAGTAATACTGACTATTGATATCAAGTTAACGTTCATTAGGGGCTGTTTTTTATCTACCCTATAACACAATTTCTTTGCTCGTTCGATTGAGTATAATGTTTCCCCTTAGTTGCTATTTTTTTGCAGTTCCTAGCTCCATGCATTTCCTTGAATTCGTTGAGTTCTTAATTCCAGTTGTTCCGATTTTGCGTTTTTTCGGCATTTATATAAGATTACTATTGTCACTCTCTCTTTGCTATTTTTTCTTCCCTGATATCCTTATATTTTTTATGCTCAAAACTTACCTAGTGATCTGATTGTTTAACATTATACGTGTTTAATGTTTTCATGTTTATACATACTGGCTGCTCTTTATTGTACTAAATCAAAGGTATATTATATTTTAATAATGGCAATTCATTTCATTGTATTACACTTTGCTACCTTTTTCTGAGTACACATGTCAATTGATGCCCGTTTTTACTGTCATACGTGTGCTGTCATTTTAGCATCCATATTGATGTCAGTTTTGGATGCTAGCGGTTTCAGCATATGTTTGGATGCTTTTAATTTTTAATGTTTATTTTAGTGTGATGTCTCCTCTGCATCCTTCTGGACGCTGTCATATTTTAGCATCCTTTTGGATGTTTCCATTCTAAATACATTGTTTATGACTGTATTCTTTTTTTCTCCTGTATATTTTGATCTCCCTTTTTTTTATGGGCTTTTTATCATTATATTGCTCCTTCATAATTGAGCATTTTAACATTTAATATCTATTTTAACTTTTTTTGTTATGTGTTTTCTTTGATTTGGTTACGTATGTTTCATTATACTGCTGTCCAAGGTCCTGACCGCTGATTGCATTAACTACTCACTGCCTTGTTTGTATAGCTGCAATTCATTCCAATCCTCTATTTGTGACGTCATCTGAGCACTCTGACCCCAGTCACATTGGCGGGTTTTTTCAGTGTTCGTTTTGTATTTAAACAGTGCAGTTGTCATGCTTCTGTTATGGCCTGATGAAGATGCCGGTGCGGCATTGAAACGCGTAGCCTCTTGTACCTAATAAATCATCCATTATACCATTTGCTTTCCATGCCTATTTACGTTCTTTAGTGCAGCAGCGCCCCTGGAGACTCTTTTTTTTTCTGCATCATCAGCAAACAACAACCTGACATTGTAAGATTATTATCCCCATACAACTCTGGGTGTCTTGAAATGAGAGCTGCACTTAACAAATATTGGGATATCCTACAGACAGATGGGATACTGAACCGATATATATCAAAGGTACCATCGATAACATATAGAAGATCTTTTGGTCCGGAGTTATTACCCAGGTAAGATCCCGGGTAAAATATTTGGGACAAAAGGCCCCAAATGGGGCTGTAGGCCCTGTGGTAAATGTGTTGCATGTCCAAATATGGAAACTGCTGATAATTTCCTCAAGTCATGTATGAACAGAGAATTTAAAATCACACATTCCATTGGATGCAACACAATTGGTGTATTATACAATTATATTATGTCGAACTAACATCACGTGAACTAAGACGTCGTGTAAGGGAACATGTTTTGGATATTGAAGCAGCAGAAAATTAAACTGATTTATCGAAGCTGAAGACTCTACCTAGGCATTTCAAGATATATCATAACTTCAACAGTAAACATTTACAGGTAAGGGGGATCGATCGTGTGCTGATCAATGGTAGGGGAGGAGATTGGAAGAGAATTCTGGCCCAAAAAGAGGCTAGACGGATTTATACACTTGACATTGCTTCCCTTAAAGAAATAACTGAGCAACTTAGTTTTTGCACCATTTTTACAGCTGAAGAACATCTTTACTGGTTAAGATCTTTTGAATATTGTAATTATCTGTTACTGATAGTGGTTTATTGCTCTACAGTTCCCTTTATCTTTTATACTTCTAACCAACCTATATGTCCATGTTTAATTGATTGAACCGATGATATTGGTGCTTCATATGACAATTACAAGGACTTTGGAAATGGCGTTTAAGTTGGTTTTATAAGTTTTAATTTTACAAATTTTTGTATTTATTATTTATGTCCTACAGATTTATTCAAGTCTAATATGGCTCCTCCTCCTCTGTGTTGGCCTATTTTACCTCCTCTAAACATGTATGATGGATATGACGCAGGATTTTTGATATCTGACATTTATGTTACCATTCTCTATTGGACTATTCTCACTCTAATACCCGTTTACGATTAGTATAATGGATCTTAATTTTATGTTGATACCTAGGTTTGGATGACTCTTACTGAGATCATTTTTTTATTATTATCATCATTCATACGGTTTTCATTCACTGTGTATCTCACTGTGTGTTTACTTATCACTGCATGTTCACATTTTAGATTTATACTCTAATATCTGATATGTTTTATTGGGAAACATATAATGTTTATTATTATGCAGTATTATTTGATTGTACTGTTTTGATTACCATATTGTACACTATTATAAATATATATTTTTTGTACACCATATATTGATTGGGCATGGTGTATAATATGACGTTTTATTGCTTGTCCCTGTTCACACACTAAATGCTCCGTTTTATATATTTTAGATTCGATTTTTATTATTATACTCGATAAGCACGGGGATTTTTATCTTCTTAATCATTATCAGATCTGTATTAGTGCATCCTGAATGTATAATAATGACCGCATATAATGCTGTACATTCAGGTATTGAGGTTAGCTGCACCTGGGTTTTGTTCTGTTGAGTCAACTCACAGATCCACACCCTCCTGTTTCCACATGATGATACTTAGGCTGGGTTCACACGACCTATTTTCAGGCGTAAACAAGGCGTATTATGCCTTGTTTTACGCCTGAAAATAGGGCTACAATACGTCGGCAAACATCTGCCCATTCATTTGAATTGGTTTGCCGACCTATTGTGCAGACGACCTGTAATTTACGCGTCGTCGTTTGACAGCTGTCAAACGACGACGCGTAAATGGACTGCCTCGGCAAAGAAGTGCAGGGCACTTCTTTGCCACGTAATTTGAGCTGTTCTTCATTGAACTCAATGAAGCACAGCTCAAGATTTACGAGCGTCTCAGACGGCTTGCAAAATGCGAGGAGCATTTATTTGTGAAACGAGGCAGCTGTTAACAGTCTGTCTTTTCACACGTAAATGCCTCTCATCGTGTGAACATACCCTTAGGGGAAATCTGCCAATGGGTTTATATTGTGTAGGACTTTGAAGGTAATTTGTTGCTTAGGTTATCAGCTGCATGTTTTAGCTATTCATTGGTGTGTTTTGTTTGATATACCCACACATTTGAGGTCTTTGGTAAAGCACCTGAAAAAAGCTACAATGCCAAACACGTGTTATAGGGGTTGATTCCCCCATAGCTCTGGTCTGTATGCCTCTTTAAATTGTACTTTTTTGCTGTCTTTTTTTTTATTATACTATTTTGCCTTGGATATTTTTCTATCCATATTCACTGTATGATTTATGTACCAGTTTTTGCATGCACTATTTGCACTTTACTCTAGAGGTTGTGGGACCCGTCTATGTGGGAATCCTTTTTCCATAGGTAATGTTACTGCCAATGTACTTGTTTTTAACTATTTTGTCTCTCAATAAAATATTGTCTATTTTTCGCTAGAAATGGTTCATGTGTGATTTCTTACATAGGTGTTAATAACCTAAAAATTGTTAAATTAGTGATAAAATACATTTAGTGATTGAATTGGTATTTATGTTTCTACCATATATTTAAACTATATTTTAGTGGATAAAGAAACCAGGCTTACTGATGCAAACTGGAAGGATACAGAGGTGTCTAGTAGCTTTAGCCCAGATATTGCACCTCAGCTCCATAATGAGCAAGCCATCTTACTAAAAACTAATCAGGTACATTACAGCTTATGCTTCTACTCATAAGTGGTTTAAAGGGATTTCTACATGTTTACACATTAAAACAAGTGAAGGGGTGCTATTACACAGGCGTTAGCAGATGCGGGTAGCGCCCATGTTTTAACGCTAATTGCCGGACGGCACCTGAAAAGTCCAGGTGTAGCCAAAGAATTAGCGGTAAAATGTGTGTGCTACCCACCGCTGCTAACGACCATGCACACTTAGGGCTTATTCAGACGAACGGGATATACGTGATTTTCACGCGCGTCGCACGGACCTATATTAGTCTATGGGGCCTTGCAGACATGTGCGTGATTTTTAAGCAGCGTGAGTTTGCGGCGAAAAAGTCACGACCTGTCCGTTCTTTCTGCGTATTTCACGCATCACGCACCCATTG
Organism: Rhinoderma darwinii; assembly: GCF_050947455.1. Lineage (NCBI taxonomy): Eukaryota > Metazoa > Chordata > Amphibia > Anura > Rhinodermatidae > Rhinoderma > Rhinoderma darwinii. Next base: position 48,461,895 of record NC_134694.1, read on the forward strand.
AAGTCAATGGGTGCGTGAAAACCACGTATGTCACACGGAAGCACTTCCGTGGGACAAGCTTGATTCGCGCAACAGCAGTCGAAAGGATGAATGAAAACAGAAAAGCACCACGTGCTTTTCTGTTTACAAAAAAAGATAAAAACAAGGGGACATATACAAAAAACACAGAAAAAGGCCATACTTACAAATGGACACAGCCGGGTCAGAAACGCTGATGATGGAGTGTGAGCAGGTGCTTTAAATAATAATAGCCACTCCCACTAGTCTTGAGGGAAGTGGTGTGTGTGGTGCATGGGATGTGTAGTAAGAAATAATAAATAAATAGTGTGTGTGCAAGTGTAATACTATAAGTGAAATATAGGGGGCAGTAATGAGAAGTGCCTCAATAGAAATAAATGGATAATGGGGTGCAAGTGTGTGAAACGTGGAGGGAGTAAGTATGGCCTTTTTCGGTGTTTTCTGTTTACAAAAATCCAAATTGAGTGTCATAATGATGACAGTTGCGCGAAAACCACGCAGCCGCGCATCATGTGATGCTGCCACACGGAGCTGTCAAGTGCCTTTTGCGCAGGCAAAACGCAGCGTTTTTTGCGTGCGCAAAAAGCGCACGCTTGTGTGAATCCAGCCTTAGGCTTTTGTTTCTACAGTATTAAACAGTTCTCGTGATGTTTATAAAAGTATACAATAATGTTACTGTTGTGGCCATTTATCTATATCTTTTTGTTTTTTATTAAAGAAAAATATAATGATTATCAATGATATTGAGGACATGATTTTAGCCTGGTTAACAGTGAAGATGAGTATGTCCCTGATTCTCCAGTGGAGAGCAGTTTTGTCATCAGTGATGACATACCATTGGAGGTAAGAAATAAAAAAATAAAGAACACAGATACATGTTGTACATACAATTATTCGCTACCGGATAGTACCAGTGTTTTGAAAATGGAATAACAAAAATCTGGTCAAGAGTCTATCAAAAGGCTTTTCAAAAAAAGTGATGCGTCAAGGGTGTATAATAAGAAAACAGTACTGCCTACACTTTCTCAAAAACATCCCGGCTTATTAAGCATGTTCATTGTAATGAGGCTGAAGTTGCAAGGACACTTAGGTTTCCCAAGTGCTCAAAAAGGAAGGCGTATCTCCCAACTTTCAAGTATCAAAGCGGGACAACCCTTTCAAGCCATGCCTCTAATCCCGGCCAATCCCCGCCCATACACACACGCTTCAGTCCAAACAGTATCATGCTCTCCTAGTGTCTCCCACACAGTATAATGCAAAAAAGATGCCTACACACAGTATAATGCCCTCATAGCTGCCCACATACAATATAATGCCGCCATAGCTGCCCCATGCAGTATAATGCCCCCATGGATGCACACATACAGTATAATGCCCACACAGATGCCCCAATACAGATGCCATCCACACGGATATACCCATACAGTATAATGCCCCATAGCTGCCACATACAGCATAATGCCCCATAGCTGACTCATACAGTATATTGTGCCCATAGCTGCCACATACAGCATAATGCCCCCATAGCTGACTCATACAGTATATTGCACCCATAGCTGCCCCCCATATAGTATAATGCCACATAGCTGATCTTATACAGTATAATGCCCCATAGCTGTCCCATACAGTATAATGCCACCACAGCTGTCCCATACAGGATAATGCCCCTATAGATTTCCCCATACAGCATAATGCCCCAATAGCTACCACCATACACTATAATGCCCCATAGCTACCACCATACACTATAATGCCCCCTAAGATGCCACCATACACTATAATGACCCCTCAGCTGCCCCATACAGTTTAATGCTCCTGTAGCTTCCCCCATACAGTATAATGCGCCCATAGATGCCCCATACAGTATAATGCCCCAAAGCTACCCCATACAGTATAATGCCCCCTTAGTGCCAGTGCCCACAGATAAAGTGCCAGTACCAACACGGTGCCACAGTGCCCATGTAGATAGTGCCACAGTGTCTCCTGTAGATAGTACCACAAAGCCTATGAAGATAGTGCCACACCCCCTTAAAGATAGTGCCCCCCCATAGCCATTGGGACTCCCTCTAGTGGCGGAAACCCCAGCCAGAGCATCGGCAATGCTCTGGCAGGGGATTCCGCTATGGAATATATGAGCATATAAGCAGTTTGAAGAAAATGTAGGGAGACGCCGCTCCTCCGAAATCTTTGTCATTCCGTGTGTAAGCCGGCTGCCACCCACTGCGTTTCATAAGAAGACGAATCCTCCTTGCTGGAATCAAGTTAGTATAGAAAGATAAAAGAATATGTGCAGTTATTTATGGTATCGGCGCCAGGCAAGTAAGAAAGAATGGTAATGAGAGAGGATTTCTTTAGAATGATTTTCTCTTTATTCGAATGACGACGCGTTTCTGGACCGTACCAGTCCCTTCATCAGGTCTGTTATAAATGTTGACATGTGTACAGTATTCCGTTTATATAGTGAAAAAAGACAGGGAAAGACCAGTATAAAGCTGTTACATAGTTACATAGTACGGTTGAAAAAAGACACATGTTCATCAAGTTCAACCAAGGGATGGGAAAAGGGAAAGGAAAAATTTCTACAAATAGGAGCTAATATTTTTGTGTTCTAGGAAATTATCTAAGCCTTTTTTAAAGCCATCTACTATCCCTGCTGTTACCAACTCCTGCGGTAGACTATTCCATAGATTCACAGTTTTCACAGTAAAGAAGGCTTGTCGCCTCTGCAGGTTGAACCTTTTTTTCTCCAGACGGAGGTAGTACCCCATTGTCTTTTGAGGGGGTTTTACATGGAACAGGGTTTCATCATATATTTGTATGTGCCATTAATATATTTATCTAAGTTAATGTCCCCTCACCCCTTAGTCGTCTTTTTTCAAGGTTAAATAGGTTTAATTAATCTTTCCTCATAACTTAGATTCTCCATGCCCCTTATTAGCTGCATTGCTTTTTTGTATTTTTTCCAACTCCAGGGCATCCTTTCTATGAACCGGTGCCCAGAACTGAACTGCATATTCTAGATGAGGCCTCACTAATACTTTGTAAAGTGGTAATATTATATCCCTGTCCCGCGAGTCCATGCCTCTTTTAATACCCGGCAATATCTTGCTGGCCTTTGAAGCAGCTGATTGACACTGCATGCTGTTATTTAGTTTATGATCTACAAGTACACCCATATCCTTCTCAACAAGTGACACCCTCAGTGTAGCTCCCCCTAGGACATTTGATGGTTGTTGGTACCCAGATGCATAACTTTACATTTATCTACATTAAAATTAATTTGCCAAGTGGACGCCCAAACACTTAGTTTGTTTAGACCTGCTTGCAATTTACGAACATCTTCGATAGACTGAACATTACGACATAGCTTGGTGTCATCTGCAAAGAAGTAGTGCTATTAATCCCATCTTCTATGTCATTAATAAATAAGTTAAATATTAGTGGTCCCAGCCGGGAACCAATCAGAGTAGGAATCATTGACCACAACTCTCTGGATAAGGTCCTTGAGCCAACTCTTAATCCAATTACAAACTATACTTTCTAAACCTAAAGTCCTTAATTTGCCCATTAGATGTCTATGAGGGACAGTGTCAAATGCCTTTGCAAAGTCCAAAAACACTATATTTCACATTTTAAAAATGTACGGAAGGGAGGGGGAAAAAGGGAGGAGGGAGCAGTTGTCGCAGTTCCTTCCTCAGGGACCGATCGTGGTGGTACCTGCCGATTAACCCTTTAGAATGGACAGTGACGTTAAAGGTTTATCCCGGGCTCAGCGCTTAAAGTAGCACTATGCCCGCAGAGTCCTCTGTACTAATGCTGAAGCAGAAAGTTTCCCTGATTCAGTATTGGGTTCAACGATATCTGTGTCCTAAGGCTGCAGATACAGTTGACACCGGGACATAACAACGGCCGCCCAGTACAGCGGGACACCACCCAGGACAGCGGGACACCGCCCAAAATCCGGGACTGTCCCGCTGAAACCGTGAATGTTGGGAGGTATGCCTATACTGTAAGAACATCTTTGAGTTCTAGTTCCATAAAAACAACCCAAAACGATGACGTTCCCAAAAACTACATGCACTGTGTTAGTTGCCAAGACCTGTTTGCAAGAAGATACCTGTGGCAGCACATCAATAAATTGTAGACTAAACCAAACATTTAACAAACCTAAACCTGTCAAATCTAAAGTTTAGTCTCTGTTTGCCTTCACTGAGCCTGTTCCACCTAGCATTATAAATGGTTTTTGGAAGCTTTTTAATTTATTCCCTTCCTGCTCCAGGAACTACTATTAGGTCATACTGAGCGCGAAGTTCACGCTCAGTGAAGTGATAATTCATCCTGAGAACAAGCGCCATTTCACCCTTCTCTCGTCTCATCTATGAGCTGTGACAACTGCTGTCACGTACAGTAGTTGTCGCAGCTCCTTATCCAGGTACCAATCGTGGTGGCCCCTGCCTATTAACCCCTTAGTAGCCGTGTTCAATAGCGATCGCGGCTTTTAAGGGGTTAGAACACCATCAACGGCCCCACGTCATGATCACAGGGTGCCAATGGTTTCTATGGCAACTGGAGACCTAACAATGGCTTCTGGCTCTGCCATCTACGAAAGCCTAACTGGTCTTGCCGAAGGCTTGTGTGAAGGATGATTTATTTGCTTATATTCTCTGTATGAAATTACATTGTGAATTATCAAGCAGGATGCCGAATTACTAAGATATGTATTATGTGAAAGTGATGATAATGTTTAAATGATTTAGTTTCGTGCAGCAGCCATCTTGTCTGGAGTTTACATCTTGGTTCTTTTGTAGTGAATAGAAAAGTCATTGTTCCTTTAATACAAGTAATGTTGATTTCGTATGTTTTATCTTTGACCTTGGTTCCCATGCGAAGATGGACAGGGAGTGAGATGGGAGGATGGCAAGTATGCGTGAGGGAAGGTCTCCCCCATCTCCACGAGAATATTCTGTCCAAGAGAGAGATAAGACACTTGTAAACATAATGTGTGAAGAATTATAATGATGTATTTTATTGTATGCTTTTTACTGAATAACAAATATTGTTACATTGTCTCTGATTGGTTTACCTCAAGCCGACACCCCTTCTGAATTTCAGTTTAACAGTTTGAGTTTGGTAATAAATCCTTCAGAGGAGCATTTTGAACATTTCAGCGTGTCTGTGTATTTTCTTCTCCTCTCTCGATATATATCGGTGAAATATCCTAATTAGGATACTGACTAATGGAGTCTGGCCTTGAGAGTCTGTTGGGACTCGTATAAATTTCAGTCTAATATATTTTGAGCGATGGATTTCCACGACACTTGCTATCAGTGAGTAACTGCAGCTCTAATACACTGCACTATGCATGTATTATAATAGCGCTCAGTGCTTCAAAAATAAAAGTTTTAAAGTAATGAGAGATGATTTCTTTAGAAGGATTTTAAAAGTAAAAATCGCCCTTTTTCCCTTATCAAGTCCTTTATTATTAAAATAAATAAATAAAATAAACTATACATAATTAGTATTGCCACATTCGTAAGGGCCTGAACAATAAAAGTATTTTTTTATTTATTCCACGTGGTGACCTCTGTAAAAAAAAACAAATAAATAATCATAAACCATACCGGAATCGTTATTTTTTTGGTCACTTACCTCCCAAAAAATAGAATAAAAAGAGATCGAAAAGTCGCATGTACCCAAAAGTTTCGCTAATCAAAACTACAGTTCATTCCACAAACAACAAGCTCTCACACAGCTTTCTTAATGGAAAAATAAAAAAGTTATGGCTCTTAGAATATGGTAACACAAAAAGTAAATAATTAGAAAAACAAAAAATAAAATAAAGTATTTTATGGTGCAAACGCCATAAAACATAAAAAAACTACAGTATATACATTTGTTATTCCCGTAATAGTATCAAACCACACAATAAAGTGAATATGTTGTATAGGCTGTGTTCATACGGGGCGGATATGCTGCGTAATAGCACGTGGATTTTTCGCAACTAATTCCATTGCGGAAAAACAGCAGTAGTTACCCAACGTGTGAATTGACCCTTATATTGCACAGTGAATGCTGTAAAAAAAAAAAACAATAAAAAACAATAGTAGAATTGCTGTTTTTTTAGTCATCACACCTCTTAAAAATAGAATAAAAACTGATCAAAAAGTCCCATGTACCCCAAATTGATAACAATGAAAACTACAGATTGAACCACAAAAAAAATCCGTCACACAGCTCAGTGGAAAAAATATGGCGACACAAAAGGTACAGAATGTGTTCCAAAACGGGATAAGATCTGAAACCATTTATCAGTGCGACACATATCTGCAAATTATTAATTATTTACAGCATTATTATACCCTCTTATTATGCCCTGATGTACAGCTTACATATGAGCCCACATTATGAACTGAAATACCAGTAAAAACCCCAAACAGTACAACTGCCAAGCTAAATCTGCGCTACAAAAGTTAAGCGGCGCTCCCTCCCTTCTGAGCCCTACATGCCCAGGCGAACCCACATAACCGTTTATGAGATATTTGTCTTCAGTGGCACAAACTGGGCACAACATATTGTGCACAAAAATGGGATATCAGTGGAAAATCCACTGCACATTATTTTCTATAAAAAAAACACCTTTTGGGTTGAAATACTCAATGCCTTAAGGGGTGTAGTTTCAAAAATGGGGTTGCTAGGAAACATCTGTTACTTTAAGGTTGTCAAGACTACTAGTCTAGCTTCTGGGCACTTTTGTTTTGAGTTGCAGAGCCAATCTAATTTCTCTGTTTGCATCCTATCAGATTTTAGGGTGGAGTATTTAAGTCTCGTCAGTTCCTTCATTTGTGCTTGTGAATTTCTTGGCGTATTCAAGTATCAGATCAAGCTGCTGATTATACTGTGTATTATCTGACTATTTGGATTCTTGGAACTGGACCTCAGCTTGTTTTTGGAATAACCCTTTGCTCACTGATTTGGACATTCTTCTCTTGGCTGGTTTTGACCTTTGCAACTCCGGGAAATCTTCTGTTTTGTCATTTGGACTTTTATTGTCTCCTGCTTGTGAACTCTATTTGGTGATTATCCCTCTGGATTGTCTGGTTTTCTGTTACGGTATTGCCTGCATTGCAACTCCTGTCAAAACACTGTATTCTGTTAATGCAACATGGGTTCTATGCAGCCAAATCCAAGCTCCGAGGAGGGAGACGATGGCAAGAAGCCAGAGGTCTGTGGTTGCGGTCGCCATTACAGTACCCCCTTACGCCCCCTCTTCTTGGGTCCAGAGCATAAGAGGAATTTTTTGATGAGGGTACCGGTATTATAGTTCTCATTTGGCTCCTAAGACCTCTCCACAGGATCAAACCCATTCTGGTCCACTAGATAGAAAGTTTTTCCTCCTACTCTCTTGTAATGCAGAATCTCCTTCACCTCGAAGACATCAGAAGTACCGCTGGGAGCAACTGCAGAAGTAGGAGATTTACTGTAGCGGTTCAGAACCACAGACTTAAGGAAGGACACGTGGAACGAGTTGGGAATCCTGAGAGTAGGAGGCAGCCAAAGTTTATGGGCCACAGGGTTTGTTCATTACAAAACTTCGAAAGGACCGAGGAATCTGGGAGCAAATTTGTGAGAAGGCATCTTGAGGCGAACGTTTCTCGAGGATAGCCAGACCTTGGCTCTACCGGTGAATTGAGGTGGAGCATTTCTTTTACTATCGGCATGCATTTTTATGCGGTACACTGCCTGAAGAAACGTGGACTTGGTTTGCTGCCAGATGTGAATGGAAGTCCCAAATGAAGAATTAGCTGCCGGAACTTAAGTCATTGCTGGCACAGGAAGAGGGAGTCTTGGATGCTGACTGTATACACTTGTATGATTATTGTAGGAGAACTTTGCCCAAGGCAGAAGCTATACCCAAATGTCATGTTGGGGAGAGACAAAATGACAAAGATAATTCTCTAAAATGTGATTGGTCCTCTCCACTTGACCATTAGACTGTGGGTGATAGGCAGAAGAGAAGTCTAGCCAGGGGCGTAGCTAAAGGCTTATGGGCCCCAGTGCAAAAGTTCAGCTTCGGCCACCACAGCACAACTACTTTTTATGGCCGATGGCAGAGGCCCGCCCGTTATCTTAAGCTACAATTCCGGGTCTCTAAAGTGACTGATCGATGCAGAACTGCCAGCTAGGGACAATGGTAGAGTTTTAAGAGATGAGGGGCACCAGTACTAAGACATGTTGTCCCCCCTCCCCCCCGGAAAAAAAAAAAGTCTACTCCACGGGACAGAATTAGGCACAGCGGCTCAGGAGGCAGTATCAAACATCATAGGATTAGATACAGCAGCCCAGCATACAGTATCTCACATGAGAAACGCAGATATAGCGGCTCAGCAGACAGCATTACACGTGAGGCTTAGATACAGATGTTCAGTATATATAGTATCACTTGAGAGGCTTAGATACAGCAGCTCAGTAGACAGTATCCAATGAGAGGCTTAGATACAGTCAGGGATGGGATCTGGTCAGTTCGCCCTGGTTCTCCCAAACCGGTTGTTAAAATGACAGCCTTAGGACGCGGATACAAATGAGTTGACTAGCGCTGCCCTGGCGAGGCACATTATGCCTCACCATTCGGCGCTTTAATGATGATGCAGTCGGCGCGATGGCGATGACGTCACCGCTCCGCTGCATCGTTCTGATGGTGGAGGACTGACGTTGCTGGAAGATGGCGCGGCAACAGGTCAGGTCGGAAAAATAGGTTTTCTTCCTTCTACTGTGGGCACTATAGGGCACTACATAGGGGACTATATAGGGAACCAGAACTACAGAAGACTATAGGGAACCAACTACAGGGGACTATATGGGGTGACATACTAAAAAGAATGAAGAAAAAGAATAAATATTATTACTAATGGGTAGAAAATATAAAAAAGGGCATAATCAGTGGCGCAACTACCGCGGTAGCAGCCTTAGCAGCTGCTACGGGGCCTGTGGCTTGAGGGGGCCCATGCCGCCAGCCGACACGCCCCCCCTATGCCCGGTGGCGCCGCTAGTAGCCGTTACGGCTGATACAGCGGTAGCGCCGCTACTATGGGACCCGCACCGAGGAGCCTCCAACAAGTATGGGCCGGGCGACACAGGCCTTCTCGTGCCCATAGGCGTCGCTAGCACCGGAGGGGGCCCCGGTGCTAGCGACAGCCAAATACATGCATTAGAGCTGAATGACCGGGCATGTTCCGTGCCAGACCATTCAGCGCCTTACAATAACGCTGATTGGCTAGTGGCGCGATGACGTCATCGCGCCGCTTCCATGCTTGAAAGGTGCTGATTGACGGGGCAAGTCATTTTTCCATGCCAATCAGCGTCATTGGACGACGCTTGTTCAGCTCCAGCAGACCTGCCACAGCGTGGGAACGGGATCATGTGAGTATGTAAAGTTTTTGTTTTTTTCTCATAAAACTGTGAGTGGCATTATATATAGTGGGAGCTCTATCTACATGGGGGTCGTCTATATGTGGGCCACTATATACAGGGGGGTCTATATGTGGGCCCCTATCTACAGGGGGGGTCTATATGTGGGGTGCTAGCTACTGGGGCGGTCTGTATGTGGGGATGTGGGGCACAATCTACAGGGGGTCTATATGTGGGGCACTATATGTGAGACACTATACAGGGGTGGGCTATATGTAGAGCACTATCTATAGGGGAGCTATTTTTTTAGGGTAATTTCTATAGGGTGGGCTATATGCGGGACACTATATCCAGGGGTGGGTTACCTGTGGGCCACTAGAAACAGGGTGGCTATATGTAGGGCACAGTCTACCGGGGTGGGCTATATGTGGGACACTATATACAGGGGGAGCTATATGTGAGACTATCTACAAAGGTGGGTTATACGTGGAGAAACTATATGTAGGGCAGCACGGTGGCTCAGAGGTTAGCACTATTGCCTTGCAGCTCTGGAGTCCATATGTGGGCACTATCTACAGAGGGTTGTATGTGGGACACTATCTGCAGGGGCTTCTATGTAGGTCACTATCTGCAGAGGCTCTATGAGGGTCACTATCTACAGGGGGCAATGGGGCACTATCTACAAGGGGCACGGTGTGTGTGTGTGTGTGTGTGTGTGTGTGTGTGTGTGTGTGTGTGTGTGACAGTGTATGGTACTATTATAATCAGGGACACAGTCTTTGGCGCTATTTTAGTTAGAGGTGCAGTGTATGGAGCTTTATTATATTTAGAGGTGTTACAATTTTAACTTTGTTTATAGGTGCAGAAATGTTTTAAAGGTGAGAAGCTGAAGATATCTGAGCGGAAAACTGCAGAAATGGGTCATGGCCGGTAGAAATACATCATAGATGTCTGGACCGGAGGGAGAAGAAAAGAACTAGAATCTGAGACGTCAACGGTTAGTCACTTAGTGTAAATGTTTATTCTGCCTCTAATCAATATTGTAGTCACTGTATGATCTGCAGCAAGATGATGGTGGTATGATTAGGATATGATTTTGTTTTGTGAAACAGCATCTCCCAGCATATCCTTACCATTGTTCGGGCCATGCTGGGAGCTGTAGTTTTACGCCGTACAAACCTATACGGCAGGGGTTGCACTAAATTGAGCTGTATTTGTTCTAGTGTTGTATATATTTACGAAGCTTGGTTCTGTTGCTGTATGTAAGTACTGAGCTTTGTTTTGGTGCTGTATATACGTATGAGATTGGTTTTGGTGCTGTGTATATATGTAATGAGTTTGGTTGTATTGCTTTATTTATGTACTGAGCTTGGTTGTGGTACTGTATATATATGTCAGAGCTTGGTTCTAGTGCTGTATTTATGTATTGAGTTTGGTTCTGGTATTGTAATTATGTACTGAGCTTGGTTCTGGGGATGTATATATGTCAGAGCTTGGTTCTAGCGCTGTATTTATGTATTCTGGTGCTGTATATATGTATGGGCTTGGTTCTAGTGCTGTATTTATGTACTGAGCTTGGTTCTATTGTTGTATTTATGTACTGAGCTTGGTTCTGGTGCTGTATATATGACTTAGTTTGGTTATATTGCTGTATTTATGTACTGAGCTTGGTTGTGGTACTGTATATATGTCAGAGCTTGGTTCTGGATCTGTAGTTATATAGAATATATTCATAATAACAAAATTGCAGGGCAGATTAAATTGTTCTCAATTCATTGTATATTTAATGGGAATCTGTCTGGTAGTTTTAACCCCTTGAACCGCCACCATGCAGTAATACATGACCTGACAATATTTCCAAACATTCCCTTGTATGTTTTTTTCAGATGCAGCAAAATCCTTAAAATCCACTTTTAGAACGGCGCACACTATATGCTAATTACTCATTAGAGGGTCATGTGGCGGTGCCGCAAACCTGAAGAGTCACATATCTAGTCCTGCCTCCAAACCCACCTTCCTATGTTTGCATGACATCTCCCTGACTGATACAGCTTTCTTGGATATGCCATTGCCTTGTGGCACTATACACAAAGGGGGGCTGTGTGGCACTATACACAAGAGGGAGCTGTGTGGCACTATACACATGGGGAACTGTATGGCACTATTTACAAGAGGGAGGGCTATGGCTCTATCTACAGGGGCTGAGTGTGGCGCAATCTACTGGGGTCTGTGTGTGGCACTTTCTACTAAGGGGGGGTTGTGCTGCACTTTCTGCTAAGGGGGGGCTGTGTGGCACTGTATACAAGGGAGGGGGCTGTGTGGCACTATATACAGTGTGAGCTGTATAACGCTATGTACAGTGGGGGCTTTATGGCAATATCTACAGGGGGCTGCATGGCACTATCTACAAGGGGGTAGGGGGGCGCTATCTACAAATGGGGTGTGACACTGTCTATAGGCGGGGCTGTATAGCACTGTCTACAGGGGGGGGTTGTATGGCACATTCTACAGGGGGCACTATTTATAAGGGGGGCGGCTTGTGGCATCCGGGGGGGGGCCCGGTCAAGAGTTTGCTCTGGGGCCCAGTCTTTCCTAGTTACGCCCCTGGGCATAATGAATTTGTATGTTTGGTAGACATGGCATGAACAGATTTTCTTTGTAGTTAATGAGGAAATAAACACAAATTCCATATAAACAGACGTCTTAGGAAATTCCTGTGCTTGATAGACCTGGAATGAACACGATATATGTGTAGCTTATAAGGGAATGTGTTCATTCCAGGTCAATCAAGCACAGGAAAATAAATATGTATCTGTTTCTATGGAATATGTGTTCATTCCCTTATAAACTACACTTATATCCTGTTCATTCCAGGTCTATCAAGCACAGTAAACATTTTTACACATCTGTTTCTATGGAATTTTATTTTCTCATTAACTACAAAGAAAATCTGTTCATTCCATGTTTTCGAAACATAAAAAACTCATAGATTTTTTTATATTTTCGCCCATTACTAATATTGTTCATTCTTTTTAGTATGTCCCTTATATTGGGGCCCTTATCTACAGGGAACGCCACAGGGGGACCTATCTACAGGGTAATGCCACATAGGGCCCCATGTGGCGTTCCCTGTAGATAGATAGAGACCCCTGTGGCATTCCCTGTAGATAGGGCCCCATGTGGTGTTCCCTGTAAATAGGGCCCATGTGGCGTTCCCTGTAGATAGGGCCCCCTGTGGGGTTTCCTATAGATAGAGACCCCTGTGGCGTTCCCTGTATAGGTCTATACGTAATATACGTAATGGATGAGTTTAACCCCTTACTGCACCAGGACGCACCGGTACGTTCTGTATTGAAGTGCTTTAAGGCACAGGGACGTACCGGTGCGTCCTGGCTAAAAACTGTCACCTTGTCAAAGGACAAGGTGACAGAACTGTGCCGTCAACTGTTTATGACAGTTGATCGGCACAGTAAGACGGCAGGGGACCATTCACAGCGGTCTCTTGCCAGCGATCGCTGTGATTGGTCAGTCAAAGCAGACTGACCAATCACAGCTCTATGACGTGTATATGTGATGGCGCTGGCTCAGAAGCTGAGCCAGTGCTATCACCGCCAGGTATCGGCTGTGCAACACCCCGTTGTAACGGCCAGGACCGGAGCTAGGCTCCGATCCTGCCGTTTAACTCCTTCGATGCATCGATCAAAGAGATCGATGCATCAAAGTGTTTTGTAGCCTGTCGGCAACCACGATGGTTGCCACGGGTGCGTTTGTCACAGCTGACATCGTGCCCTAACGGCCAGGACTGGAGCTAGGCTCCGATCCGGCCGATTAACCCCTTAGATCGTACCCTATGGTTGCTAATGACAACCATCGGCACTCGCTATGGCAACCATAGCCTAACAATCGCTTCCTAGTACGGAAGCCTATTAGGCCCCGCCGGGAGTCAAAGTCTAATAGGCTTGCTGTCAGTGAATAGCTGACAGCTTTAATACACTGCACTATGTAGATAGTGCAGTGTATTAGAATAGCGATCAGGGCTTCATGTCTTCAAGTTCCCTAGTGGGACACAAAAAAAGTTAAAATAAGTTAATAAAAATGTTGTAAAAAAGTAAAAAAAAATATGTTTCATGTTAAAAAACACTATAACAGCCTTTTTTCCTATAATAAGTCTTTTATTATAGGAAAAACCACAAAACATAAAAAAAAGTACACATATGTGGTATCCCCGCGTCCGTGACGACCCAAACTATAAAAATATCACGCTATTTTACCCGTATGGTGAACACCGTAAAAAAATTAAATAAACTATTCCAGAATCGCTGTTTGTTAGTCACTACCCCTCGCAAAACAGAATAAAAGAAGGGATCTAAAAGTTGCATGTACCCCAAAATTATACCATTAAAAACTGCAGCCCGTCCCACAAAAAACAAGACCTCCCACCGCTTTTTTGACGGAAAAATAAAAAAAGTTATGGCTCTCAGAATATGGTGACACCAAAAATAAATTATTTGAAACAAAAGTGATTTTATTGTGCAGACGCTGAAAAAACATAAGAAAAACTATATACATATGGTATCGCCGTAATCGTACCGACCCGCAGAAAAAAGTAAAATTGTCATTCATAGCGCATGGCGAACGCCGTAAAAATATAAATAATAAAAAACATCAGAATTGCAGGTTTTTGGTCACCTTGCTTGCAAAAAAAATGAAATACAAAGTGATCAAAAAATCGCATGTACCCCAAAATGGTACCAATGAAATCTACAGATTGTACCACAACAAATAAGCCCTCACCCAGCTCCGGTGGAGAAAAAATAAAGAAGTTTTGGCTCTCAGAATATGGCGATGCAAAATGTGCAGAGTGTCCAAAAGCGGATAAGATTGGGCACAATTTATCAGTGCGACACTGGCCACACATCTGTGGATAATTATTTATTTACCCCATTATTATACCCTCTTATTATACCCTGATGTACTCCGCACAGCTTACATATGCCCCTACATCATAAACTGAAATACCAGCAAAACCCCAAACAAAACAACTAGCGAGCAAATTCCACGCTCCAAAAGCCAAATGGCGCTCCCTCCCTGAGCCCTGCAGTGTGCCCAAGCAGCAGTGTACATCCACATATACCGCATCGCCATACCCAGGAGAACCCGCTTGACAGTTTGAGGTATTTGTCTTCAGCGGCACGAACTGGGCACAAAATATTGTGCACTAAAATGGCACATACCTGTGGAAATTTGCAATTTTCACTTTGCACCATCCACTGAGCATTCATTTTTAATAAAAAAAAAAACCTGTGTGCTAAAAATGCCTTTAGGGGTGCAGTTTCCAAAATGGTGGTCACTACTTGGGGGTTTGTTTTACTATTTGACCCCAGAGCTCTGCCATTGTGGGCTAATGCTGCGAAAATCACCAAAATAGGTCTCACATGCGCCTTTCACTCCTAAGCCCTGTCATATGTCCAAGCAAATGATAAATGCCTTGAGGGGTGTAGTTTACAAAATGGGGTCACTTCTCAGGGTTTTATACTCTACTCTGATACCTAAGGGAGCTCTGCAAATGTGGCATGGCACCCATACACCAGTCCAGCAAAATCTGTGCTCTAAAAGCCACATGGCACTCCTTCCATTTTGAGCTCTGCCATGTGCCCAAACAGCAGTTTAGGGCCACACATGGGGTATTGCCGTACTCGGGAGAAACTGGGTAACAAATTATGTGTTGTTTTTTCTCCTATTACCCCTTGCGGAAAAAAAAATTGGGTGCAAAACTACACTACCGTTCAAAAGTTTAGGGTGACTTAGAAATGTCCTTGTTTTTGAAAGAAAAGCACAGTTTTTTTCAATGGAGATAACATTAAATTAATCAGAAATACACTCTATACATTGGTAATGTGGTAAATGACTATTCTAGCTGCAAAAGTCTAGTTTTTAATGCAATATCTACATAGGTGTATAGAGGCCCATTTCCAGTCACCATCACTCCAGTGTTATAATGGTGCATTGTGTTTGCTAACTGTGTTAGATGGCTAATGGATGATTAGAAAACACTTGAAAACCCTTGTGCAATTATGTTAGCACCGCTGTAAACAGTTTTGCTGTTTAGAGGAGCTATAAAACTGACCTTCCTTTTGAGCTAGTTGAGAATCTGGAGCATTACATTTGTGGGTTCGATTAAACTCTCAAAATGGCTAGAAAAAGAGAGCTTTCATGTGAAACTCGACAGTCTATTCTTGTTCTTGTTCCATGCGAGAAATTGCCAAGAAACTGAAGATTTCCTACAACGGTGTGTACTACTCCCTTCAGAGGACAGCACACACAGGCTCTAACCTGAGTAGAGAGAGAAGTGGGAGGCCCCGCTGCACAATTGAGCAACAAGACAAGTACATTAGAGTCTCTAGTTTGAGAAATAGACGCCTCACAGGTCCTCAACTGGCAGCTTCATTAAATAGTACCCGCAAAACGCCAGTGTCAACGTCTACAGTGAAAAGGCGACTCTGGGATGCTGGCCTTCAGGGCAGAGTTGCAAAGAAAAAGCCATATCTGAGACTGGCTAATAAAAGGAAAAGATTAATATGGGCAAAAGCACACAGACATTGGACAGAGGAAGATTTGAAAAAAGTGTCATGGACAGACGAATCGAAGTTTGAGGTGTTTGGATCACACAGAAGAACATTTGTGAGACACAGAACAACTGAAAACATGCTGGAAGAGTGCCTGACGCCATCTGTCAAGCATGGTGGAGGTAATGTGATGGTCTGGGGTTGCTTTGGTGCTGGTAAAGTGGGAGATTTGTACAAGGTAAAAGGGATTTTGAATAAGGAAGGCTATCACTCCATTTTGCAACGCCATGCCATACCCTGTGGACAGCACTTGATTGGAGCCAATTTCATCCTACAACAGGACAATGACCCAAAGCACACCTCCAAATTATGCAAGAACTATTTAGGGAAGAAGCAGGCAGCTGGTATTCTATCTGTAATGGAGTGGCCAGCGCAGTCACCAGATCTCAACCCCCTACAACGGTGTGTACGACTCCCTTCAGAGGACAGCACACACAGGCTCTAACCTGAGTAGAGAGAGTAGTGGGAGGCCCCGCTGCACAACTGTGCAACAAGACAAGTACATTAGAGTCTCTAGTTTGAGAAATAGACGCCTCACAGGTCCTCAACTGGCAGCTTCATTAAATAGTACCCACAAAACGCCAGTGTCAACGTCTACAGTGAAGAGGCGACTCCTGGATGCTGGCCTTCAGGGCAGAGTTGCAAAGAAAAAGCCATATCTGAGACTGGCTAATAAAAGGAAAAGATTAATATGGGCAAAAGCACACAGACATTGGACAGAGGAAGATTTGAAAAAAGTATCATGGACAGACGAATCGAAGTTTGAGGTGTTTGGATCACACAGAAGAACATTTGTGAGACACAGAACAACTGAAAAGATGCTGGAAGAGTGCCTGACACCATCTGTCAAGCATGGTGGAGGTAATGTGATGGTCTGGGGTTGCTTTGGTGCTGGTAAAGTGGGAGATTTGTACAAGGTAAAAGGGATTTTGAATAAGGAAGGCTATCACTCCATTTTGCAACGCCATGCCATACCCTGTGGACAGCACTTGATTGGAGCCAATTTCATCCTACAACAGGACAATGACACAAAGCACACCTTCAAATTATGCAAGAACTATTTAGGGAAGAAGCAGGCAGCTGACATTCTATCTGTAATGGAGTGGCCAGCGCAGTCACCAGATCTCAACCCCATAGAGCTGTTGTGGGAGCAGCTTGACCGTATGGTATGCAAGAAATGCCCATCAAGCCAATCCAACTTGTGGGAGGGGCTTATGGAAGCATGGGGTGAAATTTCTCCCGATTACCTCAGCAAATAAACAGCTAGAATGCCAATGGTCTGCAATTCTGTAATTGCTGCAAATGGAGCATTCTTTGACGAAAGCAAAGTTTGAAGGAGAAAATTATTATTTCAAATAAAAATCATTATTTCTAACCTTGTCAATGGCTTGGCTATATTTTCTAGTCATTTTGCAACTCATTTGATAAATATGTGTGAGTTTTCATGGAAAACACAAAATTGTATGGGTGACCCCAAACTTTTGAACGGTAGTGTACATATTTTTGGGAAAATTCATTTTCACTGCCTCATTCTAATACAATCTATGAAACACCTGTGGGATCAAAATGCTCAGTACACCCCTAGATGATTACCCTGAGGGGTAAAGTTTCCAAAATTGAGTCACTTCTCAGGGGTTTCTGTACGGGTACTTCAGGGGCTCTGCAAATGCGACATGGCTCCCAAAAAACAATCAACCAAAATCTACATGCCAAGTAGCACTCCTGCCATTCTGAGCCCTTTATGCTTTAAGCAGCAGTTTATGACCACATATGGGGTATTGCCGTACTCAGGAGAAATTGCTTTACAATTGTTGGGGCGCTTTTTCGCCTTTATTCCTTGTGAAAATGAAAACAATTCAACATTTTAGTGGAAAGAATGTAGATTTTCATTTTCACTGTATAATCCCAATAATTCAGCAAAAAAACTGTGGGGTCAAAATGCTCACTATACCACTAGATAAATTCCACGAGGGGTATAGTTTCCCAAATGGGGTCACTTTTGCCGGGTTTGCACTATTTTGGCCCCTCAGTGGCTTTGCAAATGTGACATGGGGCCGCAAACCATTCCAGAAAAACTTGAGCTCCAAAAGTCAAATGGCGCTCCATCCTTTCTAACTTCCGCCATGTGTCCAAACAGCAGTTTATTACCACATATGGGGTATTGCTGTGCTCAGAAGAGTTTGCTTTACAAATATTGGGGTGTTGTTTCTCCTTTTTCTGTTGTAAAAATGAAAAAATAGGAGCTAAAACTACATTTTATTAGAAAAAAATTTTGATTTTCAATTTCACGCCATAATTCCCATAAATTCAGTCTAAACCGTGTAGGGTCAAAATGCTAACTAAACCCCTAGAAAAATTCCTTGAGGGGTGTAGTTTCCAAAATGGGGTCACTTTTGGGGAGTTTCCACTGTTCTGGTCCCTCCAGGGCTTTGCAAACATGACATGGCACCGAAAACCATTCCAGGAAAATCTGCGCTTCAAAATCCAAATGGCCCTCGTTCCCTTCTGATCCTTGTCGTGGGTCCAAACAGCAGTTTATTACCATTTATGAGGTATTGCCGTAATCGGGAGACATTGCTTTACAAATATTGGGGTGCTTTTTCTCCTTTATTCCTTGTAAAAACATGGTGCTTAAAATATATTCTAATAAAATAGAGGCCCCAAAATCCACTAGGTGCTCCTTTTCTTCTGAGGCCGGTGTTTCAGTCCATTACCGCACTAGGGCCACATGTGGGATATTTCTAAAAATTGAAGAATCTGAACAATAAATATTGAGTTGCGTTTCTCTGGTAAAACCTTCTGTGTTACAGAAAAAACTGTTTTACAAATGAATTTCGTAAAACAAAATAATTAAATTTGTAAATTTCACCTCTACATTGCTTTATTTCCTGTGAAATGCCTAAAGGGTTAAAATAATTTCTGAATGCTGTTTTGAATACTTTGAGGTGTGCAGTTTTTAAAATGGGGTATTTTATAGGGGGTTTCTAATATAGAAGGCCCTCAAAGCCACTCCAGAACTGAACTGGTCCCTGAAAAAATAGCCTTTTCAAATTTTCTTTAAAATGCGAGAAATTGATGCTAAAGTTCTAAGCCTTGTAACGTCCTAAAAAAATAAAAGCATGTTCAAAAAACGTTGGAAACATAAAGTAGACATATAGGAAATGTTAATTAGTAAATATTTTGTGTGGTATTACGATCTGTTTTACAAGCAGATACATTACAATTTAGAAAAATGCTAATTTTTGCAAATTTTCTCTAAATTTTGGTGTTTTTTTACAAATAAATATTGAATTTAACGACTAAATTTTTTCAGTATCATAAATTGTCACGTGAAAACAATCTCAGAATCGCTTGGATAGGCAAAAGCATTCTGGAGTTATTACCACATAAAGTGACACATGTCAGATTTGCAAAAATCGGCTGTGTCCACAAGGCCAAAACAGGTTTAGACACTAAGGGGTTAATATAATGTGTGGGTAGGTCTGTATGCATTCTGGACAGGGAATTTCTTTATTTAGAGTTCACTTTAATGTAGGGGATATTTGGAATATCATAATTGTTTTTTATTTTATTAGAATCATTTTCAATGGAGCGATACACCGCAAAACACTGTGGACCCCCCGCCCACCCCCGCCGCATGTATTCTTCCGAAAAACAGGGAACCTGTTGTTAAAAATTTGAATCCCACCCCTGGATACAGTGGCTCAGTAGACAGTGTTACAGGAGAGGCTTAGATACAGCAGCTCAGCAGACAGTATCCCACAAGAGGCTTAGACACAGCGACAGTAGAGAGTATTACCCGAGAGTCTTTAGATACAGTGACTGAGTAGACAGTATCACACAAGAGGCTTATATACAGTGGTTCAGCAGATAGTATACATATACTTACCTTCCTCGCTCCTGTTGGGTCCTCTTCAGCTCCAGCGCAGTGCTGGGTTCCGACAGCGTTCAGCTTTAGGACGTTATGTGCGCCAAGTATACAATTTATTGACACTGAACGGCGTCAGGCCCTAGCACTGTACCTGGAGCCGAAGGGGACCCGATTTAGGAGCGAGGATGGTAATTATATGGCACAGATACTGTAGTAACAGTGGTTCCTGTAGTTTCACCTATTGGAAACTACATTGGTCCCGGTGACAGACATGGTGCAGGGGTCATGGGCGGCGGACTTTGCTGTGAGTATGTGGTAAATCTGCAACAAATCCTTGCCACAATCTGCATGTGTCACACAAACTTTGCCACAGATTTATGCAATGCAAAGTGCGAAATCTGCTGTGAAACTTTGCAGCAATTCTGCAATATAAAAGGCATGTTGTGGATTTATAAATCTACAGCCTGTCCTGATTTCTACAGTATACTTGGCTTTCTGAACATATAAACATGGTCGTAGACTATTTTCACATGGCACGAATGTGCCATAGGCAAATTACAACTTGGATATTTTTAGAAAAGCTGTGGCAGAAATCTGCATCTTAAACTAGGATTTCAGCCGCAGAGTAACCCCTTAGTAATTCAATTATGTTTGCCTTCCGTTTGGTTTTTCCATTCATCTGTAAAAATATAGTTTCCGTTTTGCATTACCATTGATTTCAATTGTATTCTTTTGGTTTCAGTTTGCATCCTCTCCGCTAGGTTTCTTTTTTTTTTTGCCGGAAAGAATAGCGCAGCACACTATGCTATTCTTTCCGTCCCAAAAATTGAAACCTAGCGGAATGGAGGCAAATCGAAACAAAAAAAAATACCATTGAAAGTCAATGGTAATGCAAATGGAAACAAGGCTGTGAATAAGGTAAAAAAAATTACTGCATTGCTGGTGGAATGTTAGCGGATTCTGTTTGGATTAAGGCGCAAAATCAACACATAAATCCCAAAAGAATCCCCAACGTGTGAATACGGCCCTGGGATACGTTTTCATAATTTTTTATTGCAATTCATATTAGGAATTTTCAGCCCACAGTTAGGGTATGTTCACACGTTCAATGGGGAGGTAAAACCTTGTGCAGCAGCCTCATTATCCTTATTTTACAGAGGCAGTGTGGGCGGACTCTCTGCCTCCCCTGGCTTTGGGGCCCAGTCGTAAGTGCGACTTCCGCGACCCCTATAGCTACGCCACTAAGTCCAACTTCACATCTAGCAGGTTGCACAGGGACCTCCAGAATTTGGACGTGAACTCTACAGACAAAAGTTGTGCAGTATGAATAGATTAGCCAGGCGGGGAGCAGACAGAAGACCAGTCAAAGGAAGAAAATGTTCCATTTTAGAGAAATGATCCACCACTACTCAGACCGTACATCTAGTACATCCAGCTCATCCAGCTGAAGGAGGAAGGTCTATAACAAAGTCTGTAGCGATCTGTTGCCAAGGGTCATCAGGGACCGGCAGGGGTAGAAGCAAACCAGCATGTTTGGAAAGAGTAGTCTTGTTTGAGGCACAGTTCCCATATGAGGAAAAATAATTCACAACATCTCTAGGCAGTGTGGGCCACCAGTAATGACAAGATATCATGTCCTGTGTCTCATGGACACCAGAGTGGCCATCTAGTTTGGAGCTGTGTCCCCAGTTGAGAATTCTCGTCCTGCATGCAAGATGAACAAAAGTCTTTCTGGGTGGAATGTCTCTAATTTGCAGAGGGTTAGCGGCAATAATCCTGGAAGGATCTATGATATATTAAGGAATCTCCTCAGAGTCATTAGTTTCAAATGATTGAGACAGAGCATCAGCTGTAAAGGATCTGCCAGGCACAGCTTCGGGGTTAACGCCCATAGATAATCAGTCTGCACCTGCTTCTACGTCTGTGAGACTGACTCCATCTTCCAGGCTTACGAGTGGGAGAACCTATCACAGCCTGGCCAGACGGAGCTAGCTCCCGCCCTCTGTCTATTTATACCTGCCTTTCCTGTTCCGCCTTTGCTTGTGATTCTTTTCGTTTGGTTTCCTGGCCCTGCTGCAGCGTCTTGTACTATTGTCCTTGCTTCATATTGACCCCGGCTTGCTGACTACTCTCCTGCTCTGCGTTTGGTACCGCGTACACTCCTGGTTTGACTCGGCTTGTTTACTTCTCTTGTTGCTCACGGTATTGCCGTGGGAAACTGCCCCTTTCTCCCCCTAGCTCTGTGTACCCTTGTCTGTTTGTCTGTCGTGCACTTATTGAGCGTAGGGACTGTCGCCCAGTTGTACCCCGTCGCCTAGGGCGGGTCGTTGCAAGTAGGCAGGGACTGAGTGGCGGGTAGATTAGGGCTCACTTGTCTGTCTCCCCACCCCCCGTCATTACATCAGCCTTCACATTTTCGTCTGCAGGGCGGTGGTGGAGCAGGAATTGGAATCGGGCAAAAAACGGCGACCATATGGCTTGGCGAGGATTTAATCATTGTGCGTGTAAATGTTGATATGATGAATAGCCCCCTCCAGCATGTGTCTCCACTCTTTTAGTGCCAACTTGACGGCTAGCTACTCCCGATCCCTCTCTTGGGGTTCTCCTTAACGTACGCCAACATGGGAAGGAGAGAGGATAGACTCGTCCACGAAGTGGTGAAACATCAGTTCAATAGGACAATCGTAAGTGCGATGGGGAGTAAGGGTCTCTGCCTTCTTCTTACTAAAAACGTCCACAAAGCTGGCATTAAGTGTGGGCAGATCAGAGAGTGACTGAGGCAGTAGAGGCAAAACAGGATGAACCTGGGGCAGGCAGTGATGAAGACACTTGGATCCCCATTAGAGGATTTCTCCAAAACTCATGTCGAGAACCGGAGCATGTAGATGCAGCCAAGGCCCAGCAGAATAGGGTTGATAACTTTAGGCAAGACGAGATTGGCAATCTGTTCCGAGTGGAAGGGTCCGACTTTTGTCAGTGGTTCAGTGATGGACAAAATAGGATCAACAAATGGTAGTCCATTCACAGAGGCAACAGCCAGGGGTCTCTCCAGAGGGACCATTGACAAATGGAGATGATCCACTAGATCCTGCTGAATAAAATTTGCTGCTGCTCCGGAATCCAGGTAGGCAGAGGCGGTGTGGGATCTCTCTCCAGATACAATATTTAATGGAATGGATAATTTGGGAGAGGATTTGGCATTTGGCGTTGTTCCACCTGGGGTTGTCTCTCCAACCAACCCTAGGTGGTGGAGTTTCCTGGTTTTTGTGGACATTGACACACATGATGACCTTTGAGACCACAATACAGACACAAACCTGAAGAGCATCTGCGTTGTTTCTCCTGATCGGACAATTTGATTCTGTCCACATGCATTGGCTCTTCAGGTGTAACAACAAGGGAAGGTAGCAGTGGTCTCTGAAATGAAGGTGCGAGTCTGTAGGGTCATCTCTCCCGGCGAACCTCCTGAGCATGTTCCTGGATCCTCATGTCGACCTGGGTCGCCAACAGGATAAGGGTATTCTGGGTGAAAGGAAGATCGTGAGCTGCAAGCTCGTCCTTGATGTGTTTAGATAGACCTTGCCATAAAGTGCCACCAAGGCCGCATTGTTCCACGCCAACTCCGTCTTGAGTGTACAAAAGGAGATGGCATACTCTCCTACCGTCGACTCCCCTTGCTTGAGGGTTAGCAGAGAGGCAGCTGCAGAAGATGTTCGACCCGGTTCCTCGAACACTATACAAAAAGTCTTTAGAAACAATGATAGGTGCGAGAATTCCGGGCACTCTCGTTCCAAGATTGGGTCCACCTATGCCTGGGCTTTGCCAGCGAGGAGAGAAATAATGAATGCTAACTTGGCCTCATCAGAGGGAAAGAGATGAGCATGCAATCTAAAGTGGATTGTGCATTGATTAATGAAGACTCTACAGGCCCTAGGATCAGGGGCGTAACTAGGAAAGACTGGGCCCCATAGCAAACTTTTGACTGGGGCCACCCCTCCCCTGGGTGTCACACAACCCCCCCTGATAGATAGTGCCTTTTTTACAGCCCCCCTGTAGATAACGCCATACAGCCCCCCCTGTAGATAACGCCATACAGCCCCCTGTAGATAACTCCATACACCCCCTTTGTAGATAGCGCCATACATCCCCATGTAGATAGCGCCATACATCCCCTCTGTAGATAACGCCATACAGCCCCCACTGTAGAGAACGCCATACAGCCCAAACTGTAGAGAACGCCATACAGCCCCCCTGTAGATAACGCCATACAGCCCCTCTGTAGATAACGCAATACAGCCCCCTCTGTAGATAACGCCATACAGCCCCCCTGTAAATAACGTCATACAGCCTCCCTGTAGATAACGCCATACAAACCCCTTTGTAAATAGCGCCATACAGCCCCCTGTAGATAACGCCATACAGCCCCCTCTGTAGATAACGCCATACACCCCCCTCTGTAGATAACGCCATACAGCCCCCCTTTGTAAATAGCGCCATACAGCCCCCTGTAGATAACGCCATACAGCCCCCTCTGTAGATAACGCCATACACCCCCCTCTGTAGATAACGCCATACAGCCCCCCTGCAGATAACACCATACAGACCCCCCTGTAGATAACACCATACAGACCCCCTGTAGATAACGCCATACAGACCCCCTGTAGATAACGCCATACACACCCCCTGTAGATAACACCATACAGACCCCCCTGTAGATAACGCCATACAGCCCCCTCTGTAGATAACGCCATACAGCCCCCTGTAGATAACACCATACAGCCCCCTGTAGATAACGCCATACAGCCCCCTCTGTAGATAACGCCATACAGCCCCCTCTGCAGATAACGCCATACAGCCCAAACTGTAGAGAACGCCATACAGCCCCCCTGTAGATAACGCCATACAGCCCCTCTGTAGATTACGCAATACAGCCCCCTCTGTAGATAACGCCATACAGCCCCCCTGTAAATAACGTCATACAGCCTCCCTGTAGATAACGCCATACAAACCCCTTTGTAAATAGCGCCATACAGCCCCCTGTAGATAACGCCATACAGACCCCTTTGTAAATAGCGCCATACAGCCCCCTGTAGATAACGCCATACAGCCCCCTCTGTAGATAACGCCATACACCCCCCTCTGTAGATAACGCCATACAGCCCCCCTTTGTAAATAGCGCCATACAGCCCCCTGTAGATAACGCCATACAGCCCCCTCTGTAGATAACGCCATACACCCCCCTCTGTAGATAACGCCATACAGCCCCCCTGCAGATAACACCATACAGACCCCCCTGTAGATAACACCATACAGACCCCCTGTAGATAACGCCATACAGACCCCCTGTAGATAACGCCATACACACCCCCTGTAGATAACACCATACAGACCCCCCTGTAGATAACGCCATACAGCCCCCTCTGTAGATAACGCCATACAGCCCCCTGTAGATAACACCATACAGCCCCCTGTAGATAACACCATACAGCCCCCTCTGTAGATAACGCCATACAGCCCCCTCTGCAGATAACGCCATACAGCCCAAACTGTAGAGAACGCCATACAGCCCCCCTGTAGATAACGCCATACAGCCCCTCTGTAGATAACGCAATACAGCCCCCTCTGTAGATAACGCCATACAGCCCCCCTGTAAATAACGTCATACAGCCTCCCTGTAGATAACGCCATACAAACCCCTTTGTAAATAGCGCCATACAGCCCCCTGTAGATAACGCCATACAGACCCCCTGTAGGTAACGCCATACAACCCCCCTGTAGGTAACGCTATACAGCCCTCCCTGTAGGTAACGCCATGCAGCCCCAACCCCCCAAAAAAATCTGACCTATCGTGTGTCCTACAAAAGACATGTATCCCCTATCCACAGGATAGGGGATACATGTGTGATCGCTGGCAGCGATAAGCGAGAACGGGGGACCGAAAGTCTGCCTTAGTTCTCCATGACTAACCTCTGACTTCCGGAGTCTGCGCAGCTCAATAAAAATGAAAGGAGTGCTTGTCACGCATGCGCACAATCGCAACCGGCGCTCCATTCATTTCTACGGAGCTGCCGACACAGACCCCGGAAGTCCGAGATTTCTCATGGACAACTTCAGGGGACTTTCGGTCCCCCGTTCTCCCTATCGCTGCCAGCGATCACACATATATCCCATATCCTATGGATAGGGGATACATGTCTTTTGTAGGAACAACTCCTTTAATGGCAGGGCGGGGAGATACCTCCCTGCTCTGCCGTAGTGTTCAGTGGCGTCGCGCTGTAGTAGCCATATCGCCAGCTATCGGAGCCTCCGGACATGGTGGGGGCCCCCTCATGCCGCGGGCCCCATAGCAGTCGCTACGGCTGCTACAGCGGTAGTTACGCCACTGCCCAAGCACATAAAGTATGAAAAATAGACAAGTAAAGGCAAAGGGCTGAGTCCAGCGATAAGAAGATAAAATGGAAACTAATTCCGAGTTTACTAGATTTTCAATTTAAAAAGATCCAATAGTTTGGAGTCCTGGTGTGCAAAATAGAAGGATGTGACGGTCCAGTCTTGGGGCCTACGCGTTTCAGACGTTGAGCACGTCCTTAATCATGGCTGTTTAAAGTGTAGAGGCTGGGGCCCTGGTTTTATATGCATAGGTTCCGGTTTGTACAGCTGGTTAACTTAATTGCGTGTCAGCTTGCGGTGAGTCACTGGAACGCAAGCCAGTGCATTTGGAAGTTCGAGGTGGATAACTACTGAGAAATATAACATTATCAGGAAATACTCGTGTGAAGGGGTGAAGGACGAAGCCTGGGAAGTAGGAACATCTGAGTATTTTAACTAAATGCTTTATTGACACGACCGAGAGGTATTGAAACATCGGTCCTCTGTGTTGCGTGGTATTAACATCTTTGTTTACGTTCTAGGCTTCGTTTGTACTACTGGCTTATCGGATGGACCAATGAAAAGCCAGGGCACCTGACGAGCCTCCTGGAGTGAGCTGACGCTCCGGTCTGCTCTGATTCAAGGTGAGTCGATGTGGCGTGGTATCTACCACAATACATATTTCTGTTTTTGTGTTATTGTTCTTGAGAAGAGTATAAGGGGTGGAATTTGTGTAAGATTTTTACTATGGAGCGCCATGATATATGAATGCAGTGGGATGGCTGCATCTGGCTATTGCTGGTAATGTCACTTGGAATTGTGTTGCGATCTTTCTGGAGGAATCATACAAGGCGATTTGTTTATTTTACAGGTTTTCTGTGTTTGTCCGCATGTGGGGAAAAAACTTTTCCATTTACAGAACATCGCTGTTAGCAGGCATGAACTAATGTGAACTATGGTTGAATGCTGCTTGTTAAGAATATGCTACAAATGGATGTTGGGGGCTGGGACTGTGTGTTATGAAAGGTTTGGTATGTGTGGTGTTATGATATGTAAGTAGAACGAGTATTCCTGAAGTCAGCTGAGTAGTGGAACTATGCATATGTTGGAATTGATTGATATATGTTTTGGTTGAATAATAAAACGGATTTGGGGGAGGGCCCTCAGTATCTATGCGCTGGATCGAAATCTGGAGTGCAGGGAGTGCAAGGAAGAAAAAAATTCGAAAAATAAAGAACAATGGGGTGATTATAGACAGATGGCTAAAAAAAGTCGTAATATTGTGTGAATTGCAAAACAAAAAGCACATGTTATGTATGCAAAAATATTTTTGACTTTGAGTCCAGGTGGAGAGAGATCATAGGCTTAAGATTTTAAAATCTTTCCGATGTTTTGCTATAGAAAAAATTAGTCTCCCCAAAAGAGGAGGCGACCTGAAACACAAAACGCATCTGCGAGAGGCCTTCTGGATATACAGATTAAAAACAAGGTTCCCACAGGGACTCAATCTCAAAAAAGAACTTATGTTCCAGTATTAAACCTAGCCCATGTTTCAATATTAACATACTCTATCTTGCTCAATCATTTACGTGTCAAAGCAACAGTCTTAAGCCTATGATCTCTCTCCACCTGGACTCAAAGTCAAAAATATTTTTGCATACATAACATGTGCTTTTTGTTTTGCAATTCACACAATATTACGACTTTTTTTAGCCATCTGTCTATAATCACCCCATTGTTCTTTATTTTTCGAATTTTTTTCTTCCTTGCACTCCCTGCACTCCAGATTTCGATCCAGCGCATAGATACTGAGGGCCCTCCCCCAAATCCGTTTTATTATTCAACCAAAACATATATCAATCAATTCCAACATATGCATAGTTCCACTACTCAGCTGACTTCAGGAATACTCGTTCTACTTACATATCATAACACCACACATACCAAACCTTTCATAACACACAGTCCCAGCCCCCAACATCCATTTGTAGCATATTCTTAACAAGCAGCATTCAACCATAGTTCACATTAGTTCATGCCTGCTAACAGCGATGTTCTGTAAATGGAAAAGTTTTTTCCCCACATGCGGACAAACACAGAAAACCTGTAAAATAAACAAATCGCCTTGTATGATTCCTCCAGAAAGATCGCAACACAATTCCAAGTGACATTACCAGCAATAGCCAGATGCAGCCATCCCACTGCATTCATATATCATGGCGCTCCATAGTAAAAATCTTACACAAATTCCACCCCTTATACTCTTCTCAAGAACAATAACACAAAAACAGAAATATGTATTGTGGTAGATACCACGCCACATCGACTCACCTTGAATCAGAGCAGACCGGAGCGTCAGCTCACTCCAGGAGGCTCGTCAGGTGCCCTGGCTTTTCATTGGTCCATCCGATAAGCCAGTAGTACAAACGAAGCCTAGAACGTAAACAAAGATGTTAATACCACGCAACACAGAGGACCGATGTTTCAATACCTCTCGGTCGTGTCAATAAAGCATTTAGTTAAAATACTCAGATGTTCCTACTTCCCAGGCTTCGTCCTTCACCCCTTCACACGAGTATTTCCTGATAATGTTATATTTCTCAGTAGTTATCCACCTCGAACTTCCAAATGCACTGGCTTGCGTTCCAGTGACTCACCGCAAGCTGACACGCAATTAAGTTAACCAGCTGTACAAACCGGAACCTATGCATATAAAACCAGGGCCCCAGCCTCTACACTTTAAACAGCCATGATTAAGGACGTGCTCAACGTCTGAAACGCGTAGGCCCCAAGACTGGACCGTCACATCCTTCTATTTTGCACACCAGGACTCCAAACTATTGGATCTTTTTAAATTGAAAATCTAGTAAACTCGGAATTAGTTTCCATTTTATCTTCTTATCGCTGGACTCAGCCCTTTGCCTTTACTTGCCTACATCCAACGTGTGCCGACACGAGAGCCCGTGCGATGACTAGGACACATACATCAAGTGTCAGGTGAGCTGGAGGACCTCTTCCACACACTTTCTTTATGAAAAATAGAAGTATTATAATCTATATGGGCTGATTCAAGGGTGTATATCCAATAGCATCAGAACTGAATATATATAACCTAGAAGAAATAGATGCTCACAAAACACAGAGGATAATGAAAATAGAAAAATACTTTTTATTGAAATACATAATATAGAACAATAGACAATAGATTAAAATGAGGAACCCATAAGCCACAGTTAAAAATGGGACAAGAGACTGTGTAACTACTGAGTAAATGCAGAGTACAGGTTTGTATCCATAGCAGACCTACAGAAAAGTGCAAGTGCAAATGCAGCCCAAAAGAGGGCATTGAGATAATATAATGACCAAATATAAATGCAGCAAAGTGCTATATAAATACAACAAGTGTATATGGTAATATTAGTAAGCCATGTACATCGTTGACATAGGTTTAAGCAAATATGTGATCAATAAAGACTGAAGGAAAAAAATATTTTCTGCAGAGTTTAACACAACATATCAAACAGGATATATCATAGCCATGGTAGATACGGTAGGGAACCCAACGCGCGTTTTGGCACAAATGCCTTCGTCTGGTGCTAAACGACAAACAAATTCTATTTAAATGGAGCCGGACCAATTGAGTATTATAGAGTCAGCTAAAGGAACTCTGTTAAAATTAATTATCTTCACTGTATATTTACCGGCCGCTGTATCCTGGAAAGTGAAGCGACCACACCTCCGAAGTTGTCAGTTGCGAGGGGCCGAGACCGGAAATGCGTCACCGAGTCAGCAGACTCGGTCACGTGAATCCAGTAATCGGCGCGTCGCGAGTAACGAAGACGGAGGCCGGTCAACTTGCACCAATGACAGAGCGGCACAGTGAGCAGAGAACACAGACGTTGGAAAAGGTAAGTCAAATCCATTTCAAAACAAAGCGTTTTGACCAGTGAATAACAGGAATATCAAAAATTGAGGCTGCATGATGCATTCACCCATTAAAAAAAAAAGGGAAGCATGCATCACAAAACAAATAATAAAAATAGGGTGTTCAATTATATGTTTATAAAAAGACACTAAATATGACTATACAATAAATATCGAAATTTATATGTGAATTTAGATGATCGGTATGATCAGAAAGGTGCCAGTGTTGGGTCTGAAATAAGGTAAAATAAAAATATGTGATAATTAAATTAGCTGAAAAATCATTGACAAAAAATCAATCAATGTGAAAAAACAAAAGACAGAGTGAAAAAATACAATGAAAAGCACATAATAAAAAATATATACAATTTTTTTAATTAAATAAAGTGCTTAGTATGATGCAATAAAGTATTAATTTATGTGAATGTATATCTGTGCATACTATAACCAATCATACAGTTATTCCCGATAGAACAAATGACATACATATATCAATATAGACACATATCAGGCTGTAATTCTCATGACATTAAATGATTCCTCGGTATATTACATGCGTTTCGATGATATTGACTGACACACGTAGAAAGGCACACTGGCACAATATAAAAACCCCAAATAGGGAAAATCAGATTCCAGAAGGTACAATGAATTTGAGGGTATGTGCACACGCTAGCTGGCTTTTACGGCTGAAATGACAGACTGTTTTCAGGAGAAAACAGCTGCCTCGTTTCAGCCGTAATTCCTCCTCGCATTTTGCGAGGCTTGGCTGACAGCCGTAAATTTTGAGCTGTGCTTCATTGAGTTCAATGAAGAACGGCTCAAATTACGTCTGAAAGAAGTGTCCTGCACTTCTTTTGACGAGGCTGTATTTTTACGCGTCGTCGTTTGACAGCTGTCAAACGGCGACGCGTAATTGACAGGTCGTCTGCACAGTACGTCGGCAAACCCATTCAAATGAATGGGCAGATATTTGCCGACGTATTGTAGCCCTATTTTCAGACGTAAAACAAGCATTATACGCCTCGTATACGTCTGAAAATAGGTTGTGTGAACCCAGCCTAAGGGTATGTGCACACGTAGTGACCAAAAACGTCTGAAAATCCAGAGCTGTTTTCAAGGGAAAACAGACCCTGCTTTTCAGACGTTTTTTTGACCAACTCCCATTTTTCGCGGCGTTTTTCGTGCCGTTTTCGCGGCGTTTGGAGCTGTTTTCATTGGAGTCTATGAGAAAACAGCTCCAAAAACGTCCAAAGAAGTGTCCTGCACTTCTTTTGACGAGGCTGTATTTTTACGCGTCGTCGTTTGACAGCTGTCAAACGACGACGCGTAAATAACAGGTCGTCTGCACAGTACGTCGGCAAACCCATTCAAATGTTTGCCGACGTATTGTAGCCCTATTTTCAGACGTAAAACGAGGCATAATACGCCTCGTTTCCGTCTGAAAATAGGTCGTGTGAACCCAGCCTAACAGTATGACTCTAGTCTGTATAAAGAAAGATGTATAAGTTAAAATCATAACAACAAATGGTAATATAATCCATATAAAAAAAATAATATATATATATATATATATATATATATATATATATATACACACACACACACACACACACACACACACACACACACACACACACACACACAACACCACTAAAATAAGCTGACAATCAGAGAAAGGCAGATAACCCAGTGGTTTCATTTAAGCCCTTAGGGTATACAGTTTGAAGTCTCCAAATCGATTTACGTTTCCTCTTCAAGAGAAGTTTCTTTAGATCACGCCCTCTCATGTCAGTGGTAATGTGATCAATGCCTATAACCCTAACCCCTTCCCGACATCCGCCGTATATATATACACGGCGCTGTCAGGAGGTGCTTCCCGCAAAGCGCCGTATAGGTACTGCGCAACGGGTAACGTCATCGGTGCTAATTGCACCGTGACAAAGTAAAGATGGCTACAGGCCATCTCTACTACTCGCCCAGGGTGCCGTTTCGGCCCCCCCTCATCGGCGATCGCTGCTATTGGTCAGTCAATTCTGACCTGCCAATAGCAGGCATTTTTGTTAAAACTGTGCCCTGGAGTCACAGGGCACAGTTAAACAGTGGTGATTGGTTCTGTCTAAGACAACACCCATCAACACCAACGTCATCTAGGGAGGTGGCAGTGATGCCACCTCTAGGAGCGCTCTGATTGGTCGGTCTGTAATGACCGACCAATCAGAGCACCGGGGGTGTTTTGACCATCGGGACCGCTCTGCACGCCGCCATTCCAGTTTGAGGCAGCGTGCAGAGCGGTTGAGAGACTGTCTGCTGTGCCTTGCTGGGCTTTGTAGTGCGATCTGCACTACTGTGTATAAAAAAGTGTCCTATCTTGCTACTTCTGTCTGATCACCAGCCGTCTTTTTGTTGTGATCAGACACATTTTTTTGGCCCTTTCCCTGTCCTTGGGCCTGTTCTTGTCCCTGTCCCAATCCACCCCCTCCCTGTCCCAATCTACCCCCCCTTTCCCCCTCACCCCCTACCTGTCCGAGTCCTGTGCCCACTGAGCGCTCACTGATCAGCATCTGTGCTCAATTTTTGGCGCAGGTTTTTGTATTTTTTAATTTGCACCATCTCCCTGTGTGTGCCCTACGGCCACTAAGTGCTGCATAGTGACCGCCATCACTGATTAGCATCCGTGTTTTTTTTTTCCGCAGGTTCTTTCTTTGTACCTTTTTCACCCACACCAATTACCTGTGTGTGTCCTGCGACTGCTGAGCGCTGATCAGTGACCGCCATCAGTGATCGGCATTTGTGCTCAACTTTTGGTTCAGGAATTTTTTATTTTTGTCATTTTTTTCCAATTATAAATTTGCACCATCTACCTGTGTGCACCCTGCGGCCACAAACTGCTGATTAGTTATCAGCATCTGTGATAATTTGTTGACGCAGGTTTTTTTAGGTCTTTTTTTCACCTGCACCTTTCCATAGACGCACATCACTGATCAGCATATTTTCTGGCGCAGGTTTTTTTTTTTCTAATACACTATAAAATTTAAAATATAATAGTAGTTAGGTGCAGCTAGTAGGTAGGGAGTTAGGGTAGCATACGCCAGCGTTAGTAACGTTCATTTAGTTTTAGATCTAGATAGATATATCTAGCAACTTTTTTCTGCAGTTTTAGTAGAAATTTACCGTAGTTCAGTTAGACTACAGTTTTTTTAGTAATAGAAAGCGTCCGTTAGTGACGGACGTTCAGGTTTTTTTTTTACTGACGTTTGTCCAGTAAATTTTTAGAGCCTAGTTTTACTGTAGCACGTTAGCTAGACTACAGTTTTTTTTTAGTAATAGATAGCGTCAGTTACTGACGGACGTTCAGTTGTTTTTTTTCTAACTGACAATCGTACAGTAAATTCAATTTTTTTGTACTTTTCTTCTCTTCTCTATTTAAAAAAATAAATAAATATTATTTTCTAATGTCTGTTCACTATACACGTGTAAAAACACTACACACACACACACACCCCTGTGTAAAAATGAAAGTTGATTGCACGTGTAAAAACACCACACAACCCCCTGTAATAAATCAAAATGTCTCAATCTTCCAGAAGGATGTATTCAGTCGAGGAGGCATACGCTATCATTGCCTCTGACACTGATTCGGCCAGCGAGGGAGACGAGGAATATGCCCCACTCCTTTTAGTTTCCTCTTCTTCCTCCTCCTCTAGTGATGAGAAACCCTCCCAAAGGCGATCCCGGAGAGCAGCTGATGCAACCCCAATGATTGATTCCATGTGGACTCCACTCCCCGAAAATTATGAGCCTCAAATTCTATAGGCAGCTCAGGAATTCAGTTTGAGACTGAAGGGCTCACAGAAATTGACTTTTTCAAGGTCTTTTTCTCTGAGGAGTTTGTTAATTTAATGGTGGCCCAGAAGAATCTGTACGGCCAACAATTTTTAACCCAAAACCCCACTTCATCATTTGTTAGGTGGACCCCAATAGATGCAGCGGAGATGATGACATTTTGGGGCCTTGTGCTGCATATGGGACTAGTGAGGAAGCCAGAGGGTAGGCAATACTGGAGTGCGGATATTTTGTTCAACACCCCAATTTACCGTATGGCCATGTACCGGACTCGCTTTGAAGCGATTTTAAAATTCTTGCATTATAATGATAATGCATAGTGCCCGCCCCAGAACAACCCCACATTTGACCGTCTATTTAAAATCAGGCTATTCATTCATCATTTCTGCACCAAATTTTCACGAGTGTACACCCCCGATAAATATATTTCCATAGATGAATCCCTTGTTCATTTTAAGGGGAGGCTTAAATTCCTCCAATACCTGCCCAATAAGAGGGCTAGGTATGGAATTAAATTGTACAAACTGTGTGAGAGTACATCTGAGTATACACACAGGTTTAGGGTTTACGAAGAGAAGGACTCTATTATTAAACACCAAGAATGTGCCCCCCCCCCCTGTCCTGGGAGCTAGTGGGAAAATAGTGTGGGATTTAATAATCCCCTTTCTGGACAAGGGTTATCACTTTTATGTGGATAACTTCTATACCAGCATCCCACTATTTAGGTGCCTTTCTGGCAGAAGTACTGTAGCATGCGGTACTGTGCGCAAAAATCAGAAGGGCCTCCCTAAAACACTGCTTAGCCAAAGCCTCAGAAGGGGTGAGAGCAGGGAACTATGCAGCGAGAACATTCTGTTTGTCAAATATAAGGACAAGGGGGATGTCCTTATATTGACCACAATTGATGGCAGTGGCAGCACCTCTGTCCCTGAACGAGGTACCACCACACTGACCCAGAAGCCAAATTGCATCCTGGGCTACAATAAGTACATGGGCGGGGTTGATCTCTCTGATCAAGTTCTGAAGCCTTATAGTGCCCTACGGGAAACAAAGACATGGTACAAAAAGCTGGCGGTGCACATTATACAGATGGCATTGTATAACACTTATGTACTATCCTGATGTGCAGGCCGGACAGGGACATTCCTTAACTTTCAAGAGGTGATGATCAATGCACTTCTATTTGTGAACCAGGCAGGGGAGGGCACAAGCACATCTGCTGGTAGCGATAGTCCACGTATTATACCAGGGCAACGTTTCTCCAATAAAGTGCCCCAAATTGCAAAGAAGGGAAGGACACAAAAAAGGTGCAGAGTGTATTCCAAAAGGGGAATAAGAAAAGACACTATTTACCACTGTGAAACCTTTTTCTCCCTTAGTCCTCGTGGAAATGAGAAAAAAATCTTTGAAAAAATGTAGATTTTTATTTTCACTGCCTATTTCCAAAAATTTATGTAAAAAATCTGTGGGGTCAAAATGCTCACTACACCCCTAGATAATTTCCTCAAGGGGTGTAGTTTCCAAAATGGGGTCACTTTTGTATGGTTTGCTCTATTTTGTCCCCAATCCCTGTCAAATTTGAGCTCCAAATGGTGCTCTTTCTCTTCTGAGCCTTGCTGTGTGTCCAAACAGCTGTTTATGACCACATGTGGGGTACTGTTTTACTCGGAAGAAATTGCTTTACAAATGTTGTGTAGCTTTTTCTCCTTTAGTCCTCGTGGAATTAAGAAAAAATAAGCTAAACCTACATTTTCTTTGAAAAAATTTAGATTTTCATTTTCATGGCCTACTTCCATGTCATTTGTTCTATCGGAATAACTGTATGATTGGTTATAGTATGCACAGATATACATTCACATATATTAACCCCTTCCCAACATCCGCCGTACATGTACGGCGCTGTCGGGAGGTGCTTCCCGCAAAGCGCAGTACAGTTACGGCGCGATGATGGTGCGGGCTCAGAAGCAGAGCCGGCACCATGACCGCGGGGTGACAGCTGTATTATACAGCTGGCATCCTCCTGTAACTGCCAGGACCGGAGCTATTCTCCGATCCGGCTGATTAAAGCCTCAGATGCTGCGCTCAATAGGGCGCAGCATCTGATAGGTTTTTCACCCGATCGGCAACCCAGTGATGCCATCGCTGGGTTGCTGTGGCAATCGGACGCCAGAAAAAGGCGTCCGAGTCTGCCTTGTACGGGAGCCGATGAGGACCCGCCTGCGGCTCGTCCTCATAGGCTTGCTGTCAGTGAATAACTGACAGCGCTTATACAATGCACTACGTATGTAGTGCAGTGTATTAGAGTAGCGATCGGGGCATCAGGCCCTCATGTCCCCTAGTGGGACAAGTCAAAAAGTAAAAAAAAGTTAATAAAAATGTGGTAAAACAATAAAAACACACACATTTCAAATAAAAAGAAAGCTAAACTGACTTTTTTCCCATAGTAAGTCTTTTATTATGGGAAATACCGTAAAAATTAAAAAAACTATACATAATTGGTATCGCCGCGTCCGTAAAGACCAAAACTACAAAACTATTATGTAATTTATCCCGCACGGTGAACGCCGTAAAAAAAAACCATGAAAAACAACGGCAGAATCTTTTGTTTTTAGGTCACATTTCCTTCCAAAAAAATGCTATAAAAAGTGATCAAAAAGTCACATTTACTCCAAAATAGTACTAATAAAAACGACAATCCGTCCCGCAAAAAATAATCCCTGACACCGCTTTGTGCACGCAAAAATAAAAAAGTTATGGGTCTTAGAATATGGCGACACAGAAAACAAATGATTTTATAAAAAAAGTTATTTTATTGTGCAAAAGCCACAATACATTACAAAAACTATATAAATTTGGTCTCGCAAAAAACAAGCCCACACACTGCTCAATCAACTGAAAAACAAAAAAGTTACGGCACTAGTAATGCGGTGATGAAAAAACAACTCAATGCGCAGGCCGGAGGGGAACATTCCTTCAGTTTCAGGGCCCTAGTATTGAGGAATTAGGAAGGTAAGGGACATAGCACATCCGCTGGAAGCGAGGGCGCTCATATTATACCAGAGCAAAACTTTCCCAGTAATATCTCCCAAACTACGAAGGAGAAAAACTCCCCAAAAGGTGCAGGGCGTTACAAAAGGGGGATAAGAAAGAAAACCGTTTATCAGTGTGACACCGACCTGCACATAATGGATCGCTTCACATCGTAACACACTTCTATGGATAATTGTATTATTTACCCCATTATTATACCCTCTTATTATGCCCTGATGTACTCCGCACAGATTACATATGCCACCACATTATAAACGGAAATACCAGCAAAACCCCAAACAGAACTACTACGAAGCAAAATCCATGCTCAAAATGGCGGTCTTTTCCTTCTTAGCCCTACAGTGTGCCCAAACAGCAATTTATGTCCACAAGTATGGCATTACCATTGAAAACTATGAGAAACAGGAGTCATAAACCATAGGTACACAGAAAAATATATATGATTTTATTGTTACATCCAAAATTCAAAATATAAAAACACAAAAACACAACGAGGTATTAAAACTGAAAGGTAAATAAGTGGATCAATTATCTAGACCCTCCACACAGGTATACTGTAGATACTAAATGTAGAAAGTTCTGTTGACTATGGGTTTAATAGAGGAAAGAAACAAAGTGCTGTCCCATACAGACAGTGCCGATACACTGAAACAGCATTTACATCGTCCTACCAATAAATAGCACATGCATATCAAATAGGAAGCATATACGAGATACTGTCAAAAAGAGTTACATCTAACTCCTCCTATTGCATGGTCCCGGGTATAAGACAGGAGAAAAGGTAACCTGAATTAACCCGGTGTGTAAAGAAAAACCAAAGTCCACCTGGAAAAAAACAGGGAAATGCATGAATAAGAGCTTACCCATGGAGGTTAAGGAGTAGAATGATCCACTTGATGTTTGAGGCACCCCAACGCGCATTTCGCATGTGTCGCTTCCTCAGGGGGTGTAAACTACTGTGTGTCCTGTCCGTATAAATAGTCCTTACTGCTGTTTACAAGTATGTTCCGGTGTGTCCATTTCCGAGGTCTCCGGCGCATGTGCGGAAAGTACTCGAGGTCACGAGACCTCCATCCCCCGTCGTCATACGGGCATCGCGCCTGCACGTCTCCAAAGACGCGTCTCCATGGAAACAGCGCAGGCGCAGCGCCAGCAGACAGACGAAGGGAGACAGAGACGGACACTCGGCATCCACGCAACTCGCGCAACCCCAAGGAAAGGAATGCTGTAAGTATAAGTGTCTGTGTATATCCATCAGAGCATTTTCCCATGTCTTATGTCCGAGACCGTACAATATATACAAAACAAATTAGAAAAATAGTGCTATACGATCAACAGAAGGTTGAATAGGTGATACATGTCCCATGAATGGGGAATACTATAAAGTAAGAGGGTGAACGAATAAAGTGAATATACAGTGTGAATATGAAGGAATGAAAAAAGACATCCCTATATAAAAAATGATTGTAAGGAAAAAATGATAATAAATAAATAATAAATAAATAAATACATAAGTAAATAAATAAGTAAATACATAATAGTTAGTGATATTTATACATAGTAAATTAAATACATGTACAATTGAATACAGAAAGTGATACAAAATATGAATAGTATTAGAAACATACATAGTGACTAGGTGGAATGAAATTGCAAAAAAAATTTATATAATGAATAATCAATAATAAATTGATTAACAGTAATAAGTGATCGATGATAGATACAAAAACTAATGATAAAAATAGAAAATGCAATATAAAAATACTGCTAATTCAATAGATGATCAAAGTATATTTGGACACATGGGAAATACATTTTTTTTAAAAAACCTATATACAATGAACAGAAAAGTTGGAGTATTATCTATAGACCTAATAATAAGATGGCTACAGAGAAATCTCCTTTCTTCGACATCCAACACAGATGATCAGACGAATATTCGTCTAGATATCGTTGTTCCAGTGTTCTCAAGACATCCAGGAGATTACGTCTTGTAGGTATCGTTCAACTACTTAATTCAAAACAGCAAAAAACATAATTACTATCGTACAGAGAACAGGACACACTTTTTAGAGCCTCTTTGAATAAAAATTACTTAAAAAATTGCATTGGGTTAATAGGATATTATAAAAAGGCAGAAAAGCTCAATTGTTCGTTGAGCCCAGATGGGGTCAAGGTGCTTAACGTGGTAATCCATCTGCACTCTTTTTGTTCTAGAATCTTCTTTGCATTACCACCTCTGACACCACAATGCACCATATCTATCCCCCAGGCCATGAAGGTTTTAGGGTCGCATCCATGGTGTATTTTAAAATGTTTAGGGATAGTCTTTAATAGAGACAGGTCGTCAATTACTTTGGCGGCCCTTATGTCCCTAACGTGTTCTCGGATCCGAATTCTAAATTGTCTAGAAGTTAGACCAGGGGTGGGCAAACTTTTTGACTCGCGGGCCACAATGGGTTCTAAAATTTGACAGAGGGGCCGGGCCAGGAGCATTTGGAGGGAGTGTTTGGGCCGGATATACTAAAGCATTAAATGTAGTGTGTGCAAACCTCATAGCACCTACACATACAGCCGTTGATCGGACTTCAGTGAAGAAGTATTTTGTTAAAGTGAAATAAAGAGAAATACGCGCCACATTAACAACGGTCAATGTGTTTTGAGTGCGCCATCTATTGGGAAAACGTGGGCATTGCAGGGAAAGGGGAAAAAAAAGGAGGTTTTTACTATAATTTGGACAAGTTCGGCGGGCCGGATTAAAAAGCCTAACGGGCCGTATGTGGCCCGCGGGCCGTAGTTTGCCCATGTCTGAGTTAGACCAACGTAGATCTTTGAGCAGCCACATTTTGCATAATAAATGACATGAGTCGAGCTGCATGAAATACAGTGCAAAATTTTAAACCGACGTCCGTTCACAGAATCAAAAGTTGTTGTCCGTGCTATATTAGCACAGGCTACACAGTCGCCGCATGGATAACACCCCTGGATAGGACCTCGTGTCGAGAAGGGATTCTGTTGTTTAGGTACATAATGGCTTTTTACCAAAATGTCTTTAAGGTTTTTGCTCCTTCTAGCTGTCATCTGGGGTTTAACTGGTAGGGCGGTCACTAGGGCGGGTTCTGTATTTAAAATAGGCCAGTGTTTTTTTAATATTGATCTCATAGCTTCCCACTGGTTGTTATAAGTAGAGATAAATCTTATTTTATTATTGGCCAAAATGTTCTTTTTTCTTCCTGTCGAGTGTAAGAGTTGCCTTCGTTCCGTTTTTTTGGCCCGGTTATATCCTTGTTTAATGCTTCTCTGGCTATAGCCCCTGTCACGGAATCTGTCTTTAAGATCCCGTGACTGGTTTTCAAACTTCTCGTCAGATGAGCAGATCCGCTTCATCCTCAGGAACTGACCAACTGGGACAGCCTTCACTGTGGAGTATGGGTGTGATGACGAAGCGTGCAGAAGGGAGTTGATTGACGTCTTTTTCCTAAAGACGTCCGTCTGCAAGACCCCGTCTTCATCTGCCTCAATAGACACATCTAAAAAACCAACCCTTCGTCTATCAAGGATGTGCGTAAGTTTTATATTAAGTGAGTTAGAATTTAACTCATGCATAAACTCAGTCAATTGTGCTTCTGTCCCTTGCCAAATCATGAGCACGTCATCGATATAGCGTAACCAGCATAGCACATGGTCAGCGGCGCAGGCGCCGCCACCCTGCAAAACCTGTCGCTCCCAAAACCCGAGAAACAGGTTTGCGTATGACGGCGCGCACGCCGCACCCATGGCCGTGCCTTGCTTTTGCACATAAAACACATCCTTGAAGACGAAAAGGTTGTGTGTTAGGATGTATTCCAGAAGTTCAATAATCAAATCACACACCTGACTGTCCCAGTTGCTCGTCCCCAAGAAGAAGCGGATCGCACAGATTCCATCATGATGCCAGATGCTCGTATATAACGACTCAACATCGGCCGTCACAAGGAACATATCTGGCTCAAGACATATCCTGTCTAGTCTGGTAGGCATTACCATACCTGGGAGAACCCGCTTAACAATTTATGGGGTAAGATTCTCTAGGGGCACAACAGCTTGTGCGGTGAATGGGCAGATCAGTGGAAAAATTGCAATTTTCACTTTGCACCATCCACTGCGTATTCATTTCTGAAAAACACCTGTGGAGTCTAAATTCTCACTACACCCCTTGATAAATGCCTTTAGGGGTGTAGTTTCTAAAACGGGGTCACTTTTGTTTGGTACATCAGTGGTTTTGCAAATGCAACATGGCGTCCGCAAACCATTCCAGCAAAATCTACGCTCCAAAAGATAAATACCGCTCCTTTACTTCTGAATGGTCCCATATATGTAAACAGCTGATTATAACCACATATGGGGTGTTACTGTACTCGGGAGAAATTACTTTACAAATGTTGGGGTGCTTTTTCTTCTCTATTCCTTGTAAAAATGAAAAATGTTGATCTAAATCTACATCTTGTTGGAAAAAAAAAATATTTTTCATTTTCATGGCTTAATTCTAATTAATTCAGCAAAACACCTTTAGGATCAAAATTTTCACTATACCCCTAGATGATTCCTCAGGGGGTGCAGTTTCCCAAATGGAGTCACTTTTGGGGTATTTCCACTGTACTAGTACTACAGGGGCTTAGCAAATGTGACATGGCGCCCAGAAAACATTACACAATCAAAATGTTGCTAGTTCCATTCTGAGCCCTACCGTGTGTCCAAACAGACGTTTATGACCACATGTGGGGTATTGTTCTACCCGGGAGAAGTTGCTTTACAAATTTTATGGTGCTTTATCTCCTTCAGTCCTTGTGGAAATGAAAAAAAAATACCTAAACCTACATTTTCTTTGAAAAAATGTAGATTTTCATTTTTACGGCCTACTTCCAAAAATTTCTGCAAGAAACCTGTGGGGTCAAAATGCTCACTTTACCCCTAGATAATTCCCTCAAGGGGTATAGTTTCCAAAATGGGGTCACTTGTTGGGGGTTTCCACTGTTTTGTCCCCTCGGGGGCTTTGCAAATGCGACATGGCCTCCGCAAACCATTCCTGCTAAATTTGAGCTCCAAGAGCCAAATGGCGCTCTTTCCATTCTAAACCCTGCCGTGTGTCCAAACAACCGTTTATTACTACATGTGGGGTATTGTTTTACTCGGGAGAAATTGCTCTACAAATGTTGTGGTGCTTTTTCTACTTTAGTTTTTTTGGAAATGAAAAAAAATTAGCTAAACCTACATTTTATTTGAAAAAATGTAGATTTTCATTTTCATGGCCTAGTTCCAAAATTTTTTGCAAAAAAACTGGCGGGTCAAAATGCTTGCTACACCCCTAAATAAATTCCTCGAGGGGTGTAGTTTCCCAAATGGGGTCATTTTTGGGGGGTTTTCACTGTTTTAGTTCCACAAGACCTGTTCAAAGCTGATATGGTGCCTAAAATATATTCTAATAAAAAGGAGGCCCAAAATCCACCAGGTGCTCCTTTGCTTCTGAGGCCGGTGCTT
Organism: Rhinoderma darwinii; assembly: GCF_050947455.1. Classification (NCBI taxonomy): domain Eukaryota; kingdom Metazoa; phylum Chordata; class Amphibia; order Anura; family Rhinodermatidae; genus Rhinoderma; species Rhinoderma darwinii. The sequence goes on from NC_134694.1 coordinate 48,504,522, forward strand.
CAGTCCAGTAGCACACTAGAGCCACATGTGGGATATTTCCTAAAACTGCAGAACCTGGGCAATAAATATTGAGTTGCATTTCTTGGGTAAAACCTTCTTTGGTACAAAAAAAATTGATTAAAAATGAATTTCTGGAAAAAAATAATGAACTTCCCTCTACTTTGCCTTAATTCCTGCGCAATGTCTAAAGCGTTAAGAAACTTTCTAAATACTGTTTTGAATACTTTGAGGGGTGCAGTTTTTAAAATAGGGTGACTTATTGGCGGTTTCTAATATCTAAGGACCTCAAAGCCACTTCACAACTGAACTGGCCCCTGTAAAAATAGCATTTTTAAATTTTCTTGAAAATGTGAGAGATTGCTGCTAAAGTTCTAAGCCTTGTAACGTCCTAGAAAAATAAAATTATGTTCAAAAAACGATGCCAATCTAAAGTAGACATATGGGGGATGTTAGTTAGCAACATTTTTGTGTGGTAAAAGTGCCTGTCTTACAAGCAGATACATTTAAATTGAGAAAAATGCTAATTTTTGCAATTTTTTGCTAAATTTTGGTGTTTTTCACAATTAAATACTGAATGTATCGGGCAAATTTTGCCAGTAACATAAAGTCCAATGTGTCACGAGAAAACTCTCTCAGAATCGCTTGGATAGGTAAAAGCATTCCGGAGTTATTACCACATAAAGTGAAACATGTCAGATTAGAAAAATGAGGCTCTGTCAGGAAGGTCAAAAGTGGCCAAAGAGGGAAAGGGTTAATACTTGATTGCATCATACTTATCACTTTATTTATTTAAAAAAAATGTATATCTTTTTTATTATGTGCTTTTCATTGTATTTTTTCACTCTGTCTTTTGTTTTTTCACACATTTTTTTTTCACATTGATTTTTTGTCAATGATTTTTCAGCTAATTTATTTATCACATATTTTTATTTTACCTTATTTTACACCAAACACTGGCACCTTTCTGATCATACTGATCATCTAAATTCACATGTAAATTTCTATATTTATTGTATAGTCATATTTAGTGTCTTTTTATAAACATATAATTGCACACTCTATTATTATTATTATTATTATTATTATTATTATTATTATTATTATTATTTGTTTTGTGATGCATGCTTACATTTTTATTTTTTTAATGGGTGGATGCATCATGCAGCCTCAATTTTTGATATTCCTGTTATGTACTGATCAAAACGCTTTGTTTTGAAATGGATTTGACTTACCTTTTCCAGCGTCTGTGTTTTCTGCTCACCGTGCCGCTCTGTCATTGGTGCGTGGTGACCGGCCTCCGTCTTCGTCACTCGCGATGCGCCGATTACTGGATTCAAGTGACCGAGTCTGCTGACTCGGTGACGCGTTTCTGGTCTCAGCCCCTCGCGACTGACGACTTCGGAGGTGTGGTCGCTTCACTCTCCAGGAAACAGCGGCCGGTAAGTATGCAGTGAAGATAATTAATTTTAACAGAGTTCCTTCAGCTGACGCTTTGATACTCAATTGGTCTGGCTAAATTTAAATAAAATTTGTCTGTTGTTTAGCAGCACCCCCAGACGAAGGCATGGGTATGATATATCTTGTTTGATATATTGTGTTAAACTCTGCAGATAATTGTTTTTTCCTTCAGTCTTTATTGACCACATATTTGCTTAAACCTATGTCAACGATGTACATGGCTTACTAATAATACCATATACACTTGTTGTATTTATATAGCACTTTGCTGAATTTATGTTTAGTCATTGCATTATCTTCATGCCCTCTTTTGGGCTGCATTTGCACTTGCACTTTTCTGAAGGTCTGCTATGGATACAAACCAGTACTCGGCATTTACTCAGTAGTTACACAGTCTCTTGTCCCGTTTTTTAACTGTGGCTTATGGATTCCTCATTTTAATCTATTGCCTATTGTTCTTTATTATGTATTTCAATAAAGTATTTTTCTATTTCCATTATTGTCTGTGTTTTGCGAGCATCTATTTCTTCTAGGTTATATATATCAGGTTCCAGGTAGATACCATTCATCTTACGTAAAATGTCAGTTATATCCTTAAGGTAAGATTTTAAAGTCTCAACTAGAGGACGCAAATTAAAGTCAATGCACTTACATATAAGTTCACAAATCCCATTAATTGCAGATACAATCGCTCTCCCTGGAGGCTGCCACCATTGGGTCATTGGGCATTAGTCCCTCATATTTTTTTTGCTTATGATCCCTTCAGACATTGCTTTTGATAGAATAGCATCAAACTCAGTTTGATATTTACCCAATAGATTAAACGTGAGTCTCTTATAACAAGTTGAATCACGAAGTTGTCTAAAAGCCTCTCTCTCAAACATGCATTTTGGCCAGATGACGATGTTGCCACCCTTATCAGATGGTTCAATAACAACGTCGTTCATCTGGCTCAATTCTTTAATGGCAGTACATTGCTGATGGGTGCAATTATCATGTCTGAGTGCTCTTGGGATATGTTTGAATTACTCACTAACCAGTTTAACAAACAGTTAGAATGTGAGGATAGAGAGACAATGCAGGTTTTTTTTTTTTAGGTTTAGGTAAAACTATAGAGGGAAACTTACCCCTAGGTTTCACAGTCTGTTCCTCCATAAGATCCTTAAGAGCTTTAAATGTTTCTCGTTCTTCCCATGTAGAAAAGATGTCAGATGTTGTATCCCAATGAAAAATCCATTTAAAAATCTATTTTCTTGCAAATAGGTGCAAATCCTTTATTGCTGTAAAATGGTCAAAACCGTCAGAAGGAGCAAACGAATGACCAAAACTGAGAACTCCAGTCTGAGCGTGGGTTAAAATAATATTAGATAAATTCATTACCTTAAGTTGGGTGTCCTTGTTATTATATGTCGCACTCCCAAATGTGTAACCCCCTCTCCGTTTTGACTGTGATATTTTCGTTATATAAGACTTCCTCTTGCCATAACGTGTTGTAAGACTCTGGGTAGAGTGGGTTGAAGTCGTCGACTCTGCTCCACATGATGTATACGACGATACTGACGGAGTTCTACTCCTAGTTCTCTGCTTCCATTTATACATATGTACTGTTTGCATATCCATCAAATCCCTTTGGAATTTTTTAGCCTTCACTGCTTGTATATGTTTTTCCCTTGTCTGAAATAACTTATCCAATTCCGCTTCCCATGTCTCCATAGCTGCAGGGGCTAACAAACGACCAAGCTGTGTTTCATGTTCCACAATGTTTTTGTCCAGTTCCTACATAGATTTCACATTGTGGTCAATAATAAGAAGTATCAAAGATTTTGAGCTGGAATTGCAAATCTCCTCCCACTTCATACTAAAAGTCTCATCCTCAACCCCATACGATGGAAGAATCTGTATCCTCAAACCTCTTGGAATTAGATTCTTACTCAGATAATTCTCCAAATATAATTTATTCCAACAAATTCTCGTTTTACGATGTAGAGATTTCTTTAATGAATTTTTAATCTCATGAACCGTTTTTTGCTCCATATCTTCAATGGGTAATGAACTGCCACCAAATAATTCATCTGCTTGTGTACGCCAAGATGCTTCTCGTGCCCGGAAGTCCATATTGCACAACCGTCCCCTCTGAAAAAAACAGCGAAATAGCATAATACCTACTAAGATAGATGGGCTAATACATGCATATAGTAACTCAAGTGAACTGTGTGACATACGAATATGAACACCTATATAAGAAATCCGACATGAACCATTTCTAGCGAGAAATAGACAATATTTTATAGAGAGACAAAATAGTTAAAAACAAGTACATTGGTAGTAACATTACCCTTGGAAAAAGGATCCCGACATAGGTCGGGTCCCACAGCCTCTATATTAAAGTGCGTATAGTGCAAAACTGGTACATAAATCATACAGTGAATATGGCTAGAAACCATCCAAGGCAAAATAGCATAATAATGAAAAACCAGAAAGCAAAAAAGTACAATTTAAAGAGGCATACAGACCAGAGCTATGAGGGGATCAACTTTTTAGATTATTTATCTTATGGACACAGAAGTCTATGGCCTTACTCACAAGACAGATTTTAATGGCCGTGTGACAGACTTTTTTTAACGACTGTCACACGGCTTCATTAAAATCTGTCAACCCCAATGTGGCTATTCACATGGCCACTTGTACCGGACCGTCAAAAAATAAAACATGTCCTATTTCGAGCCGTTCTCACGGCCACACGCCTCCGATACAATTCAATGTCACTTGGATGCCATTCGAGTGACGGCCATGGTTTCTGCCTCTCCCTCATTCTCTCCTCCTCACAGCGCAAAGTGCATGTGAGGAGTAGGAGATTTGGCCAGCGACATAGTGAGAACATTAAGGAGAGGGTGTTGGACGTTGGTAAGAAGGGCTGTGTGGCTCTAGCTGATGCTCTGCTTCGAGACTCCAGGGCCAGGAAACTTGTGACGTCAATGTCCATATATGTCAAGAGTTTCCTAGCCCTGGAGTCCCCGAGCAGAGCATTAGCTAGCACTCTGTCCGGGGACTCCAGCACTGCTCCTGAGGTCACTGTCCATATATGGACAGTGACATCGGAAGTTTCCTGGCACTGGAGTCCTTAAGTGGATTATGAGCTATCACTCTTCCCTGGGGGTCCAGTGCTAGGAAAGATCCTGATGTCTCTGTCCACTGTCCATAGTCAGGAGTTTCCTATCACTGGAGTCCCATGGCAAACCATCAGCTAGCGCTCTGCCAGGAACTCCGTGGCTGTGGAAGGTCCTGATGATACTGTTTATATTTAGACAGTGACTTCAGGAGCTTACCTAGAGCTGAAGTCCCAGGGCAGAGCACCAGCAAACACTCTGCCCGGGGTCTCCAGCACCGCTCCTGACGTCACTGTCCATACATGGACAGTCAAAAATAGAAATAGAGGAAGGTAAAAAAAAAGGGATTTTTATTCACCCATCTGTGCAATAGAATGCAAAGTTTCTGCTGCTCAATGCAGCCTTTGTCAAGGACAAATATTTGGACATATATGGACAGTGACGTCTGGAGTTTCCTGGCCCTGGAGTCCCCGAGCAGAGCATTAGCAAGCGTACTGCCTGCTGCTCTGCCTTGTGGCTTCAGCACTAGGGAAGCTCCTGAAGTTACTGTCCATATATGTTCAGTGATGTCAGGAGTTGCCTGACACTGGAGTCCCCGAGCAGAGCATCAGCTTGTGCTCTAACCGGGGATTTCAGTAATGCTCCTGATGTCACCGTCAATATATGGACAGTGACGTCAGGAGCTTTGCCTGGCCTGGACTCTAATAGCGCCCTGCCCAGCGACTTCAACACTGATCCTGACGTCACTTTCCATATATGTTCAGTGATGTCAAGAGTTTCCCATCGCTTCAGAGCTGGACCCAGGTAAGGGGAAGTATAATAATTGTTTTGCTTTTTTTAGTGTTTGTTTGTGTGTTATTACAGGTTCAGTTATTAGTCTACTTTGGATTGGAGGACTACTTGATTGACAGCATTTTTTTTATCTTCAATGTTTTGTTTTTTTCCCTGGGTTGTGTGTTGTTTTTTATTTCAATAAAGTATTTTTTCTAGGAGTCTGTTTTTTGCTTAAATATATTACTACTGCCTTAGTAATGGCCGCTGTCTGATTGACAGCATCCATTACTTAGGCGGGGCTTAGTGTAAGCTGATGAAAAAGCTAACACTAATGCCTGCATTATTACTCCGGTTCCCACTGCCATTAGGGGTATCGGGAAGAGCTGCTTTCGATCCAGTACCTGACCTTCTGTAGAGACGGTCAGGTGCTAAGGCGGACACAGGCTGGTGTTATTTAAATAGAGATAGTAAGGATGCACTCCAATGCGTTGGTGTTATTCAGGTTCGGGTTGTACCCCACTCATAGATATAGAGAATAAACCAAAAAGCACTCCAAAGATACTCGATTGCATTGATTTCCAAAGAAGAATAATTTATTTTCATTCATTCCAAAATGGTAATTTGTACAAAACAGAATTTGTTCAATGCAAGCAATAGGCGTTTTAACGTTTCGGCCCATCCAAGGCCTTTCTCACAATCGCTATAAGAAAGGCAGACAGTACAATATCACATATAGCACATTACATAGGGCAAAAAAATAAACAAATAAATTAAGAAAATTACAACAATGATATTTCTTATATCTTGGTTTAGAGAAATAGTCCCAGTGGATAATATCAATGGATAAATATGTAAGTTTAAATAACATGCATGAAAAGCAGAATATGCTTAATCAACATAAACATTTGGCCATTATGATCATGTATTTATAAATTCACAGGCTAATAATGTTTAAACTTCGTACAATAGGATATATATTACGTCAACAAGGAGACACATGGAGAAATGTAAATTACGGTATATCACATCAATATGGTCAGGGTATATATGTAAGTATTGGTAGGAGAGGTATTAGTAAAATACCTCTCAGGACCATACCATAAAGTACCGGCTGAGGAAAGCAGTGGTGGTAGAAAGTAAATAGAAGAGTAACGGTGTAAAGTATAGGACCGAGGAGATATATATGAAAAAAGTCAATAATCGCAGTAACTACTCTCCCCCGATAATATACCACGCTACAGAAGCGGTCATCGATCTGATCAAAAGGGATACACAAGCCCTCTTGGTCAAATATAGGATGGGCTTTTATCCACACAGAAATAACTTAACCAGGATAGAGTCTGCGGCCTTGAAATCCCTGAGTAACAATAAGGATATTGTAATTAAACCTGCAGATAAGGGGGGTGCCATAGTGGTATGGGATAAGAAAGATTATGTTTTGGAGATAAAGAGACTATTATCAGATTCAAATACATACAATAAAATCAACAGTGATCCTACATCTAGGATCCGTACTAGAATTACTACTATCTTGGAAGAACATAGAGACCGGGGAACGATTGACGATAAAACGCTTAAATACCTACAGAATCCCCACCCAATAATTCCGGTTTTCTTTGTTCTACCCAAGATCCACAAGTCTTTACAACATCCACCTGGTAGGCCTATAGTAGCCTCGACTGATTCTATTCTCTCCCCACTTGCTATTTTCTTGGAATAAATCCTTACCCCCTTAATCAAGATGACACCCTCCTTTATCCTTGACACAGGTCCCTTTTTAAAGAAAATTAGGGAATTACCAAGGGTTAACCACACGTGTACCTTAGTAACCTTGGACATCAGCAGCCTTTATACCTCCATTTCACATCAGAGGGGCATTCAAGCTGTTACTCGTCTTCTAGAATCAACCACAATGAGATCAGATTCAATATCATTATGCCTTGAGCTACTTAAATTAATCTTATATGAAAATTTCTTTCTATTCGGAGACTAATTCTATGTACAGACATGCGGAATGGCTATGGGTTCGAATGTTGCCCCACTGTATGCAAATGCATATATGGCACTTTTCAAAGAGGAACATATATACAACACTCCCCTTTTCTTACAACATGCCTTATGTTGGTTCAGATATAAAGACGGCATTTTTTGTATTTGGGACGGTCCGACAGCATCCCTTGATAACTTCTTTGTTTATATTAACCAGATAAGAGAGGAATTAAAATTCACTCTTAACTCTAGTCAAGAAAGGATTGTGTTAGATGAGTTTGGTTTCCTTAGCTCAGACCTCTTCACTAAACCCACAGACAGAAATGGTCTGTTACATTTTAATAGTAGCCACCCCAGGAACACGCTCTGTTCTTTACCTCGATCCCAGTTCATGAGAATGTCTAGGATTGTATCTGATGTAAACACCAAAAATATGTCCGACAAATTTGAACAAAGAGGTTATCCTAAATCATTATTATCAAAAGAATTAGATAGACTACTAGTGACGAACCAGGAGACTATTGTAAAAACAAACAAACAGGCTAGATTACCCTTGGTCTTGACTTATCATCCAATAATACCAAAACTACTACAGAGTGTCCGCAGGCACTGGTCAGTACTACATACCGCTTATCCAGGAATTGAGGAATTTAAGAACCCAGTAATGATGTGCTCTAAGAGATCTTCCAATGTTTGTGACCGTGTCATCAGAGCCGACATTGGTAGCCTTACAACAATATCTAGACAAACTTTCTTACAGACAAAACGCAATGGGACATTTCCATGTCTTCATTGCTCGCGCTGTTCCAGCATTATTAAGGGTGATATAATTCAGCACTCCCATACTAACAAAACCTTTCCAGCTAGAGGCTTTTTTACTTGCGACTCGAATTTTGTGGTCTATTTAATTAAGTGTCCATGCGGCTTGACCTATGCGGGAGAAACCACCCAACACATCAGGGACCGTATATCTTATCACAAGTCCACAATAAGGTGCAAGAAAGTGTGGCTACCCCTTCCCGATCACTTTATTAAATTTAATCATAACATTTCCCAATTAAGATTCCAAATTATAGAGCAGGTTTCCAGGCCAAGGAGGGGAGGTAACGATATACACCTATTAAAACAAAGGGAGTCGTATTGGATCCAGACATTGGAGACCCTGGCGCCTAAAGGCCTAAACAGGGAATTTGATCTACTATGCTGAAAATATTTATATCTATTGTTAATCCCTTTGTTCTTGTTACTAATACTATATATTTATCTCTTTCTCAGTCACGATAGAAAAACATTTATAATCAAGATCCAGTGTGCCACCAGATACAGGTACCATAAAACCGGTTCACCTACTATCTTTCCCTATACTATTTAGCATGCTCCTATCCTTGCCATATCAGTATCTTTCTTTTTCTCCATATACCGCTTATTCAATACAACCCCCCCTTTTTTCTCCCTATATTTTCTTCCACCAAATAGCGCTGCGTTCTTTAAATTTTGATCCAATAGGCCACACTTTCCTGTATATATAAATAATTCATGGATCGTAAATATAATAATTAGGGATGCATTGACTTCCTCCACATACTTGGGCTCGGATCTATAACGGTTAATTTGAGATATTCAACGCTATTTTCATGGTCTAGTATTATCTACATTACTTTCTACATATATAACATATACGGATCAAGACTATCCCTATCATTTTATATAGATTCAATCACTTACATAACACTCTATACATTACTACAGTTACGTTACTTGAACCTAAGGTGGCTACAAGCGGTAAGGTAAAACTCACATGTACAAAACATACTCCATAGCTATGGGGACGGCTTGCGTTCCACAGAACGACGGAACTCCTCCGATTGCGCATGCGCCGGAATAACTTTGCGTTCCACAAACCGGACATCCAGTGTGAGGAACTGACGCCTTATATACGGGTGCTGCCATGAGCACACTCACATTTCGGAGCGTCTGGCAGACGCAGTCACCTCATTATACTTCTCTGAAATTACATGCAGGTACGATATCGCCGATATATAGATAACTTGGTTACTCTTTGTTTTGACTTTTTTCATATATATCTCCTCGGTCCTATACTTTACATCGGTACTCTTCTATTTACTTTCTACCGCCACTGCTTTCCTCAGCCGGTACTTTATGGTATGGTCCTGAGAGGTATTTTACTAATACCTCTCCTACCAATACTTACATGTATACCCTGACCATATTGATGTGATATACCGTAATTTACATTTCTCCATGTGTCTCCTTGTTGACATAATATATATCCTATTGTACGAAGTATAAACATTATTAGCCTGTGAATTTATAAATACATGATCATAATGGCCAAATGTTTATGTCGTTTAAGTATATTCTGCTTTTCATGCATGTTATTTAAACTTACACATATATCCATTGATATTACCCACTGGGACTATTTCTCTAAACCAAGATATAAGAAATATCATTGTTGTAATTTTTTAAATTTATTTGTTTATTTTTTGCCCTATGTAATGTGCTATATGTGATATTGTACTGTCTGCTTTTCTTATAGCGATTGTGAGAAAGGCCTTGGATGGGCCGAAATGTTAAAACGCCTATCGCTTGCATTGAACAAATTCTGTTTTGTACAAATTACCATTTTGGAATGAATGAAAAATAAATTCTTCTTCTTTGGAAATCAATACAATCGAGTATCTTTGGAGTGCTTTTTGGTTTATTCTCTATAACCAAAAGGCTGGTATTAGGCTGGGAAAGCACAAAAAGGTGCCGTTTCCCATCCTGGTAATGCTAGCCTGCTGCTATTATGTTGTATTTGGCTGGTTATGAGAAATAACCAGGTTTTTTTAAAACATCACGTAGTTTTAAATAATAAATGAATAATTAGAAAAAAACATTTTTCATAGCTAGCCAGATAAAACATAGCAGAAGCAGGCTAGTATTACCAGTGTAGGAAGGGCCACAATTTTTGGGCTAACACTAAGCCCCGCAATAGAAATAAACGCTGTGAATCAGATAGTGGTCTTTAAATATTTTATTGAAATAAAAAAAAACACACAACTCTCGTTAACCATTTTATTGAGAATAACAAAACGCCATCATCGAAGTAGTCCTCGAATCTGAAGTAGTTCAACAACCGAACCTGTGGAAAAACAAAAACATAAATTTTTTTTTGTAACACATAAAAAAGAGAAGAAATTATTATACTTACCTTTCCTGGCTCTAGAGCTGATGCCGCAATGTCAGCGAGCTACGCTGTTTCCGTAACTTTGGGAGTTATAGGGGGCGTTAGCACTAAAAGTGTCTAGGGCAGCATTAACTCTGAATACGGCCCTTCACCTACACTCACCCCTCCAGGCCCCCCACTTAACCTCTGCCTCCTTCTATCCCCCTTCCCCACAGAGCCTCTCTGTGCCCCCGACCACAAATAAAGTTCAAAATCCTCTTCAGTGTCCCCTGCACCCCATGAGACCCCCGTGCGCGTTCTGTTCCTCATACTACCCCTAAAACACTCTGTGTCCCCCTGCCACCTTTTGTATTCCCTGTCCATCACCCTCATAGAGCCCCGGGCACATTCTCTTCTTACAAATAGCTACTTCATCTGACTTCTGTCCCCCCTCACCAGTAGACTGTGTCCTGCTGTGTATGCTGTCCCTGGTCACTCACAAATCCCTGTTACTGTCTGAACTCTCCTCGTTTCTTCATTCAACATCTGTGGTTGCTGTCCGAATTGCAGAGTAATCAGCCAAAGCTGCAGTACACTGTTCAATGGTTGTAAGGACATATTAGTATGTAAAAAATAGCACAAAATAAGTCAGAAACCAATGTTAAAGGAGAGGGATCAGACCAAGATCTCTATACTCTGAAAGCAAGAGAAAATGGTGACTGGACAATCATGTGACCTTTCTGTGGGTGTTTTTAGTGGGTTGAGATTAAAATAGAAAAAATTGACCTAATATACTAGGCGCTGCTGCTGCTGCTTAAATAAAGGATTTAATAAAGGCTACGCGTTTCGACGCAGGATATATGTCTTCATCAGGCCATAAACATATGGTAATAACATGACATATACATATATATATATATATATGTGACCAATCAATGAAAAGAAAACGGGAATGAGGGGCGGGGAAGCTCCGAAGGAAAAAGACGTATAATATAGCTAAAAACAAAGAAACAATTCATACAGCATTCCAGTAAGATAAAAGCAATAACGTTAATTATTGATAAGTTATAATAAGATAAATGATCATTCAATACATTTTTAACGTAATAATATTAAGTAAAAATAACGCACGCTAAAAACTAAAACGTGAAAATATATGAAGATAAAACCGTGTTAAATTATTGTTTAAAAACGAATAATATATATAATAATTTAGCACATCAATTATAAAGTAAATTCATAATACTCACAATCCTATTTTGCGTGCAATAAACCAACATCTAAACATGATTCAAAACCTGCGCTCATACTGGAAGCAAGTAGCGTCCATAGCGTCATGGCAACCCTTGCAGAGACTGCAGCGAACGGGAAGAAAAGGTTTAACGTGTAGAGGACCACAACCAGCTAAAATAGGTAAAGTGAACCTATTTTGCTGTAATCTATCTCTAATTACAAATATAATAATACATTTGTAAAGTATAAATTGGTGAATATGATGTGATATATGTAAAAATGTCTGCTAAGCCAAGGGATATTCAAAAATATAGCAATAAAATATAACAATTAGTCTAAGGAGGACTCACTAATATAATTTAAACCCTCAGGATGTAGGGTACAGAGTTTATATATCCAATAATTTTCTCTTTGCTTCAGACTTACAAATCTATTATTATAATCTGCTGGAATCTGTTCAATCGGAGTGATGCTAATGCACTCAAAATTGCAACTATGTTTATTTAAACAATGTCGAGAGACACTTTGCTTAGGAAATCCTCTATTAACTTTGGACCTATGTTTATTAATCCTATTTCGTAATGTCTGAGTGGTGTGTCGTGTATATTGCAACTTACACATGCACTGTAAGAGATAAATAACATACTCACTACCACAATTTAAAAAGCTTTTGATAGAAAAAGACTCCAAGGTGACAGTAGAAGCAAAATCTTTAGTTCTATGTGCGATATTAGAACAACACAAACATCTCAGTTGTCCACAGCAAAAAGATCCAAGGAGCACTGGAAGTATTTTTGGAACAGAATATTTTTTATTGTTATGCAATTTGCTAGGGGCTAATAGGTTCCTCGAAGTCTTAGATCTTCTGAAAGTGACCTTAGGTATAGTTGGTAAAGACCCTTTTAAAACAGGATCATTTAAAAGAATATGCCAATGTTTCTGTAAAATTGACCTTGTGGACTTACTTCCGCTATTAAAAGACGTAATAAAATTATATTTATGATTAAAGGAATCAACTTTTTTTCCACCTACAGGTTTAATGCATTCTTCTTGTGTCATATTCATCGCTTTTTGTTGTGCCCCCTCAATTAGGCTACTTGTAAAATGTTTTTCTTTAAACCTTTTTTTTTAAATCTGACATTCATTCTTAAAATCTTTAGGGTCTGAGCAGTTTTTTCTAATTCTACGAAACTGTCCAAAAGGAATGTTTTGACAAATTGGAGTGTAATCCTATATCCTCCCATCTCATTGAGTACAATCATTTAATTGAGTCAGCAATGACTAAAGGTCTTCTGTCCAAAAAAGAAAAACGTTTCCTATCAGTTGCATTTCCCAATACATCTTTTATGTTTCATTTGCCCAAAATTTACAAGTCTACTTCCTCTCCCCCTGGTCGACCTATTATTTCTGGAATAGGATCTCTCACAAGTAATTTATCTCATTTTATAGATTTGTACCTCCAGCCTTTTGTTCTTGAATTACCATCTTTTCTCAAGGACTCTGCTCACCTTATTAGAGACCTGAAAGAGTTTAATTATACGCATAATTTTAATGATTTGAGTTTTCTTACTGCAGATGTATATGCACTTTATTCAAATATTCCACATGATTTAGGCATTGATGCTACGGCATCTTATTTATCTTTGGATGCTTGTATACCAACTGAACAAATTATATTTTTAATTGAATGTATCGATTTTATTTTGAAACACAACACTTTTCGTTTTGATAATAAATGTTATCGTCAAATCGAGGGATGCGCAATGGGCTCATGATTCGCTCCCTCTTTTGCAAATTTATATATGGGCAGTTATGAGATTAATTATATACTGAGTGATCATCCTTTTAGAAAAAATATATTGTTTTACAAACGCTTTATTGATGATTTGTTTTTTGTTTGGATAGGTGATGAATCCTCAGCCAATGCCTTCATTAAATCGCTCAATATAAATTCCTTGTGGACTTACTTCCGGTATTAAAAGACGTAATAAAATTATATTTATGATTAAAGGAATCAACTTTTTTTCCACCTACAGGTTTAATGCATTCTTCTTGTGTCATATTCATCGCTTTTTGTTGTGCCCCCTCAATTAGGCTACTTGGAAAATGTTTTTCTTTAAACCTTTTTTTTTAAATCTGACATTCATTCTTAAAATCTTTAGGGTCTGAGCAGTTTTTTAATCATAAATATAATTTTATTACGTCTTTTAATAACGGAAGTAAGTCCACAAGATCACTTTTACAGAAACATTGGCATATTCTTTTAAATGATCCTGTTTTAAAAGGGTCTTTACCAACTATACCTAAGGTCACTTTCAGAAGATCTAAGACTTTGAGGAACCTATTAGCCCCTAGCAAATTGCATAACAATAAAAAATATTCTGTTCCAAAAATACTTCCAGTGCTCTTTGGATCTTTTTGCTGTGGACAACTGAGATGTTTGTGTTGTTCTAATATCGCACATAGAACTAAAGATTTTGCTTCTACTGTCACCTTGGAGTCTTTTTCTATCAAAAGATTTTTAAATTGTGGTAGTGGGTATGTTATTTATCTCTTACTGTGCACGTGTAAGTTTCAATATACACGACGCACCACTCAGACATTACGAAATAGAATTAATAAACATAGGTCCAATGTTAATAGAGGATTTCCTAAGCAAAGTGTCTCTCGACATTGTTTAAATAAACATTGATTGAACAGATTCCAGCAGATTATAATAATAGATTTGTAAGTCTGAAGCAAAGAGAAAATTATTGGATATATGAACTCTGTACCCTACATCCTGAGGGTTTAAATGATACTAGTGTGTCCTCCTTAGACTAATTGTTATATTTCATTGCTACATTTTTGAATAACCCTTGGCTTTGCAGACATTTTTACATATATCTATATTATAAATTTTTTACATTTATAAACCACTTCTCTCCCATCTCTAACTGTTTTTTGCTTCAATATTAATAGCTTATCCTTATTGGTAAAAGCTGAGTACTTACATATTCACCAATTTAGACTTTACAAATGTATTATAATATTTGTAATTAAATAGATTACAGCAAAATAGGTTCACTTTACCTATTTTAGCTGGTTGTGGTCCTCTACACGATAAACCTTTTTGTCCCGTTCGCCGTAGTCTCTGAGAGGGTTGCCATGACGCTATGGACGCTACTTGCTTCCTGTATGAGCCCAGGTTTTGAATCATGTTTAGATGTTGGTTTATTGCAAGCAAAATTAATTTACTTTATAATTGATGTACTAAATTATTATATATATTATTCGTTTTTAAACAATAATTGAACACGTTTTATCTTCATATATTTTCACGTTTTTGTTTTTAGCGTGCGTTATTTTTACTTAATAGTTATTAAGTTAAAAATGTATTGAATGATCATTTATCTTATTATAACTTATCAATAACTTATCAATAATTCATGTTATTGCTTTTATCTTACTGGAATGCTGTATGAATTATTTCTTAGTTTTTTTAGCTATGTTATAATGTGTATTTTTCCTTCTGAGTTTCCCCTCATTCCCTCCCTGTTTTCTTTTCATTGTTTGGTCACATATATATACACTACCGTTCAAAAGTTTAGGGTTTTCTTATTTTTGAAAGAAAAGCACAGTTTTTTTCAATGAAGATAACATTAAATTAATCAGAAATACACTCTATACATTGTTAATGTGCTAAATGACTATTCTAGCTGCAAACGTCTGGTTTTTAATGCAATATCTACATAGGTGTATAGAGGCCCATTTCCAGCAACCATCACTCCAGTGTTCTAATGATACATTGTGTTTGCTAACTGTGTTAGAAGGCTAATGGATGATTAGAAAACACTTTAAAACCCTTGTGCAATTATGTTAGCACCGCTGTAAACAGTTTTGCTGTTTAGAGGAGCTATAAAACTGACATTCCTTTGAGCTAGTTGAGAATCTGGAGCATTACATTTGTGGGTTCGATTAAACTCTCCAAATGGCTTAAAAAAAGAGAGCTTTCATGTAAAACTCGACAGTCTATTCTTGTTCTTAGAAATGAAGGCTATTCCATGAGAGAAATTGCCAAGAAACGGAAGATTTCCTACAACGGTGTGTACTACTCCCTTCAGAGGACAGCACAAACAGGCTCTAACCAGAGTAGAAAGAGAAGTGGGAGGCCCCGCTGCACAACTGAGCAACAAGACCATTACATTAGAGTCTCTAGTTTGAGAAATAGACGCCTCACAGGTCCTCAACTGGCAGCTTCATTAAATAGTACCCGCAAAACGCCAGTGTCAACGTCTACAGTGAAGAGGCGACTCCGGGATGCTGGCCTTCAGGGCAGAGTGGCAAAGAAAAAGCCATATATGAGACTGGCTAATGAAAGGAAAAGATTAATATGGGCAAAAGCACACAGACATTGGACAGAGGAAGATTGGAAAAAAGTGTTATGGACAGACAAATCGAAGTTTGAGGTGTTTGGATCACACAGAAGAACATTTGTGAGACACAGAACAACTGAAAAGATGCTGGAAAAGTGCCTGACGCCATCTGTCAAGCATGGTGGAGGTAATGTAATGGTCTGGGTCTGGGGTCTGGGGTACAAGGTAAAAGGGATTTTGAATAAGGAAGGCTATCACTCTATTTTGCAACGCCATGCTATACCCTGTGGACAGCACTTGATTGGAGCCAATTTCATCCCACAACAGGACAATTATGCAAGAACTATTTAGGGAAGAAGCAGGCAGCTGGTATTCTATCTGTAATGGAGTGGCCAGCGCAGTCACCAGATCTCAACCCCATAGAGCTGTTGTGGGAGCAGCTTGACCGTATGGTACGCAAGAAGTGCCCATCAAGCCAATCCAACTTGTGGGAGGGGCTTCTGGAAGCATGGGGTGAAATTTCTACCGATTACCTCAGCAAATTAACAGCTAGAATGCCAAAGGTCTGCAATGCTGTAATTGCTGAAAATGGAGCATTCTTTGACGAAAGCAAAGTTTTATGGAGAAAATTATTATTTCAAATAAAAATCATTATTTCTAACCTTGTCAATGTCTTGACTATATTTTCTAGTCATTTTGCAACTCATTTGATACATATAAGTGTGAGTTTTCATGGAAAACACAAAATTGTCTGGGTGACCCCAAACTTTTGAATGGTACTGTATATATATATATAAGATGTCATGTTGTTACCATATGTTTATGGCCTGATGAAGACGCATATCCTTCATCAAATCGCGTAGCCTTTATTAAATCCTTTATTTAAGCAGAGGCGCCTAGTATATTTGGTCCATTTTTTCTATTTTCATCCTATACATGGCGGTAAATTTCCGTTTACCGGTTTAGACCTGGGCAGCAGCTGCATTTCTGGGTTCTCAATACTTCCTACATACACTTTGGGTGTGTCTGCCCAAACACATCCTCTGCAGTGGATAACACCATGTTTGGCTATTTTTTGTTGCTTTTTCACCAGCGTTGTGTCTGCTTTGCACAACCATTTTAGTTGAGCATATTTAGTCTTCTCCTTTTTGCATTTACCCGTGGGTAATCGACACTATGTGGCACCGTGTTTTGTCTTTTTCTTCCCTTGTTTAGTGTTTAGTGGGTTTGACCAAGAAAAAAATTACACATGAAATTCATCCGGTTTTAAAATGGACAGTGAAAAACGTATCCAAAACGGGTGACAATTGGCCATCAAAAAAGGAAATATGTCCCGGAATGTACACGGATCGGATGCAAAACGGCTGTCAAAAATGTACAAAGACAGACGTTTTTAACAGCCGACACCCGGACCCTGTCGTGTGAAGTGTATAACGCTCTATTCATACTAGAGAAAAACTTGGCCCTGTGACGGACAGTTTTTTTAATGGCCGTCACACGGCTGCATTAAAAACTGTTTCCCCTAATGGGGCTATTCACACGGTCGATTATATGATGGCTCTTTTTACCGGGCCGTCAAAAAATGGAAGAATCCTTGTTTCATTCTCATTGCCACACAGTTCCCACAGAACTCTATGGGCTCCGGTAAAACACTGATGCCACTTGGATGTGATCCGAGTGTCTGCTGTGTTTTCTGCTCTTTTCTCCTCCTCACAGCATGAATTGCATGTGCGGAGGAGGATATTTTTGCCAGTAGGGTTGGACGTTGCGGTGATTGGTAAGGGGGTGTGTGGCGATATATACATACATGATCCTTGAGGGGACCCCTGTCTAAGAGCAGAATCCCCCCCAGAGCATTGTTGACGCCCTGGCAGCGGATTCCGCTCCTGGATGAGCCCCTGGCGTCACGATCCATATATGGACAGTGACATCAGGCATGGCCGGTGTTTTGGGAGGCAAACTGGGCAATTGCCCAGGACACCCATGCTCTTAGGAACCCCTGCCCACGACTGAAAAGGTGCGCGAGGCATGAGGGGGCCCTTTCCTGCCTGGCCAATAACATTTATGGGATGGGCGGCACGGGACCCCTTATGCCCGGTGGCATTACTAGCACCAGAGGGGGCCCCGGTGCTAGTGACAGCAACATTCACTTGTAGCTGCATACTCAGGACACAGATACAATTAAATACTATAGGCTGCAGGACACTTTAGGTCTGCAGCCTATAAGGCACCGGAAAGCCTCCCTGCGCTGTCTGGTGTGATGACGTCACTGCATCACGCTGGTCTGCGAAAGCGTCCTGCCCGGAGGCTGAGCAGCGCTACATCCATCGCAGGAACAGGCCAATGTAAGTACAATATTTTTTTTGGGGGGGGGGGGCTGTATGGCAATATACAGGGGGTGCTGTGTAACACCATAAACAAGGGGGGCTATGTGACACTTGATACAAGGGAGGGGGGATGAGTTTCACTATATACAAGGAGGGCTGTGTGGCACTATATACAAGGAGGGGCTTTGAGGCACTTTATACAAGGGGGGCTTTGTGGCACTATAAACAAGTGAGATGCGCTTCGTGGCACTATATACAAGGGAAGGGCGGCTTTGTGGCACTATATACAAGGGGGCTGTGTGGCACTGTATACATAGAAGGCTGGGAGGCACTATATACAAGGGGGTGCTGTGAGGCACTATACACAGGGGTGGCTGTGTGGCGCTATACACAAGGGGAGCTGTGTGGCATTTTATACAAGGGGCAGTGTGGCACTTTATATGAGGGGGGCTGTGTGGCACTATAAACAAGGGGGGTTGTGTGACCACATACACAATGGTGGCTGCGTGGCCCCGGCTGTGTGGCACTATCTGCTATGGGGGTTGTATGGCACTATTTAAAAGTGGGAGGGTTTTGTAGCGCTATCTACAGGGGGCTGTTTGTGTGGTGCTACCTACAGGGGACAGTGTGTGGTACAATCTACAGCGGTCTGTGTATGGCACTATCTACAGTGGGTTCTGTGGCACTATCTACTAAGGGGGGCCGTGTGGCACTATATACAAGGCAGGGGACCACATGGCACTATATACAAGGGAGGGGGTGTTTGGCATTTTATGCAAGGGATGGGGTTGTGTGGCACTATATACAAGGGAGGGATCTCTTTGG
This sequence comes from Rhinoderma darwinii, assembly GCF_050947455.1. Lineage (NCBI taxonomy): Eukaryota > Metazoa > Chordata > Amphibia > Anura > Rhinodermatidae > Rhinoderma > Rhinoderma darwinii. The sequence continues at coordinate 48,523,762 of NC_134694.1, forward strand.
CACTATATACAAGGGAAGGGGGCCGTGTTGCACTATATACAAGGGAGCTGGGGCCGTGTAGCACTATATACAATGTAGGGGGCCGTGTGGCACTATATATAATGATGGCTGTGTGGCTCTATAAACAAGGACGTGCTGTGTGGCACTATACAAAAGGGTGGATTTTTGGTACTATACACAGCGGTCTGTGTGTGGCGCTATCTACGGGGGGCTATGTGGCACTTTCTACTATGGGGGCGGCTGTGTGGCACTATATACAAGGGAGGGGGCCGTTTGGCACTTTATAAAATGGAGGGGGGCTGTGTGGCACTATATACAAGGGAGAGTGCCATGTGGCACTATATACAAGGGACGGGGCTGTGTGGCAGAATATACGAGGGGGGCTGTGTGGCACTATAAACAAGGTGGGCTGTGTGACCACATACACAAGGGAGAGTTATGTGTCACTATACACAAGGGGGTCTGTGTGGCACTATCTTCTAAGGGGGGCTGTGTGGCGCTATCTGCTATGGGGGCTGTATGGCACTATTTACAAGTGGGAGGGCTTTGTGGCGCTATCTACAGGGGGTTGTGTGTGTAGTGCCACATACAGGGGGCAAAGTGTGGCACAATCTACAAGCGGTCTGTTTGTGGCGCTATATACAGTGGTCTGTGTGGCACTATTTACTAAGGGGGCTGCATGGCACTATATACAAGGGAGGGGGTGTATAGCACTATATACAAGGGAGGGGGCCGGGTGGCACTACATACGAGGGAGGTGGCTGTGTGGCACTATATACAAGGGGGGGCTGTGTGGCACTATATACAATAGTAAGGGGCCGTGTTGAACTATATACAAGGGAGGTGGGGCTGTGTAACACTATATACAAGGGAGGTGGTGCCGTTTAGCACTATATACAATGTAGGGGCCGTGTGGAACTATATACAAGGGGGGAGCTGTGTGGCACTATATTCAATGGAAGGGGGCCATGTTGCCACTATATACAAGGAAAGTGGGGCCGTGTAGCACTATATACAATGTAGGGGGCCATGTGGCACTATATACAAGGGGGGGGCTGTGTGGCACTATATACAATGGTAAGGGGCCATGTTGCACTATATACAAGGGAGGTGGGGCCGTGTAGCACTATATACAAGGGAGGTGGGGCCGTGTAGCACTATTTACCATGTAGGGGGCCGTGTGGCACTATATACAAGGGGGGGGGGCTGTGTGGCACTATATCCAATGGAAAGGGGCCGTGTTGCACTATTTACAAGGGAGGTGGGGCCGTGTAGCACTATATACAATGTAGGGGGCCACGCGGCACTATATACAATGGTGGCTGTGTGGCACTATATATAAGGAGGTGCTGTGTGGCACTATACACAAGGGCAGCTTTTTGGCACTATACACTGTGTGTGGCTTAATCTTCAGTGGTCTGTGTGTGGCGCTATCTACAGGGGGCTATGTGGCATTATTTACTAAGGGGGGCTGTGTGGCACTATGTACAAAGGAGGGGGGCCATGTGGCACTATATACAAGGGAGGGGGGCCGTGTGCTACTATATACAAGAGAGGGGACATGTGGCACTATATACAAGGGACAGGGGCTGTGTTGCACTATATACAAGGGGGCTGTATGGCACTATATACAAGGGTGGCTGTGTGGCACTATATACAAGGGGGGCTGTATGGCACTATCTACTAAGGGGGCTGTGTGGCATTATATGCTATGGGGGCTGTATGGCACTATAAGCAAGGGAGGGGGTTGTGTTGCACTATATACAAGGGAGGCTGTGTTGCATTATACACATGGGTGGCTGTGTGGCACTATATACAAGTGGGAAGCTGTGTGGCACTATATACAAGGGCTGCTGTGAGGCACTATATACAAGGGGGCTGTGTGGCACTATAAATAAGGGAAAGCTGTGTGGCACTATATATAAAGCGGGCTGTGTGGCACTATCTACAAAGGGGGCCAGTGTGGCGCTATCTGCTATTGGGGTCTGCATGTCACTATTTACATGGGTGTGGGCTGGGCGTCGCTATCTACAGGGGCTGTGTGTGTGGCGCTACCTACAGGGGGCTGTGTGTGGCGCAATCTATAGCGGTCAGTGTGTGGCGCAATCTACAGTGGGCTGTGTGGCACTATCTACTAAGGGGGGCTGTGTGGCACTATATACAAGGGAGGAGGCCATGTGGCACTATATACAAGAGAGGGGGCCGTGTGGCACTAAACACCGTGTTCCAAATTATTATGCACATTGGATTTAAGTGTCATAAACATTTCATTATTAGTTTTTCAATTAAACTCATGGATGGTATTGTGTCTAAGGGTTTGTGCACACAAGAAGTGGCTTTTACGTCTGAAAAGACAGACTGTTTTCAGGAGAAAACAGCTGCCTCGTTTCAGACGTAAAAGCTCCTCCTCGCATTATGCGAGGCGTCTTTGACGCTCGTAAATCTTGAGCTGCTCTTCATTGACTTCAATGAAGAACGGCGCAAATTACGTTGCAAAGAAGTGTCCTGCACTTCTTTGCCGAGGCAATCAATTTACGCGTCGTCGTTTGACAGCTGTCAAACGACGACGCGTAAATGACAGGTCGCCGGCACAGTACGTCGGCAAACCCATTCAAATGAATGGGCAGATCTTTGCCGACGTATTGGAGCCGTATTTTCTGACGTAAAATGAGGCAAAATACGCCTCGTTTACGTCTGAAAATAGGTTGTGTGAACCCAGCCTTAGGGCTCTTTGGATCATTGTAATCAATCTCAGACACCTGTGATAATTCGTTTGCCAGGTGTGCCCAATCAAAGGAAAACTACTTAAGAAGGACGTTCCACATTATTAAGCAGGCCACAGGTTTCAAGCAATATGGGAAAGAAAAAGGATCTCTCTGCTGCCGAAAAGCGTTAAATAGTGCAATACCTTGGACAAGGTATGAAAACATTGGATATTTCAAGAAAACGTAAGCGTTATCATCGTACTGTGAAAAGATTTGTGCCTGATTCCGAGCACAGACGGGTTCATTCAGATAAAGGCATAATGAGGAAGGTTTCTGCCAGACAAATTCATAGGATTAGGAGAGCAGCTGCTAAAATGCCATTGAAAAGCAGCAAACAGGTATTTGAAGCCGCTGGTGCCTCTGGAGTCCCGCGAACCTCAAGGTGTAGGATCCTCCAGAGGTTTGCAAGTGTGCATAAAGCTATTATTCGTTCACCCCTAAACAATGCTCACAAGCAGAAAAGGTTGCAGTGGGCTCAGAAATACATGAAGACTAATTTTCAAACCGTGTTGTTTACTGATGAGTGCCGTGCAACCCTGGATGGTCCAGATGGATGGAGTAGTGGATGGTTGGTGAATGGCCACCATGTCACAACAAGGCTGCGACGTCAGCAAGGAGGTGGCAGAGTCATGTTTTGGGCTGGAATAATGGGGAGAAAGCCGGTAGGCCCCTTTAGGGTCCCTGACGGTGTGAAAATGACCTCTGCAAAGTAAGTAGAGTTTATGACTGAGCACTTTCTTCCGTGGTACAAAAAGAAGAACCGTGCCTTCCGTAGCAAAATTATCTTCATGCTGCAAAGAATACCTCTGTGTCATTGGCTGCTATGGGCATAAAAGGAGAGAAACTCATGGTGTGGCCCTCATGTTCCCCTGACCTTAACCCTATTGAGAACCTTTGGAGCATCCTCAAGCAAAATATATATGAGGGTGGGAGGCAGTTCACATCAAAACAGAAACTCTGGGAGGCTATTCTGGCATCCTGCAAAGATATTCAAGCAGAAACTGTCCAAATACTCACAAATTCAATGGATGCAAGAATTGTGAAGGTGATATCAAAGAAGGGGTCCTATGTTAACATGTAACTTGGCCTGATAAGTTTTTTTTATTGAAAGAGCTTTTGATTTCTGTAAATATGACCTCCTTATGCTGCAAATTCAACAAATTACCATTTTAGTTCTCTTTACAACCTTTAAAATGTTTTGATCTTTGTTGTGCATAATAATTTGAAACAGTGCATTTTGAGTTTTACACTTCTAAAAAAAAATCTGTGTGGCACTACCTACTAAGGGGGCCGGTGTGGTGCTATCTGCTATGGGGGTCTGCATGGCACTATTTACATGGGTCTGGGCTGTGCGTCGCTATCTACATGGGCTGTGTGTGGTGCTACCTACCATGGGCTGTGTGTGGCGCAATCTATAGCGGTCTGTGTGTGGCGCTATCTACAGCGGGCTGTGTGGCACTATATACTAAGGGGGGCTGTGTATAACTATATACAAGGGAGAGGGGCCATATGGCACTATATACAAGAGAGGGGGCCGTGTGGCACTATATATAAGGGAGGGGGCCGTGTGGCACAACATACAAGGGAGGGGGGCTGTTTGGCACTATATACAAGATGGGGCTGTGTGGCACTATATACAAGGGTGGGCTGAGTGGCACTATATACAAGGGGGGCTGTGTAGCACTATCTACTAAGGCGGGCTGTGTGGCACTATCTGCAATGGGGGCTGTATGTCACTATTTACAAGAGGGAGGGCTGTGTGGCGCTATCTACAGGGGGCTCTGTGTGGCACTACCTAAAGGGGGTTGTCTGTGGCGCAATCTACTGTGGTCTGTGTGTGGCACTATCTATTAAGAAGGACTGTGTGGCACTATATACAAGGGAGGCAGTCCGTGTGGCACTATATACAAGGGAGGTGGGGGCGTGTGGCACTATATACAATGGAGGGGGCCGTGTGGCACTATATACAAGGGAGTGCAGCTGTATGGCACAATATACAAGGGTGGTGTAGCACTATATACAAGTGAGGCTGTGTGGCACTTATACAAGGGGGGTGTCTGTGTGGCACTATATACAAGGGGGACTGTGTGGCACTATATGCAAGGGGGGCTGTGTGGCACTATATAGAAAAGAATGGCTGTGCGGCACTATCTACTAAGGGGGGCTGTGTTGCACTATATACAATGGGGAGTACTGTGGCACTATCTACAGGGGGACTGTGTGTGGCGCAATCTACAGGGGGCTGTGTGTGGTGCAATCTACAGGTTGCTATGTGTGGCAATATCTACAGGGGGCACAAAGGTGGCATTATTACTGTGGGGGCACAGTTACTGATGAGGCACTTTTATTGTGTCAAGCACTGAGGGATCATTATTACTGTCTGGGGCACTTTGGATTACAGCATAATTTTAAAAAAACACTTCTAAAAACGCTAGGCTTATTAAAATGTAACACCTTTTTTTAAGGTGTTTTTAGTGCCATTTTTGGTGATGTTTTTTATTTGGTGTAATTTTGTACATGATTTTTCCTGTCGTTTTTTAAAGTCCTATAGAGAAGCCTATAAAAAAAACTTCTGAAAAAACACCATACACAGAGAATGCCGCATTTAGAAAAAAATGCCACTGACCACAAAATTGCATCAAAAATAGTCCAAGCCAAACACAGTTGGCAAACCATAAACCAAATACCAAGAGGACTGTTATTACAAGGTCTGCGGAAACTGAAACTGACATGGGACCTGCAGACGATGGTGTGAACCCACTGAGTCACCAAGGGATTTGACGTAGGGATAAACTAGGAAGCGGAGTTTAACAGGTATTCACCCTTTAACACCTATACAGGAATATGGATTTCGCTGCAGGGGAACCCCAGATCGCTACCCCAGAGTAACAGCCGTAATACAAAATCAATACACAGTATGCAAAGTCAGGCAAAAATCAGGGTAGGCAGAAAACGGGCTAGCACAGTTGGTCGAGCAAAAGGTCAGGGCAGGCAGCAGTGGTATGTCATGGGTCACAAGCAAGTGGTTAGGGCAGGCGGCAGGCAAGGCTATTCCAAAGTACAAGCAGAGATCAATCACAGGGAAATCCAACAGTATAAGGTAGTGATTCACTGGACTAGCTGGGTGAATCTAATTACTCAGACAAGGTGTAATAGAAGGGGAGCAGATTTGGCACACACTGGCCCATTAAGACTGCAATGCTCAGCGCACGCCCACTAGGAAATGCATACAGAAAGCAGCGGCGATGGGGGCCGCAAGCAGACCTAACAAAAGAAGGTACCGAATGCCGACCAGGAACCAGGGGACACCATGAAGTGGTAACTATACGGCGGTGGCGAGCAGTGGGAGTGGAAACCGTTAGAATTGTCATATAATTCTACTAATAAATAAGGAAAAAAATCCGCTGCCATTATTAGAGAGGGAGAAAAGACTAGGGATTGTGATTTATGCACTTCCCGTCAGGTATGAGGTAACCCTTTAACCCCTTAAGGACACAGCCTAGTTTTGGCCTTAAGGCTCAGAGCCCATTTTTCAAATCTGACATATTTCACTTTATGTGGTAATAACGTGGGAATGCTTAAACCTACCCAAGCGATTCTGAGAATGTTTTCTCGTGACACATTGGGCTTCATATATGGTTGTGTTCAGATGGCACTGGTTTCTTTGGGTGCTCGAGGTAGGGTCCCAACCCGGGTGTAGGTTAAGAATTTGTACTCGGCACACCTTGCTTGTGTTACAAAAATATATATTTTTATTATGGATGCCAGAGGCTGCATGTGCGACGTCGACGTTTCAGTCAGACAGACCTTCGTCGGGCACTAGAGAAATGTACAATTGATTAGATCATGGCATGGGTATAGGAGAACTATCACTTAAGATTTACATGATAACATCATAAAATATGTCATATAGGTGAAAAAACAGAGCGTGTAACTGGGTCAATTCAAACAAAGTATACCTAACACATAGGACTATGAAATCAACGTGAAAATTAAAATCAAAAACGAAAACAAAAAGGAGGAAACAGAGACCTAGATCCCAGGTACATGCAACACATCAGGGAATGTACCATATGGCTATGGAGAGAAATCTTTTGTCTAGGAAACACATAATTTGGACGATACGAATCGTTGTGCGAGCACAAGGCGCGGTGGAATCACATGATGATCTATGGTACTGATTTAAGGCATAAATATAGATACGGTCGTCATATTTTACGGACAATATGGAGGTACAACTCAGGTATACACAATGCAGGTATATACAATGCAGAAATGAACACAGAATGCATCACTGAAGAAAGCATGGACATAGACATGTCATATAGAAGCGACCAGAAGGTGGAGACAAATAGATGATACAGGTGAAATAGCGGGGGTGTAGTACCCTAAACATCTTCAGATGATGTGTATCTTACCTGAGCCGTGCTGGGTACTGGATCGGTACAAAATATGATGCGTATATACACATCATCTGAAGATGTTTAGGGTACTACACCCCCGCTATTTCACCTGTATCATCTATTTGTCTCCACCTTCTGGTCGCTTCTATATGACATGTCTATGTCCATGCTTTCTTCAGTGATGCATTCTGTGTTCATTTCTGCATTGTATATACCTGCATTGTGTATACCTGAGTTGTACCTCCATATTGTCCGTAAAATATGACGACCGTATCTATATTTATGCCTTAAATCAGTACCATAGATCATCATGTGATTCCACCGCGCCTTGTGCTCGCACAACGATTCGTATCGTCCAAATTATGAGTTTCCTAGACAAAAGATTTCTCTCCATAGCCATATGGTACATTCCCTGATGTGTTGCATGTACCTGGGATCTAGGTCTCTGTTTCCTCCTTTTTGTTTTCGTTTTTGATTTTAATTTTCACGTTGATTTCATAGTCCTATGTGTTAGGTATACTTTGTTTGAATTGACCCAGTTACACGCTCTGTTTTTTCACCTATATGACATATTTTATGATGTTATCATGTAAATCTTAAGTGATAGTTCTCCTATACCCATGCCATGATCTAATCAATTGTACATTTCTCTAGTGCCCGACGAAGGTCTGTCTGACCGAAACGTCGACGTCGCACTTGCAGCCTCTGGCATCCATAATAAAAATATATATTTTTGTAACACAAGCAAGGTGTGCCGAGTACAAATTCTTAACATTGGGCTTCATGTTCAAGGTAAAATTTGGTCGATATATTCAGTGTTTATTGGTGAAAAATTGCAAAATTTAGAGAAAATTTTGAAAAAATTGCATTTTTCAGAATTTAAATGCATCTGCTTGTAAAACAGACGGTTATACCACCCACAATAGTCACTAGTTCACATTTCCCATATGTCTACTTTAGATTGGCATCATTTTTTGAACATTCTTTTATTTTTCTTGGACGTTACAAGGCTTGGAACATAAACAGCAATTTCTCATATTTTTAAGAAAATGTCAAATGCCTTTTATTTAAGGTACCTGTTCAGTTCTGAAGTGGCTTTGAGGGGCCTATGTATTAGAAACCCTGATAAAACACCCCATTTTAAAAACTATACCCCTCAAAGTATTCAAAACAGCATTTAGAAAGCTTTTTAACCCTTCAGGCATTTCACAGGAATTAAAGCAAAGTGGAGGTGAACTTTGCAAATTTCATTTTTCTTGCAGAATTTCAATTTTATTCATTTTTTTTTCTGTAACACAGAAGGTTTTACCAGAGAAACACTTCTAAATATGTATTGTCCAGATTCTGAAGTTTTTAGAAATGTCCCACATGTGGCACTAGTGCGCTCGTGGACTAAAACACAAGCCCCAGAAGCAAAGAAGCACCTAGTGCATTTTGAGTCCTCTTTTTTATTAGAATATATTTTAGGTAGCATGCCAGGTTTGAAGAGGTGTTGAGGTGCCAAAACAGTAGGAATCCCCCAATAGTGACCCCATTTTGGAAACTACACCCCTCAAGGAATTCATTTATGGTTGTTGTTACCATTTTGACCGCACAGTTTTTTCACAGCACGTATTTGAATTGGGCTGTGAAATGAAAAAAAATTCATTTTTTACAATAAAATGTAATTTGTGATCAAAATTTCTTATTTTCACAGGGAACAAAATACCCCATTTGGTTGCCCAATTTGTCCTTCGTGTGGCAATACCCCATTTGTGGTGATAAACTGCCGTTTGGGCCCATGGGAGGGCTCAGAAGGAAAGGAGCGCTATATGTACATCAGGAGCTTTTCGCTCCAGTTAGGGACTCGCAAGTCTGGGGATCCTTGTCGTGGATTGCGAGCTTGCGTCCTTTTGGCCAAAATGATCACTAATACCCCAGGTATTTTTTATTATTACTTATATTCGCTTCTTTTGGACACAGCCAGGTCTTTGATGCTGGGAGAGCATGGTGTGTTGTTGTTTGGCCTAGCAAGCAGGGTAGCCCGCTCTATGAATTATCAAGGCGTCACAAATAGGCTTCTACCTGGCTAGTCACGTTGCGCCTCATGACTTACACACTATTCCTCCATGTTTCACACACTTGCATCCCATTATTCATTTATTTTTTAGGCACTTCACTCATTACTGCCCCCTATATTTCACTCACATTATTACACTTGCACATACACTATTCATTTATTATTTCTTACTACACATCCCATGCACCACATACCACTCCCCTCAAGACTAGTGGGAGTGGCTATTATTATTTAAAGCACCTGCTCACTCGCCTTCATCAGCGTTTCAGACCTGGCTGTGTCCATTTGTAAGTATGGCCTTTTTCGGTGTTTTTGAATAAATGTCCTTGTTTTTATCTGTTTTGTCTGTACATCAGGAGCTTTTCGCTCCAGTTAGGGACTCGCAAGTCTGGGGATCCTTGTCGTGGATTGCGAGTTTGCGTCCTTTTGGCCAAAATGATCACTAATACCCCAGGTATTTTTTATTATTACTTATATTCGCTTCTTTTGGACACAGCCAGGTCTTTGATGCTGGGAGAGCATGGTGTGTTGTTGTTTGGCCTAGCAAGCAGGGTAGCCCGCTCTATGAATTATCAAGGCGTCACAAATAGGCTTCTACCTGGCTAGTCACGTTGCGCCTCATGACTTACACACTATTCCTCCATGTTTCACACACTTGCATCCCATTATTCATTTATTTTTTAGGCACTTCACTCATTACTGCCCCCTATATTTCACTCACATTATTACACTTGCACATACACTATTCATTTATTATTTCTTACTACACATCCCATGCACCACATACCACTCCCCTCAAGACTAGTGGGAGTGGCTATTATTATTTAAAGCACCTGCTCACTCGCCTTCATCAGCGTTTCAGACCTGGCTGTGTCCATTTGTAAGTATGGCCTTTTTCGGTGTTTTTGAATAAATGTCCTTGTTTTTATCTGTTTTGTCTGTACATCAGGAGCTTTTCGCTCCAGTTAGGGACTCGCAATTCTGGGGATCCTTGTCGTGGATTGCGAGCTTGCGTCCTTTTGGCCAAAATGATCACTAATACCCCAGGTATTTTTTATTATTACTTATATTCGCTTCTTTTGGACACAGCCAGGTCTTTGATGCTGGGAGAGCATGGTGTGTTGTTGTTTGGCCTAGCAAGCAGGGTAGCCCGCTCTATGAATTATCAAGGCGTCACAAATAGGCTTCTACCTGGCTAGTCACGTTGCGCCTCATGACTTACACACTATTCCTCCATGTTTCACACACTTGCATCCCATTATTCATTTATTTTTTAGGCACTTCACTCATTACTGCCCCCTATATTTCACTCACATTATTACACTTGCACATACACTATTCATTTATTATTTCTTACTACACATCCCATGCACCACATACCACTCCCCTCAAGACTAGTGGGAGTGGCTATTATTATTTAAAGCACCTGCTCACTCGCCTTCATCAGCGTTTCAGACCTGGCTGTGTCCATTTGTAAGTATGGCCTTTTTCGGTGTTTTTTTTAGCGCTATATGTTTGTTGGAGTCCAGATTTTGCTGGATTGGTTTTCGGGTGCCATGTCGCATTTGCAGAGCCTCAGGGGTATCAAAGCAATGGAAACCCACCAAAAGTGACCCCATTTTGGAAACTACACCCCTCAAGGAATTCATTTATGGTTGTTGTTAGCATTTTGAGCACACAGTTTTTTCACAGCACCTATTTCAATTGGGCTGTGACATTAAAAAAATGTCATTTTTTCCAATAAGATGTAATTTTTTATCAAAATGTCTTATTTTCACAAGGAACAAAATGCTCAATTTTGTTGCCCAATTTCTCCTGAGTGCAGAATTACCCCATTTGTGGCAATAAACTGCCGTTTGGGCCCATGGGAGGCCTCAGAAGGGAAGGAGCGCTGTGTGTTCTTTGGAGTCCAGATTTTGCTGGATTGGTTTTCGGCTGCCATGTCACATTTGCAGAGGCCAAGAGGTATCAAAGCAATGGAAACCCACCAGATGTGACCCCATTTTGGAAACGACACAACGCTCAAGGAATTCATTTATGGGTAATGTGACCATTTAGACTCCATAGTTTCTTCACAGAACTTATTTGAATTGGGCTGGGAATTAAAAAAATATATATTTTTTCCAATAATATGTCATTTTAGCTCAAAAATTCTTAGTTTCGCAAGAAATAAAATACTCCATTTTGTTGCCCAATTTGTCCTGAGTGCGGCAATACCCCATTTGTGGTGATAAACTGCCGTTTGGGCCCATGGGAGGGCTCAGAAGGAAAGGAGCGCTGTGTGTTCTTTGGAGTCCAGATTTTGCTGGATTGGTTTTCGGCTGCCATATCACATTTGCAGAGGCCAAGAGGTATCAAAGCAATGGAAACCCACCAGATGTGACCCCATTTTGGAAACTACACCGCTCAAGGAATTCATTTATGGGTGTTGTGACTATTTTGACCCCATAGTTTTTTCACAGAACTAATTTGAATTGGGCTGGGAATTAAATCAAAATTATTTTTTTCAAATAATATGTAGTTTTGGCTGAAAATGTCTTATTTTCACAAGAAACAAAATACCCCATTCTGTTGCGCAATTTGTTCTGAAGGCCGCAATACCCCATTTGTTGTGATAAACTGCCGTTTGGGCCCATGGGAGGGCTCAGAAGGAAAGGACCACCATTTGGCCTACTGGGGATTTTCTAGTGCGAAGTCATGTATGCAGAAGCACATGAGGTACCAGTACAGTTGAAACCCGCAAGAAGTGACCCCGTTTTAAAAACTATACCCTTAAGGCATTCATCTAGAGGTGTAGTGAGCATTTTGACCGGAGACCTACACCCCATAAACTGTAATGTGGGTTCTCCCGGGTATGGCAATACCCTACATGTGGCTGTTATCAGCTGCCTGGGCACACAGCAGGGCTCAGAGGGGAAAGACAAGGGGGGATAAGCTGTGTGGAGTGCATCAGGGTAAGTAAAATTGGGGTAAATTATAAACCAAGGGATGTATGATAAATTTTAAAACACTCTTTCATACAGAGCTCTGGTTATTCGGGACACGTGTCACATTGATATATTGTGTCATCCATTATCGCCCTCTTATAGCAGACTTTGCACCTCTTTTGACTTTTTCCCTTCTTGCCAGTTTGGGGAACCTCTCCTGGAAAGTGTTGCCGCCCAGGTACGATGCGTGTGGCCCCGCTTCCAGAAGTACTGGGTGCCCCCCCCCCCCTTCTTGGTCCCTAAAGATTAGGTTCTTGATAATCACCTCTTGAAATTCCAGGAAAGTTCCCGTCTGGCCTGCAGATCGACGTAGCACGTACGCATTGTACAAAGCCATCTATATGATGTTCCCGGCCAGCTTCTTATACCACACCGCATGGTGCTGTAGGGCTTCAGGATTTGATCTGACAAGTCCACCCCTCCCATGTACCTATTGTAGTCCAGGATGCAGTCTGGTTTGGGGGTGGCCTTTCCTTCATATATCCTAAACCTGTAGGTATACCCTGATGCACTCTCGCAGCTTATACATCTTCACGCCATACCTCTTACCCGGCAGGTACTCGCGGAATTGAACCCTCCCTTTAAAATGTATCAAGGACTCAAATAGAAATACACTTCTCGGGGTGTATGCTGGGGAAAACCGGGCTCTGAAACCGTCTAATAGGGCTCCGTTTATACAAACGGTCAAAACTGGGGTCATCTCGGGGTGGGCACGGCTCATTATCAGTATAATGTAAGAAGCGAAGTATTGCCTCATTTATTTATTTTTTAAGGTTCCAGTTCAGTTCTGAAGTTGCTTTGAGGGGCCCATATATTAGAAACCCCTATCAAACACCCCATTTTAGAAACTAGACCCCTCAAAGTATTCACAACAGCATTTAGAAAGTTTATGAACCCTTTAGGTGTTTCACAAAAATTTAGAGCAAAGTAGAGGTTAAATTTACTTTTTTTTTTTGTCAGAAAATCCTCTTTATACCATTTTTTTTATTACACAAAAGGATTTATCAGTGAAACGCAAATTAATACGCATTGCCCAGATTCTGCAGTTTTGAGAAATAGCCCACATGTGGCCCTAGTGCGATAATGGACTGAAACACAGGCCTCCGAAGCAAAGGCGCACCTAGTGGATTTTGAGGCCTCTTTTTTATTAGGCACCATGTCCAGTTTGAAGAGGTCTTGTGGTGCCAAAACATTGGAAACCCCCCAAAAGTGACCCCAATTTGGAAACTAGACCCCTTGAGGAATCCAGTGTAGTTTTCTTGGGGTGCATGCGGCTTTTTGATCAGTTTTTATTCTATTTTTAGGTGGCGCAATGACTAAAAAACCGCAATTCTACTATTGTTTTTTTATTCTTTTTTTTTTACAGCGTTCACCGCGCGCTATGAATGACATATTCACTTTATTCTGCGGGGCGATACGATTACGGCGATACCATATGTTTATAGTTTTTTTTTATGTCTTATGGCGTTTGCACAATAAAATACGTTTTGTAAACAATCATTCACTTTTTGTGTTACCTTATTCTAAGAGACAGAACGGTTTTATTTTTCAATCAATAAAGCCGTGCGAGGACTTATTTTTTGCGTAACGAACTGTAGTTTCCATCAGTATCATTTTTAGGTACATGCGACTTTTTGATCTCTTTTTATTCCATTTTTTGGGAGGTGAAGTGACCAAAGAATTGTGATTGTGGTACGGTTTAATATTATTTTACGGCGTTCATCGTGCGGGATAAATAATGAAATAATTTTGAATACCTATATGAGTATAGACCATTGGCATGCGCCAAACAATAATGCGTCCACACAAATCATAAAGCAAATATCAATACCTATACCAGACTGTGAAGACTACTAGTATATCCAGAAAATGAAACACACATAGCACAAGTCATGTACCATGACAATATAAAATAAACTTTATTGAAATATACATAACACATTGGCCATCAAAATATAAAAACAATATAGCACACAGTTAAAAAGGAGAGTATGGAGGAGCTGCGTGAATAATCCAATATATATGCTACCATACTAAAAACATCCTGTGATGTGGTAACAAATGCAGATATCTATAGAAAAGATAATCATATAGATCAAGTATTTGGACAACAGAAGCACATAAATATATTTAGCACCTGACAGAAGAGCACACAATTGTGCATGCATATAAAAGTATACAGCTAGAGCTCCAAGTTGCACCCAAAACAAAGACCATGCTTTATAAATAAAGGATATTGCACAAACCCATGGACTGCATGATAGGAAGCACGCAGGAACACTCCACACTGACCGCCCCCGACGCACGTTTCGCCGTCAGCTTTCTCAAGGGGTACTGACTGATGGGATAGTGGTTGTTTTAAATATAAAATGCAGAGGGAGGGGACTACACGAATAGCCAAACACTAAGCAGTGTTCACAGCATATGGAGATCTGCAATCACAGATCAAATTACACCTACCATGCTGCAGGCACCATTAGGCTATGTTCACACAGGGCACTTTTGCAGGAGGAACATCCGCCTAAAAATTCTGTTAGGAAGTCCGAGGCAGATATTCCTCTCCCTGCACGCCGGTTTACGCTGCAATTCTCGCGCCGCTCTTCGCCCGCGGCCTTTGAGCGCCGCGGGCAAAAAACAGCGCGAGACGCGCTTTCTCTGCCTCCCATTGAAGTCAAAGGGAGGTCAGAGGCGGAAGCGCCCGAGGATAGGGCATGTCGCTTCCACTTCCCGCGAGGCAGTTTTACTGCTCGCGGGAAAAAGACGCAGACGCCTCCCATTGAAATCAATGGGAGGCGTTTTCGGGCCGTTTTTGCCGAGTCTTGCGACACGGCTTCCGCGTAAAAAAACTCGCCAAAATACTCCGTGCGAATACAGCCTCAATGTGCACGGACGACGGAAGCCACATTCGTCTCTGCGGACGCCATCATACCTGCTTGGCGCATGCGCACCGGCACTGATCCGGATGTCGGAAACTGTGCCATGGACTTAAACTACAAACTGCGCATGCACGCTGCAAAAAGACTAAAGGGAGGGGCTGGCATTATACAGGGAAGGGTTAGTGGCCATTTTAGAGCCTGGCAGTTATGCCAGAAACCCAAACATGGGATAAAGGTCATGTACTGACCACGAGTGCCGTATATAGCACTAAAACAATCTACCCCGGGAAAACATATAAATAGTGAAAGCATAGTTACTACATTAGTCGGTACTCCCGAGTACCTGGGTATCTCTCAAGGTAGTTGAGACATTATCACTGGACAGCTGGAGCACGCACATAAAAATCCTATATACATAGACGTGAATGAATATACATACATACATAAATACACAACAATATCAATATTCTACACATATTAGTACATCACTGTAAATAGCACCATACAATTAAAAATTCCACTTTATTTTACAATAAATACCATCGTAAAAAAAATAATTTTTTTACATATATAAATATACAATGTACCCCCATATAAACAAATAATAGTAAATAGTGTAAATAAAGTGCAAGGGGAGTGAGGAGAGGTGAGTGAACACACGTGCTCGTGATAGTGAAAAGAAGTGAGGAAAATAAATAGTTAGATTATGTGAAGGAGTAAAAAAAAGGACTGCACCTGAAAAATATATAGCCATTATTAAACATTCAGAAATATAAACATATTCAATATGAATCATTATATAATGTATTGTATAAATGACAAAAATGTGAAAACCTATATAAAAATATGAAAATGATGCGACTCAATATGAGCGTGTTAGAGACCATAAAAATAATCAATGCATCATGACTGAAAGTCATCAAAATGTAAGTGATCTAATAAATATAACTGAACACATGTATACAATTAAAATCCATACATGTGCAAAAAATATATATATATATATTCAAAAAAATGTGTATTGAGTATACGTGGATATAATATAATGGATAAGAAACATGAAACAATATATATATAGATACATGCATGATATATAAAAAGTGATAACGTGTATAGACTTAGGTATATAAATATGTTAATTAATTAGTGTATATAAAGTAGTAAAAATATACAAATATATAAAATTGGTACACTAAAAGTGTATACATAATATGTGCATGTAGTAATCATGATATCATACAAGAAATACAATAATAACAATATGTAAATGCATATAAACATGTGTCAGTAAGAGGGAAATATGGATAAGGTACGTGTACCCGTACCAATACCTACCCCTTGAGAAAGCTGAGAACATCCCAAAATACCAAACATATACAAAAAAAGGGTATAAATGTATAGCAATGTATACATAAAATGACATTCCCATGCATACACTAAGCCCACATATGATAATAGCACGCAGAAGAAAGCGGGAACGGGCACAATTTGGGCATCATAAAGCACCTCCGCTATAACTGGACAAATGAGCCAATGTATCCATATCGCCTGCAATGAGATTGAGAATTTGAGATAGTGTAGAATACTCAAAAATAGTCTGACCTGAGTATATATAACTCACACCGACAGAACATTGCGTCCCCACCGCAACAGCATGATCACAGAAATGTATCAACCAGAAATAATCCCATCACACAATTAAAATATCATAAAACTAACTATATTCCATAAAAGTGACGCCATGGAACCCACGGGGTAAATTACAAGAAGGAAGCGAAGGAATTTTTTTCATTTAGACCATATTGTGAACTAGTGTTAAGCTTTGTTATCCACTTGCACTCGATACGTTCAAGCTTGCGAAAAGTGTCTCCACCACGTGTTCCGATGATGATTTTATCAATGCCATGTACTTTCAGATCTTGCCACCTGTTGTTATGATGGTCCCGGAAATGTCTGGGGATAGATTTAAGTTTATTAATCATCTCCCAATCATTATCTGCAATTTTTTCAGCCTTTTTAATGTCTCTTACATGTTCCTGAATTCTTATTTTAAGCTCTCTTGTGGTCATGCCAATATAGGAGAGACCACACGGGCATGTTGCCCTGTAGACAACCCCCGATGTACTGCAATTAATAAAA
The DNA here is from genome assembly GCF_050947455.1 of Rhinoderma darwinii. Lineage (NCBI taxonomy): Eukaryota > Metazoa > Chordata > Amphibia > Anura > Rhinodermatidae > Rhinoderma > Rhinoderma darwinii. Next base: position 48,540,991 of record NC_134694.1, read on the forward strand.
TGCACAATTTTGTAGCATTTTTTGTTTTCAGAGTCCGGGAAAGTATCCGTTTTGACTATCAAATTGCAGATAGAGCAATGGCCACAGGGGAATGATCCCCACTTTGGTCCCTTGGAACCATATAGATACATATTAGAGTTTGGGGCACTATAGTGACTCCGAACTAGATGGTCGCTTAAGGTCTTGCTCCTTTTGGCTGTAAGTTGGGGTTTGGGGGGTAGAAGCCTTTTAAGATCAGGGTCTGTCAACAGTATGGGCCAAAAGCGAGTAACAATTTTGTGCATCTCAGACCATTGTGTATTGTAGGTAGTGATAAGCCTTACCGTGTCCTCACTGTTTTTCTTTTTGCGCTGTTGTTGAACAAGAAGACTATTACGGTCAGTATGGTATGCTCTCTGATACCCTTTCTCAATATCATTTTTACGGTATCCTCGTTGTGCAAACCGAGCCTTCAAACATTGGGATTCATTTTCGAAGTTTGATTGTGAATCGCATACACGTCGTGCCCGCAGGAATTGTCCTGTGGGGATGGCGCGTATAGTGTGTGAGGGGTGGAACGAAGATGCATGTAAAAGAGCATTTACAGCAGTTTTTTTGCGAAAAATAGTGGTACTGAGCTTACCCGTATTTTGTACAGAAATCTTGATGTCCAGAAATTCCATAAAGTCCTGACTAATCACATTTGTCAGTTTGATGTTACATGTATTGGTATTTAAGATGGTTAGAAATCGATCAAGCTCAGCTCGCGTACCCTGCCAAATAAACAGTATATCGTCAATAAAGCGCATCCAACTGACAACGCTACCCGAAACCATATCCATAACTGCTCTCACAATCTCCTGTTCCCAATGGCCCAGAAATAGGTTAGCATAGGACGGCGCACAGGTAGCACCCATCGCCGTCCCACGTAACTGTAAATAGAACTTGTCTCTGAACAGAAAATAATTATGTTCCAAGACAAAACGCAAAAGGTGGATGAGAAAGTGGACCAAATCCTGATCAAGGTTGCCTGCTCCTAGAAAATATGAGACCGCGGAGAGACCCAAATCATGATCTATACAGGTGTAAAGGGATTCTACATCACAGGATACCAAAAACATATCCTGCTCCATTGTTACACCATCAAGGCGTTTCAGCACATCCGTAGAATCCTTGATGTATGATTGGAGTCCCTCCACACATGGACGGAGATAAAAGTCTAAAAAACGGCATGCCGATTCACATAAACTACCACAGCCAGACACAATTGGTCGACCGGGAGGTCTCTTTTGGTCTTTATGCACCTTGGGCAACAAGTATAGTGTAGGGGTGATGGGAAATTTCACAATAAGCCCATCCAGAACTTTTTTAGTGATAATATTGTCCACCAATGCATCCGCAAGCATTTTATCCAACTGTTCCTTAAAACCTTCAGTAGGGTTGGAGGTCAGGCGTTTATAGCATCTAGCATCACGCAATTGTCTGTATGCCTCCAATTCATACATCTCCACCGGCCAAATCACCACATTTCCACCCTTGTCTGCTGGTTTGAATACCACACCCTTCATCTCTTTTAGTTCAAAAAGCGCCTTGCGTTGGGCCCACGATAGATTATCATGGCTCCGCTGCTGTGGAAGTTTGCGCAATTCATCGGTGACCATTTTAACAAACATGTCAACTGATGGGTTAAGAGACAAGGATGGAAATGTGGTAGACCGGGGGCGAATAGTTGTTGGGAATTTGCCAGTGCTCACCTCCTGCTCCTGAAGAAGGGATTCTAACGCCTGGACCGCTTCCAATTCCTCCTGTGCTGTAAACAAGTTATGAGGATCATTTTTAGAAAAATATTTCTTATATATTAATTTGCGTGCAAACAGGAAAACATCCTTAATGGCTGTGAAATCATCAAATCCTGATACAGGACAGAAAGTTAAGCCCAAGGAAAGCACAGAGATTTGACACGGAGTTAATACTCGGTCAGAGAGGTTAATTACCTTCATCTCGCCTCCCATGTTTTCCTCCACAGAATTAAATTTTCTTTTGGTTGGGGTCTGTCTTTTCTCATATCTCCTAGTTCTCATAGGGACACTCCCATGTGATGCCCCAGAGGTCGTGCTCTCAAATGATGACACAGACTCGGAGCATGTCAACATAGAGGGACCCCTCCGTTGCCATTTATATACCCTCTGTTCTTGGAAATCCAACAAGTCACGTTGGAATTTTTTAGATTTAAATTATTTGATGTCATTCTCCCATTTAATATACTCGGTGCTCAACTCCTGTTCAAATTTAGCCAGGAGTTCAGGATTCAGATCTGTTTTAATTTTATTCTGTAAGGGCAATATTAATTTTTCAATTTCTTCCAATTGTTTTTTGTCCCAACCAATCAGAAGTTCTATGAAAGTCTGAGAGCAGGATTTACAGGCTTCCTCCCAACGCGATCGCATGGTCAAATCATCAAAAGGAAAAGATGGAAACACTTGAACACGTAATCCTCTAGGGATCAATTCTTTTGTAAGGTATTGTTCCAATGAAACCTTGTTCCACCAAATACGCATCCTTCGCTTGAGTAATTCCTTCAATTTTTTCTGGGTTTCCAATATACCAATATGGACAACCCCTGTGGGTCCCGCAGCATCATTGCTAAAAACTTGAGTCACCAAAGACAACCAATTGGATTCCCTGGTGTGGAAATCCATATTTGTAACAAGGCCTATTAACAAAAACAGACAAAATGATGAATACCTATACGAGTATAGACCATTGGCATGCGCCAAACAATAATGCGTCCACACAAATCATAAAGCAAATATCAATACCTATACCAGACTGTGAAGACTACTAGTATATCCAGAAAATGAAACACACATAGCACAAGTCATGTACCCATGACAATATAAAATAAACTTTATTGAAATATACATAACACATTGGCCATCAAAATATAAAAACAATATAGCACACAGTTAAAAAGGAGAGTATGGAGGAGCTGCGTGAATAATCCAATATATATGCTACCATACTAAAAACATCCTGTGATGTGGTAACAAATGCAGATATCTATAGAAAAGATAATCATATAGATCAAGTATTTGGACAACAGAAGCACATAAATATATTTAGCACCTGACAGAAGAGCACACAATTGTGCATGCATATAAAAGTATACAGCTAGAGCTCCAAGTTGCACCCAAAACAAAGACCATGCTTTATAAATAAAGGATATTGCACAAACCCATGGACTGCATGATAGGAAGCACGCAGGAACACTCCACACTGACCGCCCCCGACGCACGTTTCGCCGTCAGCTTTCTCAAGGGGTACTGACTGATGGGATAGTGGTTGTTTTAAATATAAAATGCAGAGGGAGGGGACTACACGCTCTTCGCCCGCGGCCTCCCTTTAGTCTTTTTGCAGCGTGCATGCGCAGTTTGTAGTTTAAGTCCATGGCACAGTTTCCGACATCCGGATCAGTGCCGGTGCGCATGCGCCAAGCAGGTATGATGGCGTCCGCAGAGACGAATGTGGCTTCCGTCGTCCGTGCACATTAAGGCTGTATTCGCACGGAGTATTTTGGCGAGTTTTTTTACGCGGAAACCGCGTCGCAAGACTCGGCAAAAACGGCCCGAAAACGCCTCCCATTGATTTCAATGGGAGGCGTCTGCGTCTTTTTCCCGCGAGCAGTAAAACTGCCTCGCGGGAAGTGGAAGCGACATGCCCTATCCTCGGGCGCTTCCGCCTCTGACCTCCCATTGACTTCAATGGGAGGCAGAGAAAGCGTGTCTCGCGCTGTTTTTTGCCCGCGGCGCTCAATGGCCGCGGGCGAAGAGCGGCGCGAGAATTGCAGCGTAAATCGGCGTGCAGGGAGAGGAATATCTGCCTCGGACTTCCTAACAGAATTTTTAGGCGGATGTTCCTCCTGCAAAAGTGCCCTGTGTGAACATAGCCTAATGGTGCCTGCAGCATGGTAGGTGTAATTTGATCTGTGATTGCAGATCTCCATATGCTGTGAACACTGCTTAGTGTTTGGCTATTCGTGTAGTCCCCTCCCTCTGCATTTTATATTTAAAACAACCACTATCCCATCAGTCAGTACCCCTTGAGAAAGCTGACGGCGAAACGTGCGTCGGGGGCGGTCAGTGTGGAGTGTTCCTGCGTGCTTCCTATAATGCAGTCCATGGGTTTGTGCAATATCCTTTATTTATAAAGCATGGTCTTTGTTTTGGGTGCAACTTGGAGCTCTAGCTGTATACTTTTATATGCATGCACAATTGTGTGCTCTTCTGTCAGGTGCTAAATATCTTTATGTGCTTCTGTTGTCCAAATACTTGATCTATATGATTATCTTTTCTATAGATATCTGCATTTGTTACCACATCACAGGATGTTTTTAGTATGGTAGCATATATATTGGATTATTCACGCAGCTCCTCCATTCTCTCCTTTTTAACTGTGTGCTATATTGTTTTTATATTTTGATGGCCAATGTGTTATGTATATTTCAATAAAGTTTATTTTATATTGTCATGGTACATGACTTGTGCTATGTGTGTTTCATTTTCTGGATATACTAGTAGTCTTCACAGTCTGGTATAGGTATTGATAATGAAATAATTTTGTAGTTCAGGCCGTTACGGACGCGGCGATACCAATTATGTATAGTTTGTTTGTTTGTTTATATATTTTTATTAATAATAAAGGACAGATAAGGGAAAAGGGGGGATTTTTACTTTTATTACTTTTAAATCTTTTATTTTCTTATTTTTACACATCTTTTTTTTTTTACTTTAATACTTTGTCCCACTAGGGGACTTGAGGGCAGGAGGCCCTGATCGCTATTCTAATACACTGCACTACATGCGTAGTGCAGTGTATTAGAACTGTCAGCTACTCACTGACAGCAAGCATAGTGGGTCCTGACGTTGTCAGGACCCACTAGGCTTCCGTCTATGGCATAGCCGGACGCCATTGTTTGGTGTCTGGTTGCCATAGTCACCATCGCCGGCCGCTATCGCGTAGCAGGCCGGCGATGGCAGCTTAACCCCTAAAAATCCGCGATCTCTATAGAACGCGGCTTTTAAGGGGTTAATCAGCGGGGACACAGCGATCGGTCCCCGCTGTAGGAGCTGTGACAGCTGCTGAACAAGACAGCAGAGTCACAGCTCCTGTATGTGTCGGGAGGACGGCCGAAACGGCCGTTACTCCCGTGACGTACTATTACGTCATGGAGCGCGAACGATACAGCTGCCATGATGTAATAGTACGTCAAGGAGCGGGAAGGGGTTAAAGAGAAAGTCACAGGTCTCCAATGTTCAGCTATATCAAGATTACTTAGGATTGACCTTCCTAGTTTTTTATTAGAACTGATCAAAAGTTTTAAGTATTGGCAGAGCTGTATTGCTCTGCGGTTTGGTACAATGTCAATAAGGCTAATGCCTCCAAGCTCCTTGGAGGGAATGAGATGTTTGTAAGCTAATCTATTTTAGTGCTTTTCCAAAGGAAGCAAGAGAATAGGTGCTGAACTAAGGGGAGAAAATAAATGTAGAAGGTGTATGGGAGCTGTTTGAAGTAGGTGGAGATACTTTGAAAAGATGTAGGACTTCTTAATATTTTCCCTACCCATGCAAGAAATCAGGTATATATCTAATTCTTCTAGATTTCAAGTACTTTCTTTAATAGTGGTAGGTAATTCAGGAAAAATATGTAATCTAGCATGCTGGAAAGCTTGATTCCAAGGTAAGTTATGATAGTTATTGGCCAAGTGAAGGAGAAGGAAGCAGCACGTTTTGACATGACTTTGGGAGGAAAATTGTTACCAAGGGCCTCACATTTCGTTTTTGTTAACGATTAGTTTTAAAATTAGAGAGGGTTATAAAATGTAGAGCAATGCAGGGGAGGCTGTTCATTTGTGATTATGAGTACCATATCAACTGTGAATTACTTAATGTCTAAAAATCTTTGCAAATTTTTGAGGGTCTTGCCACTCTCTCTGTTAGGAAGAATATCACTAGTGAAAGTGATACTACTCCCGAAAATCTTATATCTATCTCAAATCATACCTTTCATAATAAAAAACAAAGAAATAAAATAATTAGAAACGTCTTTTCTTCGATGAAATAGTCTCTAAAAAGTCTCTAAAACGCCAAGCTTCCAAGTAGGGATGGGGTATATCCTTCCCAAATCTGAAAAAATATAATTGGGCATGTATTATGAGATATCGTATCGAGTGCATTAAAAAGAGCTCCTATTTGGTTGATAGTGAGCTTGAGGAAGCTTTCTTTTCACAGTTTCCTCTGAGCTCAATTATCCTGGCACATAATTCAGACATACCAGCAGCACAGAGGAACAGAATGATATTTAGCGACACATGGAAGGTCTGGGGCAAGTGTACCTCTTTATTTGGAATTTCACCCCACTTTACTAGGTTTTCCATAACAGGAGAGCATCCTGCATTAGTGTCTATTATACCTAAAAGTGTAATTTTAAAGTGGCAACAACAATGTGGGATAAAGGCAGACAAAGGCAGATTGTTGAATCCAGCGTTGTAGAGGGTAAAACGGAATCTTGTTCCAAGTTTACTGGTATCAAAATTAAAAAGGTCCAATAGGTATGGAGTCCTAGTGTGCAGACAGGAGTGTGTGTCGGTCCAGTCGTGAAGCCTACGCGTTTCAGACGTGTTAGACGTCCTTAATCATGGCTGTTTAATGTTTGGAAACTGGGGCCCTGGTTTTATATGGATAGGTTCCGGTTTTGCAGCTGACATACATAATTGTGTTTCAAAGTGAGGTGAGTCACTGGAGCGCACGCCGGCATGCCTGGGTATTCGGCATGAGTAATAATACGGGTTAACTCAACATCTTAGGATATCCCTGAAGGGAAGGAAAAAAGGCGTCGGGAGCGAGAACGTATATGTTTGTATTAGGTGGCTTTCATGTTTTTTGCTGCCTGCAGGTTTGGAGACGCATGGTCTGGTGTATTGCTGATTACGTAATGCCAGAAGCTTTGTTTGCGTTCCAGGCCTCGTGTATGTTGCTGGACCGCAGGATTGGCCAATCAGAGAAAAGCACCCGACGAGCCCCCAGTAGTCAGCTGTTGCTGCGGTCTGCTAGAGTGCAAGGTAAGTAAGTGTGGAATGCTTTCTAAGGAGAAACATATTTTAATTCTTTCTATGGAGAAACATATTTTAATTGATTGGATGTTATTAGGATTTGTTTTTAACAAATTGGGCATCAAGATTAAGTTTGAATTTGGACATATTCTCTGTTGACATAAGTGGAAACAATTGGGCCTGAACACTTTCTATTTCCTCATCCATGGATGGTATCATTTTTTGATTAAGGTCGACCAAAAGTTCCATGAATTTCCTGGAGCTTTGGTTGCATACCTCTTCCCATTTAGAGGTAAACTCTTCTTCGAAAATGGGGAAAGATGGAAAGATCTGAATTCTCAGACCCCTTGGGACAAGGTTTCTCTGGATGTAATTTTCCAGAAAAGTTTTATTCCACCACACTTTCATGCGGCGGTGTAACAGATTTGTATATTTATTCTGGAGCTCGCTAACGTTTCTGCAAACATTAAAACCAAATATTGGGGACTCATCCTTGAAAACCTGTTCCATCTGAGAACGCCAGGCACATTCCCTGGCTTTATAATCCATGGGACCCGAGGTATTGGATTCTGTGAGAACACAGAAGAGATTAGATACAAACCGATAAAATACCAGCAGACAGAATTCAATAATTCAATATTCTACGAGTCTACCCTAGGAGGCTACTGATTGGACCCCAGTCAAATTTTCCAACAAGAGAAAACAAGAACGAGAATTTGTATTATGCATGTCTTGGTTGTGATCGTATATATATATATATATATTTTCATTATGTTGCGATTTTAACATTAATATAAAATATAAAATATCATGTTGAAATGTGTTTTCATCATCTCTTTATATATAGATAGTGACTATACTGTAATAGTGTTTTTAGCTATTTTTACTATATATTTGGCATATGTTTCTTTATACATATGTATTCACATATATTATTTTTAGCATGTCTCCCATGCGGTATATGATTGCATTGTCGTTCAATAGAATAAGCACCTTATATGTGGTATTTCTTCATGCAGTTATACGCATACAAACCTTTATTTTCTTTTGTATAAGATGCTGTTAGGTGCATTGAACATATGTCTTATTACAGCTGTTTTCTCAGTGATAGTCTCTCCTTCTGTACTCAACAATTGTCTTTTTATATACTCTATTCCAGAGCAATTCACTATTTATTATTATATTTTTTTCATTTTTTAATTAACAATTCTCACTCATTGTCACCCACACCATCGGCCCCATAATTTCTTCCTTGGCACCGTCTTATACTCTTATGTTTGTGAATTTTCACTTACTCACGCAGCAATATTTCCTGCAACACTTAATTAATTCATTTGTTATCAATCACTGTCCAGTCACTTCACTATACCTTTTTTATTTTTATTTTTATTTGTGTTCCTCACCGTCACTCCCCTTTTTCACGTCCTCACCCATTATCATTTAGTTATTTATTTATTATTCATTCATGCTTCATCATTCATTCCTTTTTTACATTCATTCTTAACATTTCGGTGTCGGCACATTTAGGTTATTCACTTTCACTCTCCATCCCTTATTGATCCATTCATGCGGCACTTCGTCACATACACTCTTGCTGTATCATTTAACCTAGACATTCTTCTCCTGTTCAATACACTGCTGGCATGGATATGATGTGTGGTTGTGCGCTGATGGTATCTATACTCCGTAACAATATACTCTCGGGGGGGAGTGGCTCTGGCCTCTTCCGACCGCTGTCTGCAATTGGAGTAGGATGTGGGGGGCGCGGTCAGTCCTCGCCGCCTCACATCCTCTCTGATGACGTGGTACAGGAAGTGGGGCAGCGCCATCTTTGTACCCCGCATCAGACACCGATTTCCTCCATCCTGTCCATGTCACTTTTTCCTCTACTGTTCAGACTCATTAGGTATATGGCCTGTGTACTATATATAGGTGGGCACAGGTAGCTTTGACCCTAACCCCGGACGAAGGCAGTTGCCGAAACGCGCGTCGGGTTCAGACGTCTCATCTCACATCATGTCCACCGGTATGTTCTCTATTTTTTGTCCCGTTTAGCAGTTGGTGCTTGACTATGCTCATTATTTCCGATTATCCTCTGACCTCAAATATATCTGGTATGTAATACTGCTTTATATTGCTGACATAACTTTTTTGCGATTCATACTTACCTTTTATACTTACATAGATATCGCTACAATCACCAGTATTATACTCCTTCACGACTATATTGTTGTCGTCCTTGGATATACTTGGCTATAATCTGCCTTGATTTCAATCGGACATTATTTCTTCATATTATCATATGCATTTCTCATTTTTGCTGCTATAACGCAACATGTACACTGTTCACATGGTGACATAATACTCATATCCGGTTTCTAATCGATCTGACGTCTTTTTATTGTGTGACTCATCCCCTGTTCTATTTTTCAATTGTCTCATGTCTGTAATTTAATAAAATTTGTATACTCTTTCTAACATTGTGTGCTGTAGTCGATCATATTTTCTTGGTTTAGTCTCATGTCAATTGTTGATCGATGCACCAAGTATATCTTGGTCTTTACCCAGGATTCAATATAGTGCATATAATATAGTCAGCAACGATGCTTTACAGTTTACTAGCTATTACTTTTCTTAGTACTACCTCTTATTGAATTCTGTCTGCTGGTATTTTATCGGTTTGCCCCTGTAAATATAGCCCACCCCTGTAGATATAGCCCACCCCTGTAGATATAGCCCCCCTGTAGATATAGCCCCCCTGTAGCTATAGCCCACCCCTGTAGATATAGCCCACCCCTGTAGATATAGCCCACCCCTGTAGATATAGCCCACCCCTGTAGATATAGCCCACCCCTGTAGATATAGCCCACCCCTGTAGACATAGCCCCCTGTAAATATAGTCCCCTGTATAGAGCCCACCCCTGTATATAGCCCACCCCTGTATATAGCCCACCCCTGTATATAGTCCCCCTGTAGATATAGGCCCCCCTGTATATAGCCCACCCCTGTATATAGCCCACCCCTGTATATAGTCCCCCTGTAGATATAGGCCCACCCCTGTATATAGTCCCCCCCTGTATATAGCCCACCCCTGTATATAGCCCACCCCCTGTATATAGCCCACCCCTGTATATAGCCCACCCCTGTATATAGGCCACCCCTGTATATAGTCCCCCTGTATATAGTCCCCCTGTAGATATAGTCCCCCTGTAGATATAGCCCACCCCTGTATATGGTATCCCACAAATATCTCTCCCTATAGTGCTCCACAGAAAGCTCACCCCTGTATATAGCCCCCTTGTACATATAGTCAACCCCTGTATATGGTGCTCCACAGATAGCCCACCCCTGTATATAGTATATACAGGAGTGGGCTATCTGTGGAGCACTATATACAGGGGTGGACTATCTAGTCGAGCACTATATACAGGGGTGGACTATATGTACAGGGGGGCTATATACAGGGGTGGGCTATATGTGGAGCACTATATACAGGGGTGGGCTATCTAGTGGAGCACTATATACAGGTGTGGACTAGATGTACAGGGGGGCTATATACAGGGTTGGGCTATACGTGGAGCACTATATACAGGGCTGGGCTATATCTACAGGGGGCTATATACAGGGGTGGGCTATCTGTAGAGCACTATAGGGGGAGTTATTTGTGGGACACTATATACAGGGGTGGGCTATATGGGGGCACTATCTACAGGGGGCTCTATGGCAGGCACTATCTACAGGGGGCACAGTGTGTGTGTGGGACACGGTGTATGGTGGTATTATAATTAGAGGTGCAGTGTATGGCGCTATTATATTTAGGGGCATAATGTGTGGTATAATGATAACTTTATATTTCCTTTATAGGTGCAGAAATGTTGGTAAAGTGAGAAGCTGAAGACATGTGAGCGGCAAACTGTAGAAATGGTCTGTGACCGGGAGAAGTCATCAGAGTTCTGGACTAGAATCTGAGACGTCACCGGTGAGTCACTTAATGTAAATGTTTATTCTGCCTCTAATCAGTAATGTAGTCACTGTATGATCTGCAGTGAGATGATTATGATAGGATTTATTTTTGTGAAACAGCATCTCCCAGCATATCCTTACCATTGTTCGGGCCATGCTGGGAGCTGTAGTTTTACGCCGTACACACCTATACAGCAGGGGTTGCACTAAATTGAGCTGTATTTGTGCTGGTGTTGTATTTATGTACTGAGCTTGGTTCTGGTGTTGTGTATAGAACCATATTGCTTGTAAGATGTACAAATGTGTTACAAAAAAAGCAATGACACGTCGATTGGTAGAGAAAACAAACACGGCGAGGGGAAAGAGGTTGGGGGGGCGCCAAACTGAATCTTTGCCCCGGGTGCTGGAGAACCTAGCTACGCCTCTGCTTTGTGTGATATATATTTCTCACCTAACAGGCTTTTACTTTTTCAACTCTACTGCACCATTTCTGTTAGTCCACAGTTGCAGAACCCCACGATCATATCATATATAGATCACATTTAGATCTATTTTCATTTGTTTATCTCAAAACCAAATAACTACTGGTATTATTCAGGGATGGGTGCAATATATAACATCAACGCCCATTAAACCATACAGGATAAAATCCATCTTTTCATATGAGATATTCGTGGTATATCGCTTTTCTATTAGTACTTAATTGAGGTATACTATCCTATCCTTGCATTATATAAACAAATAGAAGCAAAATAGCTAGTCAGAGATTTTATCCACCCCATCAAGGACACCAGAAAAAAGTCATTAATCTAAAACTATATAGCATATAAAGATGTGGGGTTGTGTCTTTATCTAGGCTAAAAATATTATATGTCACGGCGCGGGGTGTGGACCCACTGGGCTGTACTGCGTAGCGGAGTAGCAGCTGGCCAACCAGGTACAAAACAATGTCTATAGTTCGGAACGGGTACCTGAGGCAATGTCGACAGTAGCGGAAGCACGACTTGACTTTCACAGCAGGTGGCAACGTGGATGCAGCGGAAGACACGACTTCACTTTCTCAGCTGGTGGCACCGTGGATGCAGCGGATGACACGACTTGACTTTCTCAGTAGATACGATAGCACGGGATACAGGGTACAGGCAGCAGAAACGGGTAACACTGGGAACTGGAAAACACTGGGAGACCATTTGCAAGACAAACTTAGGTATACAACAACGCTCAGGCGAGGAACAAGTGGGCAGAGCCCCTTTTTATAGTCCAGCAGCCATTTGGGCTAATTATTGATGGGTGACAGCTCGACGCGTACTGGCCCTTTAAGGACCCGGAAGTGAGTGCCGGCGTCTCCCTGGGGGGAGCTGATGCCGCAAAGACAGATGTCCATGGCCGGGGCCGTCAGAGGGTAAGTCTGAACGATGGCCCCCGGCCATAGACGTTACATTATATATATGTATGAACCAGTGGTCCAGTATGCTTTCAAGGAACCGCTGTTCAATGTGCTATTAGTCCAAATCAGTCAAGGATGCTTCAATCCCCAATTCTGAAGAGAGGTTCATCCCAGAGTGTTTGGACTATTTTTACAATATGCCCAGACACAAACTTACAAAAAGAGTAAATACTTCAAATATCCCATAAATATAGCCAAGATGGAGCAGGTAGACTTCTCCAAAAGGGGGAGTCGCAGTATGATAGTCATTTCGATTCTTTAGGCCCTACATACATTGTATCCTTTGTTTCTTTCACACAAATGTGTTCAAATAGTGATTTACACCTATAAATACAATAATGTTAAAATCAGAATACATTTACCAGAAAAAAGTATTCTTTAAGAAAACACAACCAAAAGGCTGGGCACCAAATCTTATAATCAACCTCTTCTATGATGTGGCCAGAACTACGCCAGGAAAACATGTCTAACCAATGCCCGTAGTCCTATATTCTCTATTTAACCCTTTAGGTTCAAGTGTATCCAACTCATATATCCATTTTAGCTCAAGTTTCTTCAAGGCCCTTTCTCTATCTCCTCTTCTACTAAGGCAAACTCCATCAATTATCTTAACTCTCAGCTGCGAGATATTATGTCTGTGTCCGATAAAGTGTTCCGGACTGGAAATTCAATCTTTTTACTTCTAATTGTATTTTTACGTGGATTAATACGTGCCCGACATTCTTGGGTTGTCTCCCCTACATACAAGTGTCCACAAGGACACTGTATCATGTATATTACAAAGCTTGACTGGCATGTAAAAAATCGCTTGATATTATATAAATTTCCTGTTCTCGGGTGTACTAATGTACATCCTCTCAGCATATTATTGCAGTTGCAGCATTCCAGACATGGAAAACACCCTTTTTTACTAGTATCTATTCTATGTTCAGAACTAATATCAGCACGTATCAAACGATCTTTCAGGTTAGGTGGTTTCTTGAAGGACATCATCGGAGGATCTTGAAATTCAGGTCTCTCTAGAAATGTTTCACTCAATATCGGCCAGTAATCTTTCAACATCTTTGAGATTTTCCCACTAAAAGGTGAGAAGATTGATAGAAAGGGGATCCTCCTGGAGGTCTTCTCATAACTGTTCTTAGTCAAGAGATCGCCTCTCTCTCGCTCCCCCACCTTCATCATGGCCCTATCAAGTACTGGTTTTGTGTAACCTCTTTCCCAAAATTTTTTGCACATAGCGTCTAGTCTCACGTCTACTACCATAGTATCTGATACTATCCTTTTTATTCGTAAGAGCTGAATACATGGCAGTGACTCTACAGTACCCCTGGGGTGGCAACTCCTAAAATGTAGCAAGTAATTGCGATCTTTTGGCTTAACAAAAAAATCTAAGCGTTATCTTTCTTAAGGACCACTGTGTCCAAGAATTGTAATCTCTTTCCAGAATATACTATCGGAAACTGAAGTTCCAAAAAGTGAGTATTGATCTCATCTCTAAATTTCAATAATTTCTGTTCAGTATCAGGCCACAGACAGAAGATATAATCTATGCACCTCATCCAGCCCCCAACAAATTGAAAGAAGCTAGATGGGTACACAAACTCCTCCTCGAAGTATGCCATGACTATATTGGCGTGTGTTGGTGTGACATTGGACCCCATAGCACTGCCTCTGCACTGAATGCAAAAGGTATCTTGAAAAAGAAAATAATTGCATTAGAGTACAATTTACAATAATGCCATGATAAATTCCTTCTGTTCATTACATAGGGTCCAATGTCGCAACAACTCCGCAACTGCCAACATACCCTTTTCATGAGGTCTATTGCATAAGCATTGTCAACAATGATTCTCACTTTCCTCATAATATCGAATTTAGGGACTCCATCAAGTTTCGTCTAAATCAGTGTATCATTTACTTGTCTGAGTGCCTCCTCGATGTAATTGCTGGTGTCCATGACCACAATCGCACCCCATTTATCAGCGGTCTTGATCGTAAGGTCACAGGCACCAACAAGCACATCAAGGGCCTCAACTTCTTGTCGCGTCAAATTAGGTTTAGACAAAGTATCACCAATCACATCATTAAATTCTTGCATTTTATCTCTGAATAATTGAATATAGGTCTCCACAGCTTTATTAGTAGTTGGTGGTTGGAAAGTACTAGGTGTTCATAATTCAAAGTCACATAATCTCAGTTTACTGGTATCACAGGACATAGCTTTTTCTCCTTCAGTATTTGAAAAGAACGACTTTAATCAAATACTCATACAAAAAGCAATGAGGTCAAGTTCACATTGAAACCAAACAAATTTACCCTGTGGACTAAATGACAGACCCCTATTGAGTCCAATTCAGTATCTGAAAATTCAACAGATGAAATATTCACCACCAGTTTTTCTACTTTCTCATGTTCTTGTTCATCCTCCTGGTCGGTGGTAATTTGGATCGTGTTATTCTGCCTTTTCCGCCATCTTTGATGATTTCTGCCACCTCTTCTCCGCCACTTTCTTTTCTTTTTGTACCTACTCATAAAAAAGGTAAAGCTGTAGATCCAGAATGTTGTGAGAGTTCATCTGAAGTGTCTTTTTCCAAAACCAGATTTGTTGGTCCTCTATGTCTCCTTCTCTGTATTTGTTTCTGAAAAAACTTGAAGGTGCATGACTGTTTTGCCATTTTTTATAGTCCTCCAGACCCCTATGCCATTTTTGATGTTTTATAATTTAAGTCTCTTTTTGGTAGGTGCTGAGTAAATCTTACATCCAAGTCTTGAAAATCAGACTCAGACATTAACTCTCACAACTGAATCTCAGAATCAATAATCTTCTTCTCACAATTTTTACATTCTGCTTGTAGGAATTCAATATTCAGTAATATTATATAGAGAGAATATTTATTACAAATTTGTTCAAACTTGGAACAAAAATCCACATTCTGCTAAAAGAGATTGGGTCGTAATTCACTACATAGCCCTCTAGGTATTCTTTGGGCCTTGAAATACTCCCCAAGAGTTGAGAGATGTAGCTCGAGGGTAATCTTTTGTCCTCTCTCATTCTCCCATTTTTTTCTTTAATATTTCAGCTGTGGGTTTACTCAAGAAGTCACTGCCACCCATATTACCCGACATAATTCTGGTCACATCATCGTCAGAGTAGGAAAACATGCTTGGTGAAGGGTTTGTACTAATACCTTGATTGTAGTCCATCCTTGCCGTGGGTACACGCTTCATAGTTACATAGTTAGTACGGCTGAAAAAAGACACATGTCCATCAAGTTCAACCAAGGGACGGGAAAAGGGAAGGAAATAATTTCTACACATAGGAGCTAATACTTTTTTGTTCTAGGAAATTATCTAAGCTTTTTTTAAAGCCATCTACTGTCCCTTCTGTGACCAGCTCCTGTGGTAGACTATCCCATAGATTCACAGTTCTCACAGTAAAGAAGGCTTGTCGCCTCTGCCGATTGAACCTTTTTTTTCTCCAGACGGAGGGAGTTCCCCCTTGTTTTTTTTAGGGAGTTTTAGATGAAACAGGATTTCACCATATTTTTTGTATGTGCCATACATATATTTATATAAATTAATCATGTCCACCTTAGTCGTCTTTTTTCAAGGCAAAATAGGTTTAATTAATTTAAACTTTTCTCATAACTTAGATTTTCCATGCCCCTTATTAGCTTCGTTGCTCTTCTTTGTATTTTTTCCAACTCCAGGGCATCCTTTCTATGAACTGGAGCCCAGAACTGAACTGCATATTCTAGATGAGATCTTATTGATTCTTTAAAGTAGTAATATTACATCCCTGTCCTGCGAGTCCATGCCTCTTTTAATACACGACTATATCTTGCTGGCCTTTTAAGCAGCTGATTGACATTGCATGCTGTTATTTAGTTCATGATTTAGAAGTACACCCAGATCCTTCTCAACAAGTGAATCCCCCAGTAAAGCTCCCCCTAGGACATATGATGCATGCAGGTTGTTCGTACCCAGGTGTATAACTTTACATTTATCTACATTAAACTTAATTTGCCAACTGGATACCTAAACACTTAGTTTGTTTTAAATCCGCTTGCAATTCTCGAACATCTTCCATAGACTGAACTATATTACATAACTTGGTGTCATCTGCAAAAATAGAAATAGTGCTATTAATCCCATCCTCTATATCATTAATAAATAAGTTGAATAATAGTAGTCCCAGCACTGAACCCTGGGGTACACCTCTTATTACCGGGGACCATTCAGAGTAGGAATCATTTACCACAACTCTCTGGATACGGTCCCTGAGCCAATTCTCAATCCAATTACAAACTATGTCTTCTAAACCTATAGTCCTTAATTTAACCATTAGACATCTATGAGGGACAGTGTCAAATGCCTTTGCAAAGTCGAAAAACACTATATCCACAGCAGCCCCTCTGTCTAGGCTTCTGCTCACCTCCTCATAAAAACAGATCAGGTTAGTTTGACAACTTCTGTCCTTAGTAAAACCGTGCTGGCTGTCACTTATAATACTATTTTTTGTCACATAATCCTGTATACAGTCCCTCAATAGCCCCTCAAACATTTTCCCCACAATGGATGTTAAGCTTACTGGTCTATAATTACCCGTGAAAGACCTAGAGCCCTTTTTGAAAATAGGCACCACATTTGCCAGTCCCTTGGCACTATACCAGTCAATAGAGAATCTCTGAATATTATGAAAAGGGGGACAGAAATAACTGAACTTAACTCTAAGAATTCTAGGGTGTAACCCATCTGGTCCCGGGGCCTTGTGCACAATTATTTTATTCAATTTAGCTTGAACCATATCTACATTCATCCAATTCACTATATCAACTGATATATTAACAGCACTAGGAAAAATGGGTTTGAATCCAGCACAGAAGATTGGATAAAATGGAAGAAAATTTTCCGAGTTTAATGGGCCAGTACGTTTGGCAAGTTAAAATCAGGAATGAGGAGCACAGCGTGACATCCTGATAGTGTAAGGAAGAGAGTGATAGTGGTAAATGAGAAGCCTACGCGTTTCAGACGCTGCGAGCGTCCTTAATCATGGCTTAATCATGAGCTTCAGCCATGATTAAGGACGCTCGCAGCGTCTGAAACGCGTAGGCTTCTCATTTACCACTATCACTCTCTTCCTTACACTATCAGGATGTCACGCTGTGCTCCTCATTCCTGATTTTAACTTGCCAAACGTACTGGCCCATTAAACTCGGAAAATTTTCTTCCATTTTATCCAATCTTCTGTGCTGGATCCAAACCCATTTTTCCTAGTCTCGTCTACCTACCGTGTGCCGACACGAGGATCCGTGCACGATCATCCCAAAACTACATTTGCAACGAAGGTGAGCTGGAGGTGTTTCTCTTTCTATTTTTTGTATATTAACAGCACTGGCAGTGCTACATCAGCCGCTCTTTCTTCTGTTGTATATACAGAGCTAAAGAACCTATTTAGCAATTCTGCCTTCTCTTGATCCCCTGTGACCAACTCCCCATTACCACTAACTAGGGGTCCCCTTGGCTTGTTTGCCTTTATATACTTGAAGAATTTTTGGGGATTTGTTTTACTATCCTTGGCAACATGCCTTTCATTTTGTATTTTTGTTAATTTTATTACATTTTTACAGATTTTATTAAGCTCTTTATAATTTAAAAATGTTACAGCAGTACCCTCAGAGTTGTATTTTTTTTAATGCCCTTTTTTTTGTCATTTATTGCTCTTTTTACAGAAGGTGTAAACCATGTGAGTTTTCATTTTAGTCTTTTATACTTGTTACCTATAGAAATAAATTTTGCACTATAATTACCCAGCATAATTTGAAAATCTCCCATTTATCATTTGTCCCATTATTTAACATTAGTTCTTCCCAGTCTATATCTTCAATTGCAGCCCTCATTCTGGGGAAATTTACTTTCTTAAAATTAAGTGTTTTTGCTCTGCCAGCCTGTGTTTGTTTTTTACAGTATAGGTATAATGTAACTATATTGTGATCACTGTTACCGAGGTTTTCACGAACATTGACATTCCCAACAAACTCTGCATTAATAGAAATTACCAGATCCAACAGATCTTCACCTCCAGTCGGGTCTTCCACAAACTGGCCCATAAATTTTTCCTGCAACAGTTTGAGGAAATGTCTCCCCTTTGCAGTTGAAGCCGAACCATGACACCAATTATTATCCCGGTAATTAAAAATTATTACTACAGTACCTGCCTTTGCAGCCTGCTCCATCTGTTTATATAGCTGACCTTCCATCTCCTCAGTTATATTGGGGGGGTCTATAAATTACACCAAAAGTAATTTTTTCAGTGTTTACCTCCCTTTCTAGTTCCACCCACAAGGTTTCAAATTCCTCACAATCTGCACCCTCTAATGTCTCTTTCACACTCGCCTTCATATCACTTCTCACATGCAGACATACACCACCACCTTTCCTATTTGTCCTGTCTTTCCGAAAAAGTGTAAAACCCTCTACATTTACAGCCCAGTCGTGTGAAGAGTCTAGCCATGTTTCAGCAACACCAACTACATCTGTATGTTCCTCCAGTACCAAGGCCTCCAGCTCCCCCATTTTGCTTGCTAGACTTCTGCCATTTGTGAACATACACTTTAACTTGCCTTTCAGTTTTTCACTTTTATTATCAGAAATGTGATTATTTGACATTTGTGCATTTTTATTTTCACTGCTGTTTTATAACAAAAGGATCTCCTTATCCAGTTGTCTAGTCCTCTCCCCACAGTCTTTCTCCCCCCCACCAATATAGCCTGACCCCGCTATAACCTGACTACCCCTTTATTTTCTACATTAACCTCCCTCCTCAGCCCTAGTTTAAATACTCCACCACCCCAGCTAGAATTCTCTCGCCCAGCACAGCGGACCCCCTTCCATTTATGTGCAAATCATCTGCAGAATACAGTTTGTACCCCAATGAAAAATCAGCCCAGTGCTCTAGGAACCCAAAGCCTTGTCCTCTACACCAAGACTTAAGCCATGCATTTAACTCCCTGAGCTCACACAGTCTTTCCTGTGATGCACATGGCACAGGCAGTATTCCTGAGAATACAACCTTGGAGGTCCTTCCCTTCAGCTTGTAGCCTAGTTCTTTAAAATTATTCTTAAGGCTCCTCCACCTACCATTTATTCTGTTGTTGGTACCTACATGGACCACAACAGCTGGATCATCACCAGCCCCTCCCAGCAATTTGTACACCCGTTCCACCACATGCCGAACCCTGGCACCAGGGAGACAGCAAACCATTTGGTTGAGGCGGTCTGGGCGACAAATTATTCTATCCGTCTTCCTGATTATAGAATCCCTACAACTATGAATTGTCTATCCTTACCTACATTACCATCCCGCCGACTACTAGCTGGGCTGTTCTCCCGGCTGTTAGGGAGATCAGTATTCCCCCTAGTGCTGCCATTTCTGAGACAGACACCCACACATCATCACCCAACTTGGCAATTTTGCTTGGAATATCAGAAACAGGATTGGCCTTCCTTTTCTTGGACCCCTTTCTACTGCCCCTAACTACATTAACCCAGCTACTTGCCTGGTCCTTCTGACCCATGTCTTCACCCTCCAATTCTACCCCACTAACGGCATGTTCTGTCAGCAGCATGCTCCGCTCAAGATTGTCTATCGTCCTCAGTGTTGAATTCTGCTCCTCCAGATCTCTAATGCGAGCTTCCAGGTGACTAACATGCTCACATCTGCCACAGAGGTATTCACCCTGGAACTCAGGCTCCAGTCATGCATACATATGGCAAACTGTGCACTGAATAAAAACTCCAATCTTGCTATCCATTATCCCAGTTACCAAAAAAAAAAACACTGAACAGTTGTTAAAGTAAAAGAAAAGAAGAGTACTTACAGGGGTTTAACTTCTCTTTTTAACTCTGGTTTTGTAACTCCCCTTGATATACAAACTACTTGTTTAGAAATCCCACCAGAGCAGGCTCTACAGAGTCCTGAGGGCTAATTTATGCCACCTGGGACCAGTTAACCCCTCCCCCTAGTCAGCTGCTCAGCAGGAAGTAAGCGGCGCCTCTCTCTTTGAGCTTCTCCAAGTCACAGGCATAGACAGAAGTTAATTCCTTTTTCTGCAGTAAGCACACTATATCACTGCTGCAATCACATCATAGAAACGTCATTGTAACGGCACAAAAGTGCTTCAGGATCAAGAAATAGATTTTCAAGAAATCAAAAGCACAACCAAAAAGATTTAGTCAGCAGGACAGGACAACTCCTCAAACTTGGGTGGTGCACGCAGTGAAAAGTATCCAAGGACCACGGGACACAAATCGTATACAATTTGAAGAAAGGAACTGCAGCACTCAAGATAATCCACATAAGTGTTTTTGTTTTTATTCACCAAGCATAAAAACCGCTTGCAACGTTTCAACCCAACATGGGTCTTTTTCAAGCATGGATACATAAGTTCAGTACACACTTTATATAGTATAACATACGTGACATCATTTTCTGTGCATGATTAGATATCAACAAAGTCTTTAATACAATAAACGAGAACATACCTACTCAAACCTAATAATCCGAATTCTCTATAAATGTGTGAATCGCCACTAAGTACAGCTGTGCAAAGTCTTAAAAGCCTATCTTAGATATAGCGTCCTCGGACGCCTACTATGCATGCCGTGACCTATGTCATTTGACATACCAAGCATCTCCTGTCTCCATGGAGAGCCGAGAACAGCTCCCTGACGTCTGCACATGCGTGAGTCTAGATTATACCGTGCATGCGTACTAGAGATGATACATGGGACTAGAAGCCTCAATGCATCGTAACTTGTCTCTAAAACGCTATTAGTGCTCATCCACAAAATAGCATATGAATATTTAAATTTAGAACATTTAATTAATAGTATCTGGGCTTTATGTGATATATATTTCTCACCTAACAGGCTATAACTTTTTCAACTCTACCTACTTTTAAACTTGATTCTGCAACTCCCCCTTTCGGAGAAGTGTAACTACTCCATCCTGGATACATTTATAGGATATTTTAAGTATTTACTCTCCTATTTGTTGGTTTGTGTCTGGGCATATTGTAAACATGTCTAAACACTCTGGGACAAACCTCTCTCCAGAATTGGGGATTGAACCGTCCTTGATTGATTCGGACTAAAAGAACATTGAACAGTGGATCTTGAATGCATAATGGACCACTGGTGCATATATATATATATATACACACTACCGTTCAAAAGTTTGGGGTCACCCAGACAATTTTGTGTTTTCCATGAAAACTCACACTTATATTTATCAAATGAGTTGCAAAATGACTAGAAAATATAGTCAAGACATTGACAAGGTTGTAAATAGTGATTTTTATTTGGAATAATAATTTTCTCCTTCAAACGTTGCTTTCGTCAAAGAATGCTACATTTGCAGCAATTACAGCATTGCAGACCTTTGGCATTCTAGCTGTTAATTTGCTGAGGTAATCGGGAAAAATTTCTCCCCATGCTTCCAGAAGCCCCTTCCACAAGTTGGATTGGCTTGATGGGCACTTCTTGCGTACCATACGGTCAAGCTGCTCCCAAAACAGCTCTATGGGGTTGAGATCTGGTGACTGTGCTGGCCACTCCTTTACAGATAGAATACCAGCTGCCTGCTTCTTCCCTAAATAGTTCTTGCATCATTTGGAGGTGTGCTTTGGGTCATTGTCCTGTTGTAGGATGAAATTGGCTCCAATCCAGTGCTGTCCACAGTGTATGGCATGGTGTTGCAAAATGGAGTGATGACTTTCCTTATTCAAAATCCCTTTTACCTTGTACAAATCTCCCACTTTACCAGCACCAAAGCAACACCAGACCATCACATTACCTCCACCACGCTTGACAGATGACGTCAGGCACTCTTCCAGCATCTTTTCAGTTGTTCTGCATCTCACAAATGTTATTTTGTGTGATCCAAACACCTCAAACTTCGATTCGTCTGTCCCTAACACTTTTTTCCAATCTTCCTCTGTCCAATGTCTGTGTGCTTTTGCCCATATTAATCTTTTCCTTTTATTAGCCAGTCTCAGATATGGTTTTTTCTTTGCCACTCTGCCCTGAAGGCCACCATCCCGGAGTCGCCTCTTCACTGTAGACATTGACACTGGCGTTTTGCGGGTACTATTTAATGAAGTTGCCAGTTGAGGACTTGTGAGGCATCTATTTCTCAAACTAAGGACTCTAATGTACTTGTCTTGTTGCTCAGTTGTGCAGCGGGGCCTCCCACTTCTCTTTCTACTCTAGTTAGAGCCTGTTTGTGCTCTCCTCTGAAGGGAGTAGTACACACCATTGTAGGAAATCTTCAGTTTCTTGGCAATTTCTCGCATGGAATAGCCTTCATTTCTAAGAACAAGAATAGACTGTCGAGTTTCAAATGAAAGCTTTCTTTTTCTAGCCATTTGGAGAGTTTAATCGAACCCACAAATGTAATGCTCCAGATTCTCAACTAGCTCAAAGGAAAGTCCGTTTTATAGCTCCTCTAAACAGCATAACTGTTTACAGCGGTGCTAACATAATTGCACAAGGGTTTTCAAGTGTTTTCTAATCATCCATTAGCCTTCTAACACAGTTAGCAAACACAATGTACCATTAGAACACTGGAGTGATGGTTGCTGGAAATGGGCCTCTATACACCTATGTAGATATTGCATTAAAAACCAGACGTTTGCAGCTAGAATAGTCATTTACCACATTAACAATGTATAGAGTGTATTTCTGATTAATTTAATGTTATCTTCATTGAAAAAAACTGTGCTTTTCTTTAAAAAATAAGGAAATTTCTTAGTGACCCTAAACTTTTGAACGGTAGTATATATATATATATATATATATATATATATATATATATATATATTTATAATATTTTTAGCCTAGCCAGAGACAAAGCCCCACATCCTTATATGCTAAATAGTCTTAGATTAATGATTTTTTTTCTTGTGTCCTTGATTGTGTGGATAGAGTCTCTGACTAGCTATTTTTCTTCTATTTGTTTATATAATGAAAGGATAGGATAATATACCTCAATAAAGTACTAATAGAAAAGAGATATACAACGAATATGTCATATGAAAAGATGGATTTTAGCCTTTATTGTTTAATGGGAGTTGATGGTTTATATTGCATTCATCCCTGAATAATATGAAAAAGGAACGGGGAGTGGGAAAAGTAGTGTGTTTTGTAATTGCAAAAAAATAAAAAATACTTTATTATTAAATTTATATTAAAACAATGTTAGATGAAAAAATGATGTTGCGCCAAAGTCCCCTAAATTGGCGCACTATGACAAATTATGTCTGATTAAGATTGCTCCGGATTGTAAAGGATATATATGTGTCTAACCTCCCCCTTATTTAGTAATAGAGAGGAAACTATAATAGTCCCTAAACCAGAAATTGGGTTGTTAAATAATTGCAAATAACTGTCCCCCTCAGTGTCAATGATGAGACAGTCTGATTGCACATGAACCCAGAGGTTCCTTCAACGGGCTGTAAATGAAGCCCAGCGGTGGAGAAACCCATGTATTAATGTGACTGTAATGGGTTACATGTACATGTGTCTTATATGAATAGACACAGCACAGCAGAGTTGCAACTGCTGCATACTAGTAACTGAACAGGAGAAGGGATTAGACTGGGCCACAGTCTGTAACGGGCGGCTGGTCCGCTGAATTGCCTTGGTAGTGATCTAAAGTATCTGTAAAATTCCTATCAGGCAGTATAATCACTTCCCCCCAGCTGATGTATACTAACAACCTAGCTATCAGGGTTTACAACAATTTATGTGGGCTAGCAAATAGGCTGCTGTCAGCTGAGTATTTATGACTGCACACAGCAGCAAAGAAGCCCCCCGTCAAAGACAAACACTGTGTGTGTTGTCTTATTTGTCACAGCTCGATGTAGCAGAGCTGTAACTGCTACATTCAGGTCTCCAGCCCTGCAAGGAGACCTGACAGGCCAGCCACGCTCCCGGGCAAACAATCACACAGACAGCGCGCCTGGACTGCGTTCTCCAGCTCCACACAACAGTGAGTACTCTGCCTAACAGGCAGTAAGGATATTGTACCACCTCCCCCTTGTAGACAGTGCCCCCAAACAAAAACAAACATTGTACTAGCCTACGCCCCGTTCCCATGACGAACTGAGCTTCTCCACAAAGGGATCCTTGCATAGGCCGGCGTGATCCTGTAGCCTAGTACAGAGTTTCCCAACCTTTTCGAACTCGAGGCAGTGCTGGAAAATAACATTTCCTCAGGGCACCCCTACCAAAAATAGTTTCGAGAAGGACAGAAAAAGGCTAAAAACAAGCACTACACTTGTAGGGTATGTTCACACAGCATTTTTTGTAAGGCAAAAAAAAAAAACTACCTTAACATTCCTTCAGGAATTGACAGCGTTGTTTGACCTTTTTTGCGGGTTTTTTTAAGCCGCTGAAGCTAATGCAAAAGGCGCAGGCAAAAAAGCTCCAAATGGGCGACGCAGGTATTTTCTGGCTCCCATTCATTTCAATTGGAGGTCAGAGGTGGAAACCATTTGAAGACCATCATCCCCCCACTCACAGTATAATGACTATCAGCCCCCCATTTACAGTAAAATGACATCAGCCCCCCACTCACAATAAAATGACCATCATCCCCCACTTACAGTAAAATAAGCATCAGCCCGCCACTCACAGTAAAATGACAATAAGCCCACAACTCACAGTAAAATGACCATAAGCCCCTCACTGACAGTAAAATGACCATCAGCCCCCCACTCACAGTAAAATGACCATCAGCCCACCACTCACAGTAAAATGACAATCAGCCCGCCACTCACAGTAAAATGACCATCAGCCCGCCATTCACTGTAAAATGACCATCAGCCCACCACTCACAGTAAAATGACCATCAGCACCTCACTGACAGTAAAATTACCATCAGCCCCTCACTGACAGTAAAATGACCATCAGCCCCCACTCACAGTAAAATGACAATCAGCCCGCCACTCACAGTAAAATGACCATCAGCCCGCCATTCACTGTAAAATGACCATCAGCCCACCACTCACAGTAAAATGACAATCAGCCCGCCACTCACAGTAAAATGACCATCAGCCCCCACTCACAGTAAAATAAACATCAGCCCCCCACTCACAGTAAAATGACCATCAGCCACCCAGTCACAGTAAAATGACCATCAGCCCACCACTCACAGATTCCCCCTGTAGATAGTGCCACACAGACCCTTGTAGGTAGTGCAACACAGCCCCCTGTAGGTAGTGCCACACAGCCCCTTGTAGGTAGTGTCACACAGCCCCTTGTAGGTAGGGCCACACAGACCTCTTGTAGATAGTGCCCCACAGGTGGAAACCATTTGAAGACCATCATCCCCCCACTCACAGTATAATGACTATCAGCCCCCCATTTACAGTAAAATGACATCAGCCCCCCACTCACAATAAAATGACCATCATCCCCCACTTACAGTAAAATAAGCATCAGCCCGCCACTCACAGTAAAATGACAATAAGCCCACAACTCACAGTAAAATGACCATAAGCCCCTCACTGACAGTAAAATGACCATCAGCCCCCCACTCACAGTAAAATGACCATCAGCCCACCACTCACAGTAAAATGAGAATCAGCCCGCCACTCACAGTAAAATGACCATCAGCCCGCCATTCACTGTAAAATGACCATCAGCCCACCACTCACAGTAAAATGACCATCAGCACCTCACTGACAGTAAAATTACCATCAGCCCCTCACTGACAGTAAAATGACCATCAGCCCCCACTCACAGTAAAATGACAATCAGCCCGCCACTCACAGTAAAATGACCATCAGCCCGCCATTCACTGTAAAATTACCATCAGCCCACCACTCACAGTAAAATGACAATCAGCCCGCCACTCACAGTAAAATGACCATCAGCCCCCACTCACAGTAAAATAAACATCAGCCCCCCACTCACAGTAAAATGACCATCAGCCCCCCACTCACAGTAAAATGACCATCAGCCACCCAGTCACAGTAAAATGACCATCAGCCCACCACTCACAGATTCCCCCTGTAGATAGTGCCACACAGACCCTTGTAGGTAGTGCAACACAGCCCCCTGTAGGTAGTGCCACACAGCCCCTTGTAGGTAGTGTCACACAGCCCCTTGTAGGTAGGGCCACACAGACCTCTTGTAGATAGTGCCCCACAGCCCCCTTGTAGATAGCGCCACACAGCCCCCTTGTAGATAGTGCCACACAGCCCCCTTGTAAATAGTGCCACAAAGCTCCCTGTAGAGATTGCCACACAGTCACCTGTACATAGTGCCACACAGCCCCCTGTAGGTAGTGCCACACAGCCCCCTGTAGCTAGTGCCACAGAGCACCCTGGTAGGTAGTGCCACAAAGCCCCCTTCTTGGTAGTGCCACAGAGCCCACAGCCCTCTTGTTGGTAGTGCCACACAGCCCACAGCCCCCTGTAGGTAGTGCCACACAGTCCCCTGTAGGTAGTGCCACACAGCACCCTGGGTAGGTAGTGCCACACAGCCCACAGCCCTCTTGTTGGTACTGCCACACAGCCCAAAGCCCCCTTGTAGGCAGTGCCACACAGCCCACAGCCCACTTGTAGATAGCACCCCCCCTTCCTGTAGATAGCGCCACTGTAGCTCTGGGGATTCCGCTCCTGGAGCTCTCCGCTTAATGTCTCTGTCCATATATGGACAGTGACATTAGGGGCATCTCCTGAAGCGGAATCCCCGTCCACAGCATTGCCGACGTGGCTATGGACATCTTACCTCTCTGCAGCGTCGTCCTCCTGTGAGGCGCCAGCACTCATTTCCGGACTTCAAGTGTCTCCGGCGGGCGCGCGCGCGTCCGCGTGTGCACGGTCTTAGCGCGCATTTAGCAGGAAGTCTGCAATCTAGCCCAGGATGCCATGGGCTATAAAAAGCGCTCTGCCCTCTTGCTCTTTGCCAGAGCGTTGTTTGTTACCCATAGTTTGTCGTGCTAATGGTCTCCCAGTATCTTCCAGTTTCCCAGTGGACCATGTTCCGCTATCCCGTATCCTGTTTCCGTGCTACCCAGTTCAAGTGCCGTGCTATGCTGTTGCCGTGCTGCGTTGTGCTGTGCTACTGTCTCGCCTAATTTGCTATGCCTCTCCTGACGTCTTCCCGCCGCCTGGTCCTGGACGTGCCTGCCTCGTTACTGCCTACGATTACCTCAGGTACCTTCGCTGAACTATTTGAACTCTGTACTTACCTATTTAGCCAGCTGCCATCCCGCTACGCGGTACGGCCCAGTGGGTCCACACCCCGCATCGTGACAGTACGCTCTGGCCATGGACTCCGCTGGTCAATACAAGGGCTTGGCACCCTCCCAAGCCATGCAGGCGGACCTGCTGGATCTCCGAGCTAAGCAGGATCCGCGCCTTGTGACAGTGGGCTCTATGGTGCAGCAGCTAGGGACGCTAGTTGCTTCTCTTCCTGCCTCTATGCAAGTCCTTCAAGCCGATCCTCCTGTTACTCCTCCTGGAAGTTCCTGTCCGGATCCTCGGTTCTCGCTGCCATTGCCGTCTCGGTTCGATGGAGACACCAGTGCTTGTCGGCAGTTTCTGAACCAATGCCACATTTTACCCTGCACTCTCGAGCATTTCCGTCGGACGGAGCCAAGATCGCATTCATCATATCCCTCCTGACTGGCAGGTCCCTGGCATGGGCTAATCCTATCTGGGAACGTCAGGGACCCGAGACCCAAGATTTTCATTGGTTCATGCGAATATTCCGAATTGTTTTTGAGGAGCCTGGGCGAGTCTCATCGGCAGCCACTGCCATATTCAACCTTCACCAAGAGGACACCTCAGTGGGCGAGTATACGATCCAGTTCCGTACTCTGGCAGGAGAGCTATCCTGGAACAATGAAGCCTTGGTGGAATCCTATTGGCATGGCCTGTTGTCCGAGATTAAGGCTGAACTGGCCGCTCGAGACCTGCCTCCTGCCTTGGATGACTTGATTCTACTTGCCACTCGGGTAGACATAAGGCTGAGGGAGACTGGCGCCAATCTTCCAGCAACCCCTCTTGCCTGCTTCTATTGCTTTGCCTGAGGTCCCGATGCAAGTAGACCGACTAAAATTATCGGTCCAGGAGAAACAGCACAGGCGCACCTCTGGACTTTGCTTGTATTGCGGCCTCGCTGGCTATGTTGTGCGTCTATGCCCTCACAAGCCAAAAAACCCCAGCGCCTAGGTTTGGTTGGAGAGACAACCCTGGGCGTCAATACATTGAATCAAGAACTCTCTTCCAAACTATTCATTCCTGTAACCATCATTGCTGGCAAGAGGTCCCTTCCGGTCTCTGCCTATCTGGACACCAACTTCATCTGCCAGGACGTTGTGGATCTTCTTCAGTTGCCTACTATCCAGCTTGAAAGGCCGTTGATCGTTGACTCGTGGATGGACTGCTATTGCCTGACCCAGTTGTGTCTGTAACCAAGCCGTTGAGACTCCAAGTGGGAGCCCTTCATGCTGAACTCATCTCCCTGTTCGTCCTGTCCAAGGCCGTCAACCCCATGCTGCTTGATCTGCACGCCCCTGTCCTGGATTGGAACTCTGGAAAGGTCCTCCAGTGGGGTCCGAAGTGTGTTGACGGCTGTCTGGGCCATATCCAGTCGCCACGCCACAGCCTGCCCCTCTTCAGTCTTTCACAGGGTTGCCTTCTTGTTTCTCCATGTTCTCCGATGTCTTCAACAAAAAGGAGACTGAGACCTTGCCCCACACCGGGCATATGACTGTCCGATCGACCTGGTTCCCGAATCTTCTCCTCCTCATGGTAGAGTGTACTCTCTCTCCTTGCCAGAGACCCAGTCCATGTTGGCCTACATTAAGGAGAACCTGGAGAGGGGTTTCATTTGTAAATCCTCATCACCTCGCTAAACTATTTAAACTCTGTACTTACCTGTTTGGCCAGTTGCCAGTGGGCCGGCATCATCAGAAGTGGATGTCAGTTGTACGTTACTGCTGACATAGTTACATAGTCCGTACGGTTGAAAAAAGACACATGTCCATCAAGTCCAACCAAGGGATGGGAAAAGGGAAGTAAAAACATTTCTGCACATAAGAGCTTATATTTTTTTTGTTCTAGGAAGTTATCTAAGCTTTTTTTAAAGCCATCTACTGTCCCTGCTGTGACCAGCTCCTGCAGTAGACTACTCCATAAATTCACAGTTCTCACAGTAAAGAAGGCTTGTCGCCTCTGCAGGTTGAACCTTTTTTTCTAGACTGAGGGAGTGCCCCCTTGTTTTTTGAGGGGGTTTTACATTAAACAGGATTTCACCATATTTTTTGTATGTGCATTAATATATTTATATAAGTTAATCATGTACCCCCTTAGTCGTCTTTTTTCAAGGCTAAATAGGTTTAGATCTTTTAATCTTTCCTCATAACTTAGATTCTCCATGCCCCTTATTAGCTTCGTTGCTCTTCTTTGTATTTTTCTTACTCCAGGGCATGTTTTCTATGAACTGGAGCTCAGAACTGAACTGCATATTCTAGATGAGGCCTCACTAATGCTTTGTAAAGTAGTACTATTACATCCCTGTCCCGCGAGTCCATGCCTCTTTTAATACACAACAATACATTGCTGGCCTTTGAAGCAGCTGATTGACATTGTATTCTGTTATTTAGTTTAAGATTTACAAGTACACCCAGATCCTTCTCAACAAGTGACTCCTCCAGTGTAGCTCCTCCTAGGACATATGATACATGCCGGTTGTTTGTACCCAGGTGCATAACTTTACATTTATCTACATTAAACCTCATTTGCCAAGTGGACGCCCAAACACTTAGTTTGTTTAGACCTGCTTGCAATTTGCGAACATCTTTGATAGACTGAACATTACTACATAGCTTGGTGTCATCTGCAAAAATAGAAGTAGTGCTATTAATCCCATCATCTATGTCATTAATAAATAAGTTAAATAATAGTGGTCCCAGCCGGGGACCAATCAGAGTAGGAATCATTGACCACAACTCTCTGGATAAGGTCCTTGAGCCAATTCTCAATCCAATTACAAACTATACTTTCTAAACCTATAGTCCTTAATAGTGTTCCCAGCACTGAACCCTGGGGTACACCACTTATAACCGGGGACCATTCAGAGTAGGAATTATTGACCACAACTAACTGGATACGGTCCTTGAGCCACTTCTCAATCCAATTACAAACTATACTTTCTAAATTCCTTTATTTACCCATTAGACGTCTATGAGGGACAGTGTCAAATGCCTTTGCAAAGTCCAAAAACACTATATCCACAGCGGCCCCTCTGTCTAGGCTTCTGCTCACCTCTTGATAAAAACAAAACAGGTTGGTTTGACAGCTTCTGTCCTTAGTAAAACCGTGCTGGCTGTCACTTGTAGTACTGTTTTTTGTCACATAATCCTGTATATAGTCACTCAATAACCCTTCAAACATTTTCCCCACAATGGATGTTAAGCTTACTGGTCTATAATTACCCGGGGAAGACCTAGAGCCCTTTTTGAAAATAGGAACCACATTTGCCCTGCGCCAATCCCTTGGCACTATACCAGTCACTAGAGAATCTCTAAATATTATGAAGAGGGCGACATAAATAACTGAACTAAGCTCTTTAAGAATTCTAGGGTGTAACCCATCTGCTCCCGTGGCCTTGTGTACATTCATTTTGTTTACTTTAGCTTGCACTATCTCTGCATTCATCCAATTCAGCATATCAACTGATATATTAACAGCACTGGCACCGGCAACATCAGCTGCTTTTTCTTCTGTTGTATATACAGAGTTGAAGAACCCATTTAGTAACTCTGCCTTCTCTTGATCCCCTGTGACCAACTCCACATTACCACTATCTAGGGGTCCTACATGTTCAGACCTTAGTTTTTTTGCATTTATATACTTGAAGATTTTTTGGGGATTTGGTTTACTTTCCTTGGTCACCAGCCATTCATTTTGTATTTTTGCAGATATTATTACCTTTTTACAAATTTTATTAAGCTCGTTATAATTTACAAAGGCTACAGATGTACCCTCAGATTTGTATTTTTAAAATGCCCTTTTTTTGTCATGTATTGCCCTTTTTACAGAAGGTGTAAGCCACGTGGTGTTTAATTTTAGTCGTTTATACTTGTTACCGATAGGAATAAATTTTGCACTATAATTACCCAAAGTAGATTTGAAAATCTCCCATTTAGCATTTGTACCATTATTTGACATTAGTTCTTCCCAGTCTATATCTTGAATCGCAGTCCTCAACCTGGAGAAATTGTTTTTGCCTTCCCAGCTTGTGTTTGTTTTTTACAGTATAAGTAAAATGTAACTATATTGTGATCACTGTTACCAAGGTTTTCACGAACCTTGACGTTCCCAACAAGCTCTGCATTATTAGAAATGACCAGATCCAACAGAGCTTTACCTCGTCTTCCACAAACTGTCCCATAAAATTTTCCTGCAACAGGTTGAGGAAATGTCTCTCCTTTGCAGTTGAAGCCGAACCATGACACCAATTAATATCCCGGTAATTAAAATCTCCCATTATCACTACTGTACCCGCCTGTGCAGCCCGCTCCATCTTTTTATATAGCTGACCTTCCAACTCCTCAGCTATATTGGGGGGGGGGGGGTCTATAGATTACACCAAAAGTAATTTTCTTTGTGTTTACCTCCCTTTGTAATTCCACCCACAAGGTTTCAAATTCCTCACAATCTGCACCCTCTAATGTCTCTTTCACACTCACCTTCATATCACTTCTCACATACAGACATACACCACCACCTTTCCTATTTGTCCTGTCTTTCCGAAACAGTGTAATGGCAGGGACCGAAGTTAGCTTCGATTCCCGCCATTAACCCGTTAAAAGCAGTGGTCAAAAGCGATCAGTCATGTGAAGAGTCTAGCCATGTTTCAGCAACACTGACTATATCTATATTTTCTTCCAGTTCCAAGGCCTCCAGCTCTCCCATTTTGCTTGCTAGACTTCTGGCATTTGTGAACATACACTTTAACTTGTCTTTAAATTTTTCACTTTCAGTATCAGAAATGTGATTATTTGACATTATTTGGGCATTTTTATTTGCATTGCTGTTTTGTTACAAAGGATCTCCTTATCTTGTTACCTAGTCCTCTCCCCACAATTTGTTTCTCCCCCCACCTATATAGTCTGACCCCTCTCTAACCTAACTACCCAATTATTTTCTACATTTACCTCCCTCCTTAGCCCTAGTTTAAATACTCCGCCACCCCAGCTAGAATTCTCTCCCCCAGCACAGGGGACCCCCTTCCATTTATGTCCAAATCATCTGCAGAATACAGTTTGTACCCCAATAAAAAGTCAGCCCAGTGCTCTAGGAACCCAAAGCCTTCTCTTCTACACCAAGACTTAAGCCATGCATTTAACTCCCAGAGCTCATGCTGTCTTTCCTGTGATGCTCATGGCACAGGCAGTATTCCTGAGAATACTACTTTGGAGGTCCTTCCCTTCAGCTTGTAGCCTAGTAATTTAAAATTATTCTTAAGGCTCCTCCACCTACCATTTATTCTGTCGTTGGTACCTACATGGACCATAGCAGCTGGATCAACACCAGCCCCTCCCAGCAATTTGTCCACCCGTTCCACCACATGCCGAACCCTGGCACCAGGGAGACAGCAAACCATTCGGTTGAGGCGGTCATGGCGACAAAATATTCTTTCCGTCTTCCTGATTATAGAATTCCCTACATCTATCAATTGCCTTGCCTTACCTACATCACCATCCCGCCAACTACTAGCTGGGCTGTTCTCCCAGCTGTTAGGGAGATCAGTATCCACTGGGGCTGCCATTTCTGCGACAGACACCCTCGCATCATCACCCAACTTGGCAATTTTGCTTTGAATATCAGAAACATAATTGGCCTTCCTTTTCTTGGACCCCTTTCTACTGCCCCTAACTACATTAACCAAGCTACTTGCCTGCTCCTGCTGACCCATTTCTTCATCCTCCAGGTCTACCCCACTAGCTGCTTGTTCTGTCAGCAGCATGCTCCGCTCAAGATTGTCTATCGCCCTCAGTGTTGCATTTTGCTCCTCCAGATCTCTAATGCGAGCTTCCAGGTGAACAGCATGCTCACATCTGCCACAGAGGTATTCACCCTGGAACTCCGGCTCCAGTCCTGCATACATATGGCAAACTGTGCACTGAAGAATACCTCCATCCTTGCTGTCCATGATCCCAGTTACAAAAAAACTGTGAACAATTGTTAAAGTAAAAGAAAAGAAGAGTACTTACAGGGGCTTTAACTTCTCTTTTTAACTCCGGTTTTATAACTCCACTTATATCACAAGCCACTTAAAGGGAATGTGTCGCTAGAAATTGTTTTTTTTTTCTTTTTTCGTTTAACAGTTAGTATATACATGATTAGACATTGTTCTAATTTTTCTAATTTTTTCACAAGTCAGGAAATATTATAAATTAGATTCTAATTTATAACATTTCCATGTGCTGGTCACTAGAGGGAGAAATTCCCAAAATTGCAGCATTGGCATGTGGTAAAGCAACCTCATTGCTTTATGCTGCAAAATTGGAGAAGACACACTCGCTCTAGTGTGCTCAATTAATCCCCCTCTTTTATCCTGGCTAGTGCCTCCTACAATGTGTGCCGCCATTTTTTGAGCGAATGCACAGTGTAGTAGGTTTACATACAGTGGTAAGCACACAGTAAAACACAAACATACACAAACATAACTTACCTGCTCCTGCCACCGCCGCTGCCGTCGCTCCCTTGACTCCTTCCGCTCGCCCTACTCCTAGTACTTGCTTCTGATCACATGTCCGGAAGCCGCGACCGGAACTAGTCATCCTACTGTCCAGCCGCGGCTTCGGGTCCACATGAAAATGGCGCCGGATGTTGCTCGGCCGAAGACCTTCCTTTTGGACTCTGTTTGGACGGCATACGCCGTTCCCACACAGACTACGTACACCATAGTGAATGGACCGGCTTCTGTTTGCATTCTCTATGGGGATGTATGTGCCGTATTCCATCTCTGTATGTGTCGTTAAACGACACATACAAAGATGAAAAAAAAAATGGCAGCCCCCATAGTGAAGTAAAAGTTAGAAAAAAAAAAAGTAAAACACAAACACACAAATAAATAACATTTATTTAAATAACACAATAAAAGCAAATTTATATATATATATAAAAAAAAAGAAATTGCGACACCTGTCCTTTAATTCAGCTAGCTCAGAACAGGCAGGAACTGGAGCTACCTCCGATCCCTGCCATTAACCCCTTAGATTCAGCGATCAGATGCCATTGCTGCATCTTTGTGGTTGTTAACAGATTGGCAGCTGTGCCCTGCAATTGCACGGCTGCCGACTGCTACTATGGCAACAGGACACCTAACAATGGCCTCCTGTCTGCCATTACAGAAGCCGATTAGGCCCCGCCCAGAAGCGACAGATCTAATACATAAAAAAAAAAGTATGACAGTTTGACCTTCAAGTCCCCTAGTGGGACTAAAGAAAAGTGTAAAAAAAAAAGTCGAAAAAAGTGAAAAAAAAAAAGTTGTAAAAAATATAAAAGTTTCAAGTAATAAAATAAAACACAATCGCCCTTTTTCCCTTATCAAGTAAAAAAAAAAAAACATACATATTTGGTATCGCCGCGACCATAACGGCCAAAACTATAAAAATATTATGTGAACGACGTAAAAAAAACGTAAAAAACAATGCCATAATTTCTGATTTTTGGTCACTTTGCCCTACAAAAATTGAAATAAAAAGTGATCAAAAGGTCACATGTATCCAAAAATGGTACCTATAAAAACTATAGCTCGTCTCGCAATAAACAAGCCCTCATGCAGCTCCGTCGACAAGAAAATTAAAAAGTAATGGTTCTCACAACATGGCGACAGAACAAATACATTCTTTTTACAAAAGTAATTTTATTGTGCAAAAAGATGTAAAATAAATTAAGTGCATAAATTAGGTATCGACGGAATTGTACTGGCCTGCAGAATAAAGTTAACATGTAATTTATAACGCATGGTGGACGCTATATAAAAAAACTTAAAAAACTATGCCAGAAATGCTGTTTTTTGGCCACCTTGACTCTCAAAAAATAGGACAAAAAGTGATCAAAATGTTGCATGTACCCCAAAATGGTAAGAATAAAAACTACAGCTCATCCTGCAAAAAAACAGCCCTCAAACCACTACGTCTATGAAAAATTAGTCAGGAAATAAAAATATGCGGTTGTGCAGATCAGTGGGGAACATTTCGTCTGTTTCAAGAGGCGATTTATCGGGGCCCTAAATTTAAGGAATCAGGTAGGGGAGGGCCCAAACATATCTGCTTGAAGTGAGGGCACCCGTATTATACCAGGACAATACTTCCCAGCAAAATTCCCCAAACTGCAAAGGTGAAGTGTAGACCAAAAGGGGGATAAGGAAGGACATTTATCAGTACGACACCGGCCTGTACAGAAAGGATTGTGTCACAGCGTAACACACATCTATGGATTATTTTATTGTTTACCCCATTATTATACCACCTGACTATGCTCCTGATGTAATCTGCCCAGCTTACATATGCCCCTACATTATAACCTGAAATACCAGTAAAACTCTAATCAAAACTACTACCAAGCAAAATCTATGCTTCAAAAGCCAAATGGTGCTCCCACCCATCTGAGCCCTACAGCGTTCCCAAACAGCAGTTTACTTCCAGATATATGGCACCGTCAAATCCGGGAGAACCCTTTTAACAATTTTTGGGGTGTGTCTCTCCAGTGGCATAAGCTGAATTGGCATATCTGGGGAAAAATTTAAACTTTTACTTTGCACCATCCGCAGTGCAATCATTTATGGAAAAGACCTGTGGGGTGAAAATGCTCACTACACCCCTTAACAAATGCCTTGAGGGGTGTAGTTTGCAAAATGGGGTCACTTCTCAGGGGTTTCTTTTATTATTTCACATCAGAGCCCTGCAATTGTGAACCAATACTTTATAAATCGCTAAATTAGGCCTCAATTTCACATGGTACTCTTTCACTCCTGAGCCCTGTCGAACGTCCAGGCAAAATATTAGTGCCCCATGTAGGGTTATTCTAAAACTGGGAAACATAGCATAATAATTAGAGAGCTGTCTTGTTATGGTGTCACAAGCTGGACACCACATATTGGCATATCTATGGAAAAAATAACATTTTCACTCTGTAACATCGAGTGCACACCAATTTCTGCAAAACACCTGCCGGGTTAACATGCACAGTACAACCCTAGGTGAATACCTTGAGGGGTGTGGTTTCCAAAATGAGGTCACTTCTGGGAGCTTTTCACAGTTTTGGTCCCACAGGGGTTTTGCAAATGCGACATAGCGACCAGAAACCAATCCAGCAAAATCTGCAATCCAAAAGCGAAATGGCACTCCTTCCATTCTGAGACCAGCCGTGTGCCCAGAAAGCAGTTTATGACCACATATGGGGCATTGCTGTACTCGGTAGAAATTGCTTTATAAATGTTGTAATGATTTTCTTTTTCTCCTTTATTTTTTAAAAAAATGAAACAATTTTTATTTTTATTTTCACTGCTCAATTCAAATAAAATCTATGAAACACCTGTGAGGTCATAAAGCTCACTACACCCCTAGATTATTTCCTCAAGGGGTGTAGTATCCCAAATGGAGTCCCTTTTGGGTAGTTTCAACCATACTGGTACCTTAGGGGATTTGTAAGGGCGACATAGTTTCAAGAAAACAAACCAGCAAAATCTGTGCTCCAAAAGCCAAATGCCGCTCCTTCTCTTCTGATTCTTACAGTCTGACAAAACAGCAGTTTATGACCACATATGGGGTATTTCCATACTCTAGATAAGTTGCTTTACAAATTTTTAGTTTCTTTTTTTCCTTTATTTTTTTTGAGAAAATGAAATATTTTGAGCTACGTCTTATTGAAGAAAAAGGATTGATTTTATTTTCACTGCCAATTCTAATAAATTCTATGAAGCACCTGTGGGGTCCAAATGCTCACTACACCCCTAGATTAATTCCTCAAGCTGTATAGTTTCCTAAATGGAGTTACTTTATGGGCGTTTTCCGTGTTTTGGTACCTCATGGACTTTGCAAATGCGACATGGCCTTCGCAAACCATTCCTGCTAAATTTGAGCTCCAAAAGCCAATTAGCGCTCTTTCCATTCAAAGCCCTGCCGTGTGTCTAAACAGCCATTTATGACCACATGTGGGGTATTGTTAAACTCAGGAGAAATTGCTTTATAAATGTTGTGGTGCTTTTTCTCCTTTAGTCTTTTTGAAAATGATAAAAAATTAGCTAAGCCTACATTTTCTTTAAAAGAATGTAGATTTTCACGGCCTACTTTCAATAATTTCTGCAAAAAAACTGCGGGATAAAAATGCTCACTATACCCCTAGATAATTTCCTCAAGGGGTGTAGTTTCCAAAATGGGGCCACTTGTGTGGGTTACCACTGTTTTGGTCCCTCAGGGGCTTCACAAATGCGACATGGCCTCCGAAACCATTCCTGCTAAATTTGAGCACCAAAAGCCAAATGGCGCTCTTTCCCTCCTAAGCCCTGCCGTGTGTCCAAACAGCCGTTTATGAAAGGGGTGTAGTTTCCCAAATGGGTACACTTTTGGGGGATTTCCACTGTTTTGGCACCGCAAGAGCCCTTCAAACCTGACATGGTGCCTAAAATATACTCCAATAAAAAGGAGGCCCAAAATCCACTAGGTGGTCCTATGATTCTAAGGGTATATTCACACGGCCAAATTACGGACATAATTTGGGCGTTTTACGCCTGGAATTACGTCCGAAATTACGGCTTGAAAGCGTTGACAAACATCTGCCCATTGAAAGCAATGGGCTGAAGTTTGTTTGTTCACACGAGGCGTATATTTACGCGTCTCTGTCAAAAGACGGCACGTAAATAGACGCCCGCACCAAAGAAGTGTCATGTCACTTCTTCAAACGTAAATGGAGCCGTTTTCCATGGACTTCATGGAAAACCAGCTCCAGTTACGTCCGTAATTGACGCGGCGTTCAAGCGCCTGCACATGCTGTTACGGCTGAAATGACGGGGCTGTTTTCTCCTGGAAACAGTGCCATAATTTCGGCCGTTATGGACGCTGTCGTGTGAACATACCCTTAGGCCGGTGCTTCAGTCCAGTAGCACACTAGGGCCACATGTCGGATATTTCCTAAAACTGCAGAACCTGGGCAATAAATATTGAGTTGCGTTTCTCTGGTAAAACTTTGTGTTACAAAAAAAATGGATTAAAAATTAATGTCTGAAAAAACAAAAATGAACTTTGTAAATTTCACCTCTACATTGGTTTAAATCCTGTGAAACGTCTAAAGGATTAAGAAACTTTTTAAATGCTGTTTTGAATACTTTGAGGGGTGACGTTTTTAAAATTGGGTGACATATTGGGGGTTTCTAAAATATAAGGCCCTAAAAGCCGCTTCACAACTGAACTGGTCCCTGAAAAAATAGCCTTTGGAAATTTTCTTGAAAATGTGAGAAATTGCTGATAAAGTTCTAAGCCTTGTAACGTCCTAGAATAATAAAAGGATGTTCAAAAAACAATGCCAATCTAAAGTAGACATATGGGGATGTTAATTAGCATCAATTTTGTGTGGTATAACTGCCTTACTTACAAGCAGATAAATTTAAATGTAGAACATTTTTGCAATTTTTCACAAAATGTTGGTGTTTTTCACAATTAAATATTAAATTTACAGAGAAAATTTTAACAGTAACATAAAGTCCAATGTGTCACAAGAAAACTATTTTAAGAATCGCTTGGATAGGTAAAAGCATTCCGAAGTTATTACCACATAAAGTGAAACGTCAGACTTGAAAAATGAGGCTCTGTCAGGATGGTCAAAAGTGGCCAAAGAGGGAGGGGATTAATAGATTCTAACACTATGTTTTCAAATTTTTTTGTGTACCTTTGTGTGTGTGTTTTTTTTGCACTATGAGGCTAGGTTCACACGACCTATTTTCAGGCGAAATGGAGGCGTTTTACACCTCGAATTACGCCTGAAAAGATGGCTCCAATACGTCAGCAAACATCTGCCCATTGCTTTCAATGGGTTTGCCGATTTACTGTGCCGACGACCTGTCATTTTACGCGTCGCTGTCAAAAGACGACGCGTAAAATTACAGCCTCGTCAAAAGAAGTGCAGGACACTTCTTGGGACCTTTTTGGAGCTGTTTTCTCATAGACTGTATTGAAATCAGCTCCAAAAACGGCCGAAAAAAAGGCGCGAAAATGGCGCGAAAAACGGCAGTTGCTCAAAAAATCTTTTGAAAATCAGGTGCTGTTTTCCCTTGAAAACAGCTCCGTATTTTCAGACGTTTTTTGGTTCAGCGTGTGAACATACCCTTAGAGTATGTGCACATGAGAAGTGGCTTTTACGTCTGAAAAGACAGACTGTTTTCAGGAGAAAACAGCTGCCTCGTTTCAGACGTAAAAGCTCCTCCTCGCATTATGCGAGGCGTCTTTGACGCTCGTAAATCTTGAGCTGCTCTTCATTGACCTCAATGAAGAACGGCTCAAATTACATTGCAAAGAAGTGTCCTGCACTTCTTTGCCGAGGCAGTCATTTTACACGTCGTCGTTTGACAGCTGTCAAACGATGACGCGTAAATGACAGGTCGTCTGCACAGTACGTCGGCAAACCCATTCAAATGAATGGGCAGATGTTTGCCGACGTATTGTAGCCCTATTTTCAGACGTAAAACGAGGTATAATATGCCTAGTTTACGTCTGAAAATAGGTTGTGTGAACCCAGCCTTATAGTTGTTGCTGCGAGAGTTATACAGGGGGGGCTTCTACCTTTATTTTAATAATTGTCCTATTGACACCTTTGAATCTAACTAATAACTAGCGCTCTGTGGTTGTGGTACTTAACCCTTTCTAGACAGAGCTCTTACGTCTGGCACTGTGCTAATTGCTGTCAGAAATGGACATTAACTTTTAAATTTCATGTAGTCTGTCCTTGTTGCAAATTGAATAAAGACTTTTTTATTTTATTTTTACTCTTTAATAATGGTTGGAAAACAGGGCTTATTTCTGCCGGCAGGCAGCCTTTTTTGAATTCAAGGAAGCAGCTGCACCCAGTCATCATGCTGCCTGGGGATGAAATGTCGTAGATAGTTCTCCATAATGTGATTAATCCTCTTGACTTGACCACTGGACTGGGGATGGTAGGCTGAAGAAAAGTCCAACTTCACACTGAGGAGACCGCAGAGGGCTCTTCAAAACTTTGAGGTGAACTGAACCCCCCGATCCGACACAATATGCAGAGGCAAGCCGTACAGACGGAAGATGTGTTGGATGAAGAGATTGGCCAGTCAGAGGAACAAAATTAGCCATCTTGGAGAATCGGTCCACCACCACCCAGACCGTACTGCATCCAGCAGAGTGAGGCAGGTCTGTGACAAAGTCCATAGCAATATGTTTCCAGGGGGCACTAGGCACAGGCAGCGACTGGAGCAGGCCAGCCGGTTTGGAATGGGCAACTTTATTTGCTGCGCACACCGTGCCGGAGGAGACTAAGTCTGTGATGTCTTTGGGCAGCGTGCTCCACGAGAACTGACGGGCAATCAGTTCTCGGGTCTTACGGGCAACCGCGTGACCTGCCAGTTTAGAACTGTGTCCCCAGCGGAGGATTCTTCATCTGTCTGCCAGACTCACAAAAGTCCTACCTGGAGGGATGTCTCTAACTTGCAGAGGGTTGACAGGGATGATGCAGGATGGAACAATGATATTCTGTGGACACTCCATAGTGTCCCCTGTCTCAAACGACCTGAACAAGGAATCAGCCCTCACATTTTTGTCGGCAGGGCGGTAGTGGGGCTCAAAGTGGAACCGGGCGAAGAACAGCGACCACCTGGCCTGACGAGGGTTCAGCCGCTGGTCCGTCTGGACATAGGTGAGGTTCTTGTGGTCCGTGAATAATAGGATTGAATGAGCTGCACCCTCTAGTAGGTGTCTCCACTCCTCCAGAGCCAGCTTGATGGCCAGTAACACCCGATCCCCAATTGAGTAGTTGCGCTCTGCGTGAGAAAAAAGCTTGGAGTAATAACCACATACCACTGTCTTGCCTTTGTTGCCTCTCTGGAACAGAAGTGCACCAGCACCAACAGAGGAGGCGTCCACCTCCAACGAAAACTACAGAGACACATCAGGATGATGGAGGATTGAGGCTGACGTGAAGGCCTTCTTTAAGCTCCTGAATGCGGCATCTGCCTCTGGAGTCCACACCTCGGGGTTCATGCCCTTCTTGGTGAGGGTAGAGTTGGGAGCTGTCAGTGAGGAGAAGTTGGGAGATGAACAGCCGGTAGAAGTGGGCAAATCCCAAGAAGCGCTGTATGGCCCTTAAGCCTTGGGGGCGTGGCCATTCCAGGACAGCCTTTACCTTCTCAGGATCCATTTTGAGACCTTGATCAGAGAGGATGTAGCCCAGGAAGGGTAGAGACTTTTTGTCGAACATGTCTTTGATGAGTTACTGGATCTGGGGAACAATCAAAATGTCATCAAGATACACCACAACACAGACATAGAGGAGATCACAGAAGATGTCATTGACGAACTCCTGAAAGACCATGGGAGCGTTACACAGGCCGAAGGGCATCACCAGGTATTCGTAGTGCCCATCTCGAGTATTAAATGCCGTCTTCCATTCGTCACCACGACGACTCCGGATTAGGTTGGAGGCCTCAGGTCTAGTTTGGAAAAAAATTTGCTCCCTGAATACGATCAAACAGTTCTTAAATCTAAGGCAACGGGTATCTGTTCTTTAACGTAATCTGGCTGAGGCCCTAGTAGTCAATGCAGGGTCGGAGAGATCGTCTTTCTTTTTAACAAAGATAAACCCGGCCCCGGCCAGGGATGAGGATTTGCGTATGAAGCCCCTCTCTAAATTCTCCTTGATATAGACGGACATAGACTGGGTCTCAGGTAAGGAGAGAGGGTATACTCTACCATGGGGAGGAGGTGAATCAGGAACCAAGTCAATAGGGTTCTCTGCCTCCTTCTTGATGAAGACATCCGAGAATTGAGAGTGGCAAGGGGCAACCCAGCCAATGACTGATGAGGAGGAGGCTGGACTGGATGGATATGCCCCAGGAAACAGTTGAGGCACTTGGGACCCCACTGGAGGACCTCTCCGGAGTTCCAATCCAGAACTGGGGCGTGTAAACGGAGCCAAGGCAAACCCAGCAGCATGGGGTTGACGGCCCTGGGCAGGACAAAAATGGAGATGAGCTCGGAATGGAGGGCACCCACTTGAAACCTCAGCGGTTTGGTCACAGACAATATTGGGTCGGGCAGAGGCAGTCCATTTACTGAGGCAACGCTCAATGTCTTCTCCAGGGTAGTAGGCAAGTGAAGGAGATCCACTAGGTCTCTGTGTATAAAATTGGCTGCAGAGTCCAGATAGGCAGACGCCAGGTGGGTCCTCTCACCATCGACAATAGTCACAGGGATAGACAACTTGGAAGAAAGTTCTTTGTCAAATTCTGTGTCGCCCAGGGTTGTGTCCCCAACCAATCCTATGCGTTGGATTTTTTTGTCTTCTGGGGACACAGGTGCACGACATGGCCTCTGAGGCCATAATATAGTCAAAGTCCGGAAGTGCACCTGCGCTGTTTGTCCTGGACAGATAGTTTAAGCTGATCCACCTGCATAGGCTCCTCAGGTGGGGCAACAGATGAGGACAAGAGAGGTTGCTGGAAGTTGGGGGCCAACCTAGCGAGTCTTCTTTCCCGATGAACCTCTTGGGATCTTTCCCTGAGCCTCATATCAACCCGGGTAGCAAGTAAAATAAGATCATCCAGGGTAGGTGGTAGTTCATCCTTGATCTCTGATGACAGTCCATGCCAGAAGGAAGCTACCAACGCCCCATTGTTCCAGGACAGCTCACCTGCCAGGGCCCGGAACTGGATGGCGTACTCGCCCATGGAGGTGTCCTCCTGGCGAAAGTTCAGTAGGGAGGTAGCTGCCGACGAGACTCATCCAGGCTCCTCAAACACAGTGCGGAATAACTGCAGGAACCCCTGGAAGTCACGGATCTCAGGTCCCTGCCGTTCCCAGATAGGGTTCGTCCATTCCAGGGCCTTGCCAGCAAGCAGGGAAACAATGAAGGCGATCCTGGTGCTGTCCGAGGAAAATGCTCTGTTATGCAAGGTGAAGTGAATTTGACACTGATTGAGAAATCCTCTGCATGACTTGCATCTCCGTTGATGAATTGAGGCGGTAGTGGCAGCGGGAACCGAGGATCAGAACTGGTGCTGACAGGAGGTGTAGCAGGAGGATCAGCCGAAGAAACTGGAACAGGAGTAGAGAAGGAAGCAGCTAGCACCCCTAGCTGTTGTGCCATGGCGTTTACTGCCACAACGAGTTGATCCTGTCGTGTTCGCAGGTCTTGCAGCAGGGTCCATGGCCTGAGCGTACTGTCACGGTGCGGGGTGTGGACCCAATTGGCCGTACCGTGTAGCGGATAGCAGCTGGCCAAACTGGTATAGGCAATGTCTATAGTTCTGGAAAGGGTACCTGAGGCAACGTAGACAGTAGCGGTGGTTTCAGGCTGAGACGAGGCTCCAGGCAGTATACAGGCGCCAGGCGGGGTGCAACACGCCAGATGCAGGCAGAGAGCACAACATGACTCCAACTCTCTAAGGTACAGGAAGAAGGTAGCACGGAATACAGGATACAGGTATTAGGAACGGGAAC
This sequence comes from Rhinoderma darwinii, assembly GCF_050947455.1. Taxonomy (NCBI): domain Eukaryota; kingdom Metazoa; phylum Chordata; class Amphibia; order Anura; family Rhinodermatidae; genus Rhinoderma; species Rhinoderma darwinii. The sequence goes on from NC_134694.1 coordinate 48,585,256, forward strand.
ACTGGGAACTGGAAAACCCTTAAGGAACCATTTTCAAAGACAGACTAAGGTAACACAACAATGCTCAGGCAATGAATGGAAGGGCATAGCACTTTTTATAGTCCAGAGACATTCTGGGCTACTTTGCAGATATTCTGCATGTGCGCGTACCGGAGGGAGATGCTGCCCGACACTCACTCATCCATGGCCGCGGCCGTCAGAGGGTAAGTCACTACGAGGGTCCGCGGAAATAGATGTTACAGCCCTCTTGTCCTTGTTACAGGCCTATGTGTAAAAAGATCATTAGAAAGATCTCTGTACTGTCCAATTAAATATTTGTAAATTGTAATTAGATCGCCCCTAAGCCATCTTTTTTCTAAATGGAATAGCCCCAAGTTTGACAACCTTTCTTGATACTGCAATCCACCCATTCCCTTATTTACCTTGGTCGTCCTTCTTTGTATCCATTCTAGTTCAGCCCTGCCCTTCATATACACAGATGCCCAAAATTGTGAGGATGGACCAATGTAAGCTATCTACCAGGAGAGACATCGCAGACGCACTTCGGGACTCGGTCAATATTGTGGCCTGGGAGGCCATCTTGTGCATCTGTGTCCCCAAAAGCCCCAAAGCCCAGGGTTGGAAGGAAAGACAACCTTTGGCAAAGAAGGACTCCCGTCCAATTTCTCCATAGCCGTGAACATAGTGTCCGGTGAAAAAACGAATCAGGTCTCTGCGTATCTGGACTTCTGGATCCACTGCTAATTTCATTGGTAGAGACCTGCTGGACCTTCTTCATTTACCCACTATCCCTCTGGAGAGACCGCTGATGGTTGTATCTGTAAATTGACTACCTCTACCAGACCCAGTTATAGCTGTGACCAAGCCGCTGAGGCTCCAAGAAGGGGCTCTCCACTCCGAGCTTCTATCATTCTATGTCCTATCCAAGGCCGTTAACCCCGTGCTGCTGGGCCTGCCTTGGCTCTGACTACATGCCCCAGTCCTGGACTGGAACTCTGGAGAGGTTCTCCAGTGGAGCCCCGAGTGTCACAGCCATTGCCTAGTGCAGATTCGTTTTTCTCAGTCTCCTCTGCCTCGGTCATTGGCAGGATTGCCTGGTCATTATGCTGCATTTTCAGACGTCCTCAGCAAAAGGGAGCACCCACACCGGTCGTATGACTATCCTATTGAGCTGATCCCGGGTGCATCCCTTCCCTGTGGTAGGATATATCCTCTCTGCTTGCCAGAGACTCTGTCCATGTCTGCCTATGTTAAAGAGAACTTGGAGAGGGGCTTCATACGGAAGTCTTCCTCCCCGGCAGGAGCTGGGTTCTTCTTTGTCAAAAAGAAGGATCGCTCCCTGCGTTCTTGTATTGACTACCGGTATCTCAACCAGATCATGGTGAAAAATAAGTATCCGTTGCCACTGATCTCAGAACTGTTTGATCGTATAAGTGGTGCCAAGATTTTTTCCAAACTAGACCTGCTTGGGGCTTACAACCTAATCCGGATTCGCCGTGGTGACAAATGGAAGCCTGCATTTAACACCCGTGATGGTCACTATGAATATCTAGTAATGCCCTTCGGCCTGTGTAATGCTCATGTGGTCTTCCAGGAGTTCGTTAATTACCTTTTCTGTGACCTCCTCTATGTTTGTGTTGTGGTCTATCTTGATTGATAAAGACTCCTGCGGGGTTGAAATGTAGCACTATTGATATTGGGATGTGTTAATAAACACTTTTTTCCTTTTGCCATAAGGATTCTGTCCTCAAGTTTTTTTGCTACAATTGATTGTCCAGGAGGGATCACTGGACTTGGAATTTGCATCCAGCTGAAACTGAGTAGCTGTTTTCTGATTAAGTGAGTGCTGTGGATAACCAGTCTATCAGTGGTCTACCTTGATGACATCTTGATTTTTTCTCCAGATCCTATGACGCATCAGAGACATGACCATCAAGTTTTGCTGCGGTTAAGGGAGAATCGTCTGTACGCCAAGTTGTAGAAGTGCGTGTTTGAAAAAAAATCTACCCTTCCTGGGCTACATTGTCTCGAATAGAGATCTCAAGATGGATCCTGAATAGGTAAAGTCCATCCTGGAATGGCCACGCCCTCAAGGCTTGAAGACCATACAGCGCTTTCTGGAATTCTCCAATTTTTACAGACAGTTTATTCCAAACTTCTCCTCACTGACATCTCCTATCTCTAACCTCACTAAGAAGGGTATGGACGCCAAGGTGTGGACTCCTGAGGCAGAGTCGCATTCAATAGCCTGAAGAGTGCCTTAACATCAGCCTCTATCCTCCATCATCCAGATGTTTCTCTACTGTTCTCATTGGAGGTGGACGCATCCTCTGTCGGTGCTGGCGCACTCCTGTTCCAGAGAGGTTCCAAGAGCAAGTCAATGGTATGTGGATATTTCTCTAAGCTCTTCTCTTCCGCACAATGCAACTACTCAATTGGGGATCGGGAGTTACTGGCCATCAAATTGGCACTGGAAGAGTGGAGACATCTACTAGAGGGTGCAGCTCATCCAATCCTGATTTTTACGGACCACAAGAACCTCACCTATCTTCAGACGGCCCAATGGCTGAACCCTCATCAGGCCAGGTGGTCGCTGTTCTTTACCAGGTTCCAGTTTGAGCTCCATTATCGCCCGGCCGAGAAGAATGTAAGTGCCAATGCCTTGTCCAGGTCTTTTGAGACAGAAGACACCATGAAAATTCGACAGAACATTATTGATCCGTCTTGCATTGTCTCTGTCAATCCCCTGCAAGTTGGGGACATTCCTCCAGGGAGGACTTTTGTGCGCCTGGCTGACAGAGGGAGAATCCTCCGCTGAGGAAACTTCTAGACTGGCAGGTCACGCAGGGACCCGTAAGACCCGGGATCTGATTGCCCATCATTTCTGGTGGCCCACGCTGACCAAGGACATTATGTACTTTGTTTCTTACTGCTCAGTGTGTGCAGCTAACAAGGTCGCTCACTCCAGACCTGCTGGCCTGCTCCAGCCATTGCCTGTGCCTGATGCTCCCTGGCAGCATATAGCTATGGACTTTATCACCGACCTGCCTCTCTCTGCTGGATGCAGTACTGTCTGGGTGCTGGTGGATCGATTTTCGAAGATGGCTCACTTCGTTCCTTTGACCCGTCCTCCCTCTGCTCCACAACCCGCCAAGCTTTTCATCCATCACATCTTCCGCCTGCACGGCTTGCCGCAGCATATTGTGTCTGATCGGGGGGTTTAGTTCTGGAGAGCCCCTGCGTACTCCTAGGTGTAACGTTGGACTTTCCCTCGGCCTACCATCCTCAGTCCAAGAGGATCAATTAGATCTTGGAGTACTACTTATGCCACTTCATCTGCAAGCAGCATGATGACTGGGTGCAGTTGCTCCCGTGGGCTGAATTCTCATACAATAATCACACCAGCGAGTCCACAAGGAATACACCGTTCTTCATTGTCTACCGCCAACACCCACAAATTCCTCTCCCGGTGACTGATACGTCTGAGGTACCAGCTGCTGACACTGCTTTTAGGGACTTTCTGCAGATCTGGCAGCAGACTCGATCCTCCATCCTGCTGGCGGTCGATCGCATGAAATGGAAGGCGGACACAAGGAGAAGAGAAACTCCTCAGTTTCTTCTTGGCACGAAGGTCTGGCTGTCCTCCAGGAATATTCGACTAAGGTTGCCATCATACAAGTTTGCTCCCAGGTTCCTCGGACCCTTCGAGATCCTGCAGCAGATCAACCCTCTCGCCTACAAGCTTCGGCTGCCTCCTACCCTCAAGATCTCCAACTTCTTCCATGTCTCTCTCCTAAAGCCGGTGTTTTTGAACCACTTTACCAAGACTCTGGATTGGTGGATTGGAGGGGGTTTGGTCCTGAAGAGAGGTCCTGGGAGCCAGAGGAGAACCTCAATTCTCCTACCCTTCTGAAGAAGTTTCACTCTCTCTCTGGGCCCAAGAAGAGGGGGCGTAAGAGGGGGGATACTGTCATGTCCATGGCCGCGGGCCATCAGGCTCACTCACCTCCTGACGGCCGCAGCCATGGGTCTGCGAGCGCAGGCCCCAGTCTCCTCCTCAGGAGACGCCAGCGTTCTCTTCCGCTCACCTCGGCCGGGTCACGTAGGGTGCGCGTGCTCGTGCCCACTCTTAAATGGGCAGCGCACGCACCGGACATTAAGGTAAAATTAGCCCATGAGTACCCTGGACTATAAGAAGGGCCCTGCCCCTTTCTCCCATGCCTGAGCATTGTTTGTCGTATCTTAGTTTGTCTATGCAAATGGTCTCCTTGTGTTTTCCAGTTCCCAGTGTTCCCCGTACCTGTATCCCGTGAATCCCGTGATATCCTGGTTAAGTTCCCTGCTGTGCTGTAGTCGTGCTGTGCTGTATAACACGCCTGAAAATCTTCAGGAGTCTGTTGAAAATCCGCATCCAAACAACAAAATCTGCAAGTAAAACAAAAGATTTAAAAAAAGTTGATGAATAGTTTTGTGTTCTACAATAAACATTTATTGAAAACTAAAATTTCCTGAACATGCTCCTAGTTGAAAAACTGTTGAACCCTTAATTCCAAAGTCATAAAAATAATAGAAATTAACTCTTGAAATAAAATATCTAACAATCCTTGTAATCCTTGCTAATATTAGTAATGTGTCAAAACATTTTTGGTCCATTGATATATATATATATATATATATATATATATATTAGTGGTCTTTTCTCATACTCTTGACAGTCTTTCAATCAAGTTGAGATAAACTTGTACATTGACTAATATTTTTTATATCTCCTTACTAAGTATTGTTAGATATTCTACCATCAAGATGGATATTGATATGAATTTATTGACAGTGGATTTCTTATTACAATCTATTTTCCTAATAAATCTAAATCTATTTTTTTCCCACTGTCTTTTGTCATTTAAGTCCACCGATATTTACAGTGACTTTCTTTCTCTCTCTTTACTTGATGTTCCTGGAATAGATATCTTTGCTATACTCATAATACGATTGTATCTCTATATCTAAGTTCACTGACATGCGCAGTGAACTGTTTTTCACACTTGTCTATCTGGCGTAATCTCTTTACATTCTGCAGGCGTGAAAGCTAGTTCCCGGGTGGCCCGGGTAGTAGCATTGCGGGATTGGAGCATTTTGCGATCAATCATTTTCACCACAGGAGCGATAGGGAGTCCCTGATTGGCTGGACGTTAGCTGTACTTGATTGGAGCATGTTGTTTCGTTTAGGGGCCGCTCTTATGAGGATCATCGTTATTGGTAGCATCAGTTTAGATGACATCAGAAGTGAGGTCATAAATAGGAGACACAGCCGCGTTCGCCGCCATTAGCCCAATTTTCCCCTGAGGATGCCACTTCGGTGGTGAAACATGTCGGGGGGGCTTTTTCAATTTTAAAATCAATGTGTTCTCATAATTCTAAGCCCCTAATCAAGCGGACTGCAGCCGCGAATCTTAGTTGTTTTACATAGGTAGTGCGGTCACCAGAGAGGGTGGTTTGACTTTGCACTTAGATGGTACTGACTATGAAATATCATTAGTATCATTGTATGGAGACTTCTCAGTTCACATTGCGTTTTTAATCTTCATTTGTATGTAGTTATCCAAATAAAGCTATACGCCACAATACTAGTAAGCATTCAATAGGTGTCTGGAAAACAAGGGCTAATCTTTTTGCCTTTGGCGATATTGATGTGTCTTTTTTGTACATCCCTATATGACCCCTGAATAAGCCTACCTCTGAAAATCCTACCCACCAAAGATTTTGTACAATTATAAAACCACCAAATTTAATGAACAATATTCCCATATATGTTATATAATTATATTTACTAGTTATTTATTAGTTATATAATTGTTAGATTATTACAGCAGATGTCACAGGAGATCATATAATACTCACAAATATGATGGAAAAAGCCAATTTTTAATTTAGGCCCATTGGTGATATTATTCTGAGTACAGTAACCCATTTGCATTCAATCCTTGAAAGTTTTTGCATCAGGTTCCCTCCTCTGGATCCCAGAGTAATATGATCAATACACCTCACTTGTAGTTTATTCCATTGACCATAATGGAATTTTTTGAAACGTTTTGCTACCGGTTTTAACTTCCTCAATTTATCTTTTTCCAAAGGTAATAATGCATATGCCCTTTTTATATCTCCAATATGTTCTTGAATTTGAACTCGTAATTCCCTCGAAGTAAGACCAATATAAATGAGTCCATAGAGACATGTAATATAATTAATCACTGAGGATGTACGACAACTTATATATTGTACAATTTTGAAATTCTGATCACCTACAAAATTGGTGATGCAGTCTGTCCTGACCATATATTGACAAATGGAGCAATCTCCACATGGTAGAGAGCCCAATTTAGGACCATGCGAGTCAAAGATAAAGGTGGATCTTGGAGACACATAATGGCTATTTACCAAGATATCACCCACAGTCTGGCTCCTTTTGGCCACCACCTTAGTTTGTGTGGGTAAAAATCTATTGAGATCCAAATCTTGCCTCAAAATGGGCCAATGTTTCTTATAGATCTGCATCATTTCATTCCAGCGTGTATGAAAATTCGTGACCAGTATTTTGCTGGCAAACTTTTGGAATCAATAATTGAGCCCTATTTTATTTTTTTGCCTGTGTATATCCATGTCTTATGTCATCTTGTTTATATCCATGTCTGAGGAAACGTCTTTCTAACTCTACTGCTTCTTTCTCAAATTCTGAGGTTTGATTACAGATTCTTCTAGCCCGCAAAAATTGACCAGTCGGTATAGCTCATATAACATGAGCTGGATGAGCAGATTTTGCATGTAATACTGAGTTCAGACTTGTTTGTTTTTTTACACTGTATCACTGTATGTATTACACGATCATGGCCGACTAAAATACCAATGTCCAAAAAATCAATGGAAGTTTGGCTGATAACACAAGTTAGATGAATATTCAATTAGTTGTCATTAAGTGGCTGGATGAAATATTTCAGAGATTCCAAGGTGTCTTGCCAGATAAAAGGACGTCATCTATAAAGCGCATCCATGGTATACCAGATCCTGCTTCAGCACAACCCTGGATCCGCTCTCATTCCGAATAGCCCAAAAAAGGGTTTGCATAAGATGGAGCACATGCTGCACCCATAGCCACTCCTCTTGTCTGTAAAAAGTATCTGTCCTTGAAAAGAAAAAAGTTATGATTCTGTAAAGGATCGGCCAGGCACAGCTTCTGTATCAACGCCCATAGGTAATCAGTCTGCACCTGCTTCTATGTCTGTGAGACTGACTCCATCTTCCACCACTCAGGATGGCAGGCTTAGGAGTGGGAGAGCCTATCACAGCCTGGCCAGACGGAGCTAGCTCCCGCCCTCTGTCTATGTATCCTGCCTTTCCTGTTCCTCCTTGCTTGTGATTCATCTCTGTTTGTTTCCTGGCCCTGCTGCAGCTTCTTGAACTACTTGTCCCTGCTTCGTATTGACCCTGACTTGCTGACTACTCTCCTGCTCTGCGTTTGGTACCTCGTGCTCTCCTGGTTTGACTCGGCTTGTTCACTACTCTCCTGCTCTGCGTTTGGCACCTCGTACTCTCCTGGTTTGACTCGGCTCGTTTACTACTCTTGTTGCTCACGGTGTTGCCGTGGGCAACCTCCCCGTTTCCCTTTTGTTCTGTGTTCCCTGGTCTGGTTGTCTGTCGTGCACTTATTGAGTATAGGGACCGTCGCCCAGTTGTATCCCGTCGCCTAGGGCGGGTCGTTGCAAGTAGGCAGGGACTGAGTGGCGGGTAGATTAGGGCTCACTTGTCTGTTTCCCTATCCCTGTCATTACAGATTCAGTGTAAATTCCAGCAGCTGCATTAGAAAATTCACAAATTCAACATCATGCCCCTGCATCAGTAAAAAGGATCTTGAGTCCACCAATTAATGCTGATCGTTGTTGTAGGTGTAGAGAGACTCTACATCACATGAAACCAAATACATATTGGGTTCCAAAGTGACTCCCTCCAATCTCTGTAGAACATCACCAGAATCCCTGATGTACGACAAACCACGTTTTAAATAAAAATCAAGAAATTTGGCTATGGGTTCGCATAAGCCTCCCCTCCCCGAGACAATTGGTCTTCCAGGGGGATTTTTTATGTCCTTGTGGATAGAAGATACAAAGTTGGTATAATAGGATACTCAACCTTAAATCATACCCAGGTTTTTTTGGGAATGATAAGTTGTTGGAGCGCCTCCTCAAGTATATTGACTAGCTCTTGCTGAAAAATCGGTGTGGGATTTGAAGTTATTCTACTGTAGCACGCCGTATCATTGAGTTGTGTAAAGGCCTCCCGTTCATATAGGTCATTTGGCCATACCACTATATTGAACCCCTTATCGGCGGGTTTTTAAAATTACTCCTTTGAGTTTTCTTAGTTCCTGTAGAGGTTTTCTCTGATCACCTGTCAAATTGTCAATGGCAGAATTGATAGACATAAAAGGAGCCAGTCTGTGGGTTATATCTTGGTACATAGTTGTAACGTCTATGGCCACGGTCTGCCGTTCTAACTTACCCCTCGACGACCGCGTCCATGGACGTCCTGCTGCTGTGCAGCACTCACTTCGGGTATTGAGCCTGTCTCCCGGATGGTGCGCGCTCGTGTCCGCTCTTAAAGGGCCAGCACACGCACCTGAAAATCATCATCATCAACTCATGAATTCCTGGACTACGGCACCACGCCTGACGTCTACCTACTACATGGTCCCAGCCGAGCCTACCTTACTGCTTTCTACATTGCCTCAGGTACCTTTTTATGGACTATAGACTCTGTATTATACCTGTTTGGCCAGCTGCCATCCCGCTACGCGGTATGACCCAGTGGGTCCACACCCGCCTCGTGACAATAGTCATTATGAGCCTCCAAGATCCACCTTTATCTTTGACTCACGTGGTCAAAAATGGGGCTCTCTGCCATGTGGAGATTACTTCATTTGTCAATATATGGTCAGGACAGACTGTTTCACCAATTCTGTAGATGATCAGAATTTAAAAATATGTACATCATATAAGTTGTCATACATCCTCAGTGATTTATTATCTTACATGTCCCTGTGGACTCATTTATATTGGCCTTACGTCGAGGGAATTATGAGTTCAAATTCAAGAACATTTTGGAGATATGAAAAGAGCATATGCATTATTACCTTTGGAAAAAGATAAATTGAGGAAGTTAAAACCGGTAGCAAAATGTTTCAAAAATTTCCATTATGGTCAATGGAATAAACAACAAGTGAGGGGTATTGAACATGTTACTCTGGAATCCAGAGGAGGGTACCTGATGCAAAAACTATCAATGATTGAATGCAAATGGATTACTGTACTCAAAATGTTTTCACCAATGGGGCTAAATGAAAAATTGGCTTTATCATCATATTTGTGAGTATTATATGATCTCCTGTGACATCTACTTTAATAATTTAACAATTACATAAATAACTAGTAAATATAATTATATATCAGAATTAGAGATGAGCGAACCGGGACAACCGAACCCTGTTTCGGTCCGAACTTCCGGAAAAGTTCGTTTCGCAGCGAATCCGAACTTCACCGGGTTCGACCGAACCCGTTTTGACCGAACCCGGTCAAAAATATTATACAAATCGGCAGCCACTTGTCTCTATCAATCACGGATAGAGAAAAGAGGCTGCTGATTAAAAATAAAATAAAAAGCATTTCATACGTACCTGGTCGTTGTCTTGCGGACGAGTCCCTCTTCTTCCTCCAGTCCGACCTTCTTTTCTGACGCGGCAGCCTGTGATTGGCTGCAGAGGCCTCTGCAGCCTGTGATTGGCTGCAGAGGCCTCTGCAGCCCGTAATTGGCTGCAGAGGCCTCTGCAGCCCGTGATTGGCTGCAGCGCTCACATGGGCTGCATCGTCATCAAGGAATGTCGGGCCGGATGTCGCGAGGGACGCGTCACCAAGGCAACGGCCAGGAGACCGGACTGGAGGAAGCAGGGAGTTCCCGGTAAGTATGAACGTCTTTTTTTTTTTACAGGTACTCTATATTGTGATCGGTAGTCACTGTCCAGGGTGCTGAAACAGTTACTGCTGATCAGTTAACTCTTTCAGCACCCTGAAGAGTGACTATTTACTGACGTCGCCTAGCAACGCTGCCGTAATGACGGGTGCACACATGTAGCCACCCGTCATTACGGGGCCTCATGCACACGACCGTAAAAACACCCGTTATTAAGGGTCGTAATTACGACCCGAAATAGCGGGCCCATAGACTTCTGTTAGCCACGGGTACCTTCCCGTTTTCTCACGGGAAGGTGCCCGTGCCGTTAAAAAGATAGAACATGTTCTATTTTTTTATTTTACGGGTCGTGCTCGTAATTACGACTCGTAATTACGAGCACGGCCGGCCACGGGCAGCCGGCCGCTTTTACGAGCCGTGCTGTCATTATAAGGGTATGTTCACACGACAGCGTCCGTTACGGCTGAAATTACGGGGATATTTCCGCCTGAAAACATCCCCGTAATTTCAGCCGTTACGGCATATGCAGGCGCTTAAACGACGCGTCCATTACGGACGTAATTGGCGCTGCTATTCATTGGAGTCAATGAATAACGGCTCCAATTACGGCCAAAGAAGTGACAGGTCACTTCTTTGACACGGGCGTCTATTTACGCGCCGTCATTTGACAGCGGCGCGTAAATTACGCCTCGTGTGAACAGACAAACGTCTGCCTATTGCTTTCAATGGGCAGATGTTTGTCAGCGCTATCGAGGCGCTATTTTTGAACGTAATTCCGGGCAAAAACGCCCGAATTACGTCCGTAATTAGTGCGTGTGAACATACCTTGTGCCGCTGTCAAATGACGGCGCGTAAATAGACGCCCGCGTCAAAGAAGTGACCTGTCACTTCTTTGGCCGTAATTGGAGCCGTTATTCATTGACTCCAATGAATAGCAGCGCCAATTACGTCCCTAATGGACGCGGCGTTCAAGCGCCTGCACATGCCGTTACGGCTGAAATTACGTGGATGTTTTCAGGCGGAAACATCCCCGTAATTTCAGCCGTTACGGACGCTGTCGTGTGAACATACCCTAAATTTTATTGCAGCACGGCCCGTAAAATAGAAAAATAGAACATGTTCTATTTTTTTAACGGCACGGGCACCTTCCCGTGAGAAAACGGGAAGGTACCCGTGGGTAACAGAAGTCTATGAGCCCATTATTGCGGGTCGTAATTACGACCCGCAATAACGGGTGTTTTTACGGTCGTGTGCATAATGGGAGCACGGCTTGGAAAAACGACTGGCTGCCTGTGGCCGGCCGTGCTCCTCTCCTGAAATACTCTGTGCTGCCTTAAACTCTGTGGACAGGTCAGGATCCTGTTTCTTTTAAATGCTGCTAGGGAACCCGCTCGATCCACTATATAAGGCTGCGCTACAGTGCAGCATTTAAAAGAAACAGGATCCTGACCTGTCCACAGAGTTTAAGGCAGCACAGAGTATTTCAGGAGATGAGCGTGCAGATTCAGTGCTGCTGTGAACTCTGCTCTTACCATTACGTAGCTCTCAGTCTGTTACCTCTCCTCCACTCCTGTCCTCAATAACACCTTCACATGATTGGCAAGTCACCACCCCGCACAAGATCCGCACGCTCATCTCCTGAAATACTCTGTGCTGCTGTGAACTCTGCTCTTACCATTACGTGGTGACTTGCCAATCATGTGAAGGTGTTCTTGAGGACAGGAGTGGAGGAGAGGTAACAGACTGAGAGCTACGTAATGGTAAGAGCAGAGTTCACAGCAGCACTGAATCTGCACGCTCATCTCCTGAAATACTCTGTGCTGCCTTAAACTCTGTGGACAGGTCAGGATCCTGTTTCTTTTAAATGCTGCACTATAGCGCAGCCTTATATAGTGGATCGAGCGGGTTCCCCTGCAGCATTTAAAAGAAACAGTGTGTGTGTTTGGGTATGTGTCTTTGTCTGTTTTTGTTTTTATATGTGTGTTTGTGTTTATGTGTGTTTGTGTATATATGGGTGTGTTTGTGTATATGAGTTTGTGTATATATATGTGTGTGTATATATGGGTGTATGTGTATATGTTTGTGTGTAGATGTTTTTGTATATGTGTGTGTGTATATGTGTGTGTGCATATGGGTGTGTTTATGTGTGTTTGTATATATATGGGTGTATGTGTATATGTTTGTGTGTAGATGTGTGTGTGTGTGTGTTTGTATATGTGTGTGTGTTTGTGTATGTGTGTGTTTGTGTATATATGTGTGTGTTTGTGTATTGTTGTTTGTGTGTGTGTGTGCGTGTATATATGTGTGTAGGTGAGTAGAAGTATTGGTATTGTTCACATTGATAACTGTTTTTTTATGTTGTTGCAGATTTTGATGTACCGATTGGACTACATCTTCGATTCGTTGGACTACTGCGTAGATCTACGTTTTTTTCAAATTTTAATAAAATGGTTAACGAGGGTTTTGTTGGGGATTTCTTATTTCAATAAAAAAGAATTGTCTTTGTGGTTTTTTTTAAACTTTATTAGTGCCTAGATAATGGCAGTTGGCTGATTGACAGCGTCCATTATTAAGGCGGTACTTAGTGTTAGCCGGTGCAGAGGCTAGCACTAACCACCCATTATTACCCCGGTACCCACCACCACCAGGGGTGCCGGGAAGAGCTTGGTACGATCCAGTACCCGACCATCTGTTGTGATGGTCGGGTACTGGGGCGGCCGTAGGCTGGTATTATGAGGCTGGGAAGGGCCAAAAACAGTGGACCTTCCCACCCTTGTAATGCTAGGCTGCTGCTGCTGTGTTGTATCGGGCTGGTTATAAAAATGGGGGGGACCCCACGTCGTTTTTTTTTTTAAATTTAACAAATTTAACAATAGACGTTGGGTCCCCCACATTTTTAATAACCAGCCATATACAAGGCCGCAGCAGTCTGGCATTACATGGGTGGGAAGGGCCACTGGTTTTGTCCATTCCCAGGCTAATAACACTGTGTTGTATGTGGCTGGTTATGATAAATTGGGTGGAACCCCATGTCTTTTTTAAAAAAAAATAAAAATAAATAAATAATAAAAAAAAAAAATGACGTGGGGGTCGCCCCCACTTTTATAACCAGCCAAATGCAACACAGCAGCAGCAGCCTAGCATTACAAGGGTGGGAAGGTCCACTGTTTTTGGCCCTTCCCAGCCTCATAATACCAGCCTGCGGCCGCCCCAGGACCCGACCATCACAACAGATGGTCGGGTACTGGATCGTACCTGGCTCTTCCCGGCACCCCTGGTGGTGGTGGGTACCGGGGTAATAATGGTGGTTAGTGTTAGCCTCTGCACCGGCTAACACTAAGCCTCGCCTTAGTAATGGATGTTGTCACTCAGACAGCGGCCATTACTAAAGTGGTAGTAATAAAATTTGAAAAGACAAAGATATAGATAAAATATTTTATTGAAATAAAGCACCCCCAACACAACCCTCATTAACCATTTTATTGTAGAAAAAAAAACGTCATCGAAGTAGTCCTCGAAACCGACGTAGTCCAAACACCAAACCTTTAAAAAATAAAACAAAATGAAATAAAACATGTCGTAGGCTTAGATTCAGTTTAATGTGTGATACTGACTGTTATACCATGTATAGAAGCCTGCCGTGAAGTTGACTTAGATACAGGGCGCCAGCAGACAGTATCATACATGGCCATACAGACATATATACAAACAAACATACATACATACATACATATATACAAACATACACACATACATACATGCAAACTATCATACATACATGCATACACACACACATGAAACCATACATACAAACATTCAAAGATACATACATACATATATACAAGCATGCACAAATATACATGCAAACATAATTACATACATGCACATATATATAAACATACATGCAAACATACATGCAAAAATAAAAACATGCAAACATACATGACAACATAGATACATGCAAACATACATACATACATACATACAAACATGTATACATACATGACAACATACATACATGACAACATACATACATACATGCAAATATACATTCATGCAAACATACATAAATGCAAACATACATACATGCAAATATATACATACAAACATGCACATATATACATACATGACAACATACATACATGACGACATACATACATACATACATGCAAACATACATAAAATGCAAACATACATACATACATACATTCATGCAAACATACATACATACATGCAAATATACATGCACATATATACATACATGCCAACATACATACATACATGCAAATATACACACATGCAAACATACATACATGCAAATATATACATGCAAATATACATACAAACATACATGCACATATATACATACATACATGACAACATACATGCATACATACATACATACATGACAACATACATTCATGCAAACATACATTCATGCAAACATACATACATACAAACATACATACATGCAAACATACATGCAAATATATACATGCAAATATACATACACACATGCACATATATACATACATGCCAACATACATGCAAACATACATGCACATATATACATACATACATGACAACATACATACATACATACATACAAACATACATTCATGCAAACATACATACATGCAAACATACATGCAAATATATACATGCAAATATACATACACACATGCACATATATGCCAACATACATGCAAACATACATGCACATATATACATACATACATGACAACATACATACATACATACATGCAAACATACATACAAACATACATACATGCCAAAAAAAATAATAATACGTTCATACTTACTTTCCTCCTGTCCGGCCTCCAGCGATGACGTTTCATCCATGTCGCCGCTGCAGCCTGTGATTGGCTGCAGAGGCGGTCACGTGGGATGAAGCGTCATCCTGACGTGTGTGACCGCCACTATAGCCTGTGATTGGCTGCAGCGGCGAAAGGGATGAAACGTCATCGCTGGAGGCCGGACAGGAGGAAAGTAAGTACGAACGTATAATTTTTATTTTTTTATTACATTTAAATTGTATTTTCCGCGCGCCGAGCATGTACTGTCAAGGTTGCTGAAAGAGTTAGTGCAGCCCATTAACTCTATCAGCACCCGAGACAGTAGCATGCTCGGCGCACGTAAGTGACAGGTTCGGTCCGAACTAGTTCGGTCCGAATCGAACTTTTTTGTGAAATTCGGCGAACTAGCCGAACCGAACTTTTGAAAAGTTCGCTCATCTCTAATCAGAATATAACATCTTTGGCGGGTAGGATTTTGAGAGGTAGGCTTATTTAGGTGTCATATAGGGATGTATACATTCTTCTATGTCAGGCAGGACATCATGTTGTTGAGGGGTTGGGGACATCAGTGTAGGTGGTGTATAGGGCTTATGCCTATTTTATTACTTGTGATGGATTGTGTTTTAATATTACATGCTCTGATTCTGTATTTTCTATGTGTGACAATTTTCCTAGATTGATATGTGAGCAAGTGATTTCTAACTTCCAGAATTGAAGATGACATTGGATGATAAGAATGATCTCATCAATCAACATTATATTTTTCTTTTTTACTTTTTTTCCACATTAAAACAACGAAAAAGGCCATACTTACAAATGGACACAGCCAGGTCAGGAACACTGATGAAGGAGAGTGAGCAGGTGCTTTAAATAATAATAGCCACTCCCACTAGTCTTGAGGGGAGTGGTGTCAGGTGCATGGGACATGTAGTAAAAAATAATAAATGAATAGTGTATGTGCAAGTGTAATACTATAAGTGAAATATAGGGGGCAGTAATGAGTGAAGTGCCTCAATAGAAATAAATGAATAATGGGGTTCAAGTGTGTGAAACATGGAGGGATAGTGTGTACGTCATGAGGCACAACGTGTATAGCCAGGTAGAAGCCTATTTGTGACGCCATGATAGTTCATAGAGCGGCTACCCTGCTTGCTATGCCAAACAACAACACACCCTGCTCTCCCAGCATCAAAGACCCGGCTGTGTCCAAGAGAAGCGAATATACGTAATAATGAAAAATACCTGGGGTATTAGTGATCATTTTGGCCAAAAGGACGCAAGCTCGCAATCCACGACAAGGATCCCCAGACATGTCCATTTGTACTCAGTACAGCGTGATCTTGCGAGATCACGCTGTGCTGTCACACACACACACACGCATTAACTTTACTGAAGTGTCTTGAGAGTGAATAGACATTGCCTCCAGCCAGGACGATGATACGCTGTTATGGGGACATCTGTGGATGATACACTGTTATGGGGACATCAGTGTATCACACTATTATGGGTGACTTCTACAAATGACACTATTATGGGGAACATCTACAAATGACACTATTATAGGGGACTCCTCCACACTTCGGTAAAGTTTGTGTGAGACTTAATCGCTGCCCAGCGTGATCTCGCAAGATAAAGCTATGAATGACAGCACAGTGAGATCACGCTGTGCAGCTATTAAGTCCAATGTTTTCTGTTCATCCTGCCTTCAAAATAATGTGATAAAAAGTGATCAAAAAGTCACATGTACTCCAAAATTTTACCCGTAAAGACTTCAAGTCGTCCCGCAAAAAAAAAAAGCCCTCATAAAGCTGCATCGGTGGAAAAATGCAAAAGTTATGGCTCCTAAAATATAGCGACATAACAACAAATAATTTAAAAAAAAAATCGTTTTTACTGTTCTAAAAGTAGTAAAACCCAAGAAAACGATGTAAATTTGGTATCATCACAATCGTAAGGGTTCGGCATGTGGTGGAACGGGTGGACAAATTGCTGGGAGGGGCTGGTGATGATCCAGCTGTCGTGGTCCATGTCGGTACCAACGACAGAATAAATGGTAGGTGGAGGAGCCTTAAGAATAATTTTAAAGAACTAGGCTACAAGCTGAAGGGAAGGACCTCCAAGGTTGTATTCTCAGGAATACTGCCTGTGCCATGCGCATCACAGGAAAGACAGCGGGAGCTCAGGGAGTTAAATGCATGGCTGAAGTCTTGGTGTAGAGGAGAAGGATTTGGGTTCCTAGAGCACTGGGCTGACTTTTCATTGGGGTACAAACTGTATTCTGCAGATGATTTGCACCTAAATGGAAGGGGGTCCGCTGTGCTGGGGGAGAGAATTCTAGCTGGGGTGGCGGAGTATTTAAACTAGGGCTGAGGAGGGAGGTCAATGTAGAAAAAAAAGGGGTAGCCAGGTTAGAGAGGGGTCAGACTATATTGGTGGGGGGAGAAACAGAATGTGGGGAGAGGACTAGACAACAGGATAAGGAGATCCTTTCGTTACAAAACATCAGTGTAAATAAAAAGGACCGATTAATGTCAAATCACATTTCTGATAATAAAAGTGAAAAACTGACAGGCAAGTTAAAGTGTATGTTCACAAATGCCAGAAGTCTAGCAAGCAAAATGGGGGAGCTGGAGGCCTTGATACTGGAAGAAAATATAGATATAGTTGGTGTTGCTGAAACATGGCTGGACTCTTCACATGACTGGGCTGTAAATCTACAGGGTTTTACACTTTTTCGTAAAGACAGGACAAATAGGAAAGGTGGTGGTGTATGTCTGTATGTGAGAAGTGATATGAAGGCGAGTGTGAAAGAGACAATAGTGGGTGAAGACTGTGAGGAGGTTGAAACCTTGTGGGTGGAACTAGAAAGGGAGGTAAACACTGAAAAAATTACTTTTGGTGTAATCTATAGACCCCCCAATATAACTGAGGAGATGGAAGTTCAGCTATATAAACAGATGGAGCGGGCTGCACAGGCGGGTACTGTAGTGATAATGGGAGATTTTAATTTCCGGGATATTAATTGGTGTCATGGTTCGGCTTCAACTGCAAAGGGGAGACATTTCCTCAACCTGTTGCAGGAAAATTTTATGGGCCAGTTTGTGGAAGACCCGACTAGAGGTGAAGCTCTGTTGGATCTGATCATTTCTAATAATGCAGATCTTGTTGGGAATGTCAATGTTCGTGAAAACCTCGGTAACAGTGATCACAATATAGTTACATTTTACCTATACTGTAAAAAACAAACGCAGGCTGGGAGGGCAAAAACATTTAATTTTAAGAAAGCCAATTTCCCCAGGATGAGGGCTGCAATTCAGGATATGGACTGGGAAGAACTAATGTCAAATAATGGAACAAATGATAAATGGGAGATTTTCAAATCTACTTTGAGTTATTATAGTGCAAAATTTATTCCTACAGGTAATAAGTATAAACGACTCAAATTAAACCCCACATGGCTTACACCTTCTGTGAAAGGGGCAATACATGACAAAAAAAGGGCATTTAAAAAATACAAATCTGAGGGTACAGCTGTAGCCTTTGTAAAATATAAAGAGCTTAATAAAATCTGTAAAAATGTAATAAAATTAGCAAAAATACAAAATGAAAGGCAGGTGGCCAAGGATAGTAAAACAAATCCTAAAAAATTCTTCAAGCATATAAATGCAAAAAAGCCAAGGTCTGAACATGTAGGACCCCTAGATAATGGTAATGGGGAGTTGATCACAGGGGATCAAGAGAAGGCAGAGTTACTAAATGGGTTCTTTAGCTCTGTATATACAACTGAAGAAAGAGCAGCTGATGTAGCCGGTGCCAGTGCTGTTAATATATCAGTTGATATACTGAATTGGATGAATGTAGAGATGGTCCAAGCTAAATTAAATAAAATAAATGTGCACAAGGCTCCGGGACCAGATGGGTTACACCCTAGAATTCTTAAAGAGCTTAGTTCAGTTATTTCTGTCCCCCTTTTCATAATATTCAGAGAATCTCTAGTGACTGGTATAGTGCCAAGGGACTGGCGCAGGGCAAATGTGGTGCCTATTTTCAAAAAGGGCTCTAGGTCTTCCCCGGGTAATTATAGACCAGTAAGCTTAACATCCATCGTGGGGAAAATGTTTGAGGGGCTATTGAGGGACTATATACAGGATTATGTGACAATAAATAGCATTATAAGTGACAGCCAGCACGGTTTTACTAAGGACAGAAGTTGTCAAACTAACCTAATCTGTTTTTATGAAGAGGTGAGCAGAAGTCTAGACAGAGGGGCCACTGTGGATTTAGTGTTTTTGGACTTTGCAAAGGCATTTGAGACTGTCCCCCATAGACGCCTAATGGGTAAATTAAGGACTATAGGTTTAGAAAATATAGTTTGTAATTGGATTGAGAATTGGCTCAAGGACCGTATCCAGAGAGTTGTGGTCAATGATTCCTTCTCTGAATGGTCACCGGTTATAAGTGGTGTACCCCAGGGTTCAGTGCTGGGACCACTATTATTCAACTTATTTATTAATGATATAGAGGATGGGATTAATAGCACTATTTCTATTTTTGAAGATGACACCAAGCTATGTAATATAGTTCAGACTATGGAAGATGTTTGTGAATTGCAGGCAGATTTAAACAAACTAAGTGTTTGGGCGTCCACTTGGCAAATGAAGTTTAATGTAGATAAATGTAAAGTTATGCATCTGGGTACCAACAACCTGCATGCATCATATGTCCTAGGGGGCGCTACACTGGCGGATTCACTTGTTGAGAAGGATCTGAGTGTACTTGTAAATCATAAACTCAATAACAGTATGCAGTGTCAATCAGCTGCTTCAAAGGCCAGCAGGATATTGTCGTGTATTAAAAGAGGCATGGACTCGCGGGACAGGGATGTAATATTACCACTTTACAAAGCATTAGTGAGGCCTCATCTAGAATATGCAGTTCAGTTCTGGGCTCCAGTTCATAGAAAGGATGCCCTGGAGTTGGAAAAAATACAAAGAAGAGCAACGAAGCTAATAAGGGGCATGGAGAATTTAAGTTATGAGGAAAGATTGAAAGAATTAAACCTATTTAGCCTTGAAAAAAGACGACTAAGGGGGGACATGATTAACTTATATAAATATATTAATGGCACATACAAAAAATATGGTGATATCCTGTTCCTTGTAAAACCCGCTCAAAAAACAAGGGGGCACTCCCTCCGTCTGGAGAAAAAAAGGTTCAAGCTGCAGAGGCGACAAGGCTTCTTTACAGTAAGAACGGTGAATTTATGGAATAGCCTACCGCAGGAGCTGGTCACAGCAGGGACAGTAGATGGCTTTAAAAAAGGGTTAGATAATTTCCTAGAACCAAAAAATATTAGCTCCTATGTGTAGAAATTTTTCCTTCCCTTTTCCCTTCCCTTGGTTGAACTTGATGGACATGTGTCTTTTTTCAGCCGTACTAACTATGTAACTATGTAACTATCTAACGATAGCTGAATAAACTTATTATGTTATTTAGACCACATGGTAAACGGCTTATATTAAGGACGCAAAGAAAGAGTGGCAAAATTGCTGGGTTTTTTTTCTATTACCTCCCCAAAAACTTTTTAAATGTTAATTACCGTATTTTTCGGACTATAAGACACACCCTAATTTTAGTTGAAAAAAAATGAGAAAAAATTTTTTCAGACCAAATAGTATGCGAACATTTTTAATAGAGTAAGCAAACATTGTTTATAAATGGCTAACACAGCATTAAGGACAAATCTGTGGATGATACACCATTATGGGGTCATCTGTATATGATGCACTGTTATGGGGTCATCTGTATATGATGCACTGTTATGGGGTCATCTGTGTATAATGCACTGTTATGAGGACATGTGTGGATGATACGCTGTTATGGGGACATCTGTGGATGATACACTGTTATGGGGACATCAGTGTATCACACTATTATGGGTGACTTCTACAAATGACACTATTATGGGGAACATCTACAAATGACACTATTATAGGGGACATCTACAAATGACACACTTATGGGGCAGAAGGTATTTGTACCTTATTACACTTGTTCTCCTTTTTTGTAGCTTGCTGTCTGTTAATAATAGGTTGTTTGTTATTGTTATGCAGAAAGTCATGCCAATTAGAGAAAGTTGTAGGGTACTATAGAGAAACGTGTTTGTTTTTATTATACTTTTATAGACAGAGCAGAGCCCATCTCTGCCTCTGTGTGGTACACTCCAAGCTACTTTAACCGTGTTGTCCTGATGACGGGGACAGGGAAGTGGCTGACAGAAGATAAGTTAACAAACCTCAACAGCTACTGCAGATCGACCCCTTCTGACCTCCCCACACCCCCTCCCCTAGCCATCACACTGCCATCAGCCATGCAATTAAAATGAACTAAAAACAATACACATTTTGATGTGTAAGAGGACCTAAAGAGAGGCGCTGCTGTTAGTGAAGATAATGATGATGACAAGTAGTTAGCAAATAAATAACTAGTTTTAATGGAGATAAGCAGGCAATGCGTTTCAACGTTGGACTAACGTCTTCATCAGGCCATGCAAGAAACAGAAAGAGTTTTAAACTCTCTCGAAAGACTCCGGACTCTGCATAGAATGAGTGATCCTTCCTAACCTAATACCCTAGCCTCCATGCTGCCGACACTACAGACAGCAGAAGCACGGCAGCAGACGAGTTACAGAAATGTCACAGCCCATCAGAAGACATTTCAAGCTGCACTAAATCCCTCCTGCACTCCCCTGCTTCCTAAATAATACCAGAAAAAAAGATACCTTCACTCCATAAGACGCAGTCAAATTCAATGGGTTTAAAAACTGCTACTTATGGTCAGAAAAATACGGTAATAAATTATATGTACCCATGGCCGCCATCAGGGCAGTACTAGTAGTACTCCCATCAGGGGCCTGGCCACATGGCTGAAAGAAAGGGGCCTCGCATCGCTAGTGGACCCCCTCGAAGCCCCCCCATCGCAACGCTCGCGGCCCCCCTGCAGACCTGTTGCTTCACGAACTGGATGGGGAAGATGTAGCATAAGCAGAAG
The DNA here is from genome assembly GCF_050947455.1 of Rhinoderma darwinii. Lineage (NCBI taxonomy): Eukaryota > Metazoa > Chordata > Amphibia > Anura > Rhinodermatidae > Rhinoderma > Rhinoderma darwinii. Next base: position 48,607,137 of record NC_134694.1, read on the forward strand.
CTCCGTGTGGAGATCCCGCCCCCAGTTCCTTCTCTACACCGCCGACTGGACCTGCAGGCTCTTGAGTGTTTCCCCCTTTGCATCCTGCGTCCCATTCTTTGTGACCCCACTTGTAGAATATATAAAGTATGTTAAAATGTTTTTGTTGTTTTTTTTGTTTTCCCAGCGTTTTTTTTGCCACGATTTTCGCAATCATGGCAATAATGGCACAGCTTTGCCGCGATTATATAAAAATTGCAGCAAAACCGCGTGATTTGTGCCACGATTATGAAAATTGCATAAAAAAAGGATACAAAACATGAAAAAATTGTGCTGTTAGGCTATATTCTCAAGGTTTTGCTGCGATTTTGCAAAAATTGTGGCAAAAAAATGGGATTTGACCACACTGTGTAACTAGACTAAGGCCTTATTCAGACAGCCGTGTTTGGTCCGTGATATACGGAGCGTGTATCGGTTGTATTTCCCAGGCCGACCACAATTCATGGAGCCGGACTCACAGTTATCAATGCTGCTAGGAGTCCCTGCCTCTCTGTGGGAATACTATCCCATACTGTAGTGATGCTTTCAGTATGGGACCGGGGACAGTATTCCCACGAGAAGGGTGAAACTCCTATGGTTATAGATAACTGTGGTGCTAGAAACCCGGCTTCCTGAACTGTGGTAGGTCCGGGAAATATGGCCGATACACGGTCCGTATATCACAAACCGAAGATGGACATCTGAATAAAGCCACTTACTTGTCTCCTATTTTTGGTGCAGATTGCGCACTGAAAATTCACTACAAATTACAATATAAGGAAATATTCAGACGAACGTGTGTGAAATCGGCCGTGAATAACGGACGTTCTTCACGGCTGATTTGCAACCGTGCGGGACCCGTTTTCACAGATCCCTCATAGACTTGAGTCTATTGAGGGATCTGTGAAAATGCACAAAAATAGGACATGTCGTATTTTTTTTACAGGCCCTTCACATGGTCTGTTAAAGCAACGACCATGTGAATAACCCCATAGAAATACATGCAGCCGAGTGACGGCCATTAAAAAAAATTTTCCTTCACACAGACGATTAAAATGTTAGTCTGAATAAGCCTAACTCATGTGCATGGGGTTTGTCAAAACCCCATGCACGTGCAGCAGAAAAAAAAATCTGCATGGAATTTAGGACGTGCTGCTGATTTATAACCCATTAACGCAATATCGCGTAACTGTACGTGATAAGGGTTAGGTATCTATGGGAAGTATTGAGCGAGCTCATGGGCTGAGCGAGCTCCATACACAGTGGGTGACAATTGTGTTACACAGCCGACACCTACTGCAACGGGCAGAATCAAAGATCACTTTGATTCCGCCCATTTAACACCGTAAATGCTGTGGTTAATCCTGACCGCGGCATTTAAAGTGTAAGAATCGGGGGGCACCCCTGAAACAATCCATCGCGCCCCCCCCCTCCGCGACATGATCAGCTGTTAAAACAGTGGTTATAGCAGCCTGGGGGCCTCATGAAGCCCCCAGGTCTGCCATCTTTGTACTCTTATGAAGCTCTGCCTCCGGCAGGGCTTCAGAGGAGACAGTCAGAATCACAATATACTGCAATACATTAGTATTGCAGTATATCATGCAGTGGATGATCATTGCAGTGGATCGCTGCTTCAAGTGCCTTAGGGAACTAATAAAAAAAAGTTTAAAAAAAATAATAATAAAGTTAAAAAAAAAAAAAGTATTAGGGCATGACCACACGTGGCGGATTTCCTCCGCAACTGTCCGCATCAATGCCGCACAGAATCTGCGTTGCAGATTCTGCTGCGTATCTGCACAAAATGTGCAGAAAATTGATGCGGACTAGCTGCTGCGGACTGCGGGAAAAGTGCTTCCCTTCTCCCTATCAGTGCAGGATAGAGAGAAGGGACAGCACTTTCCCTAGTGAAAGTAAACGATTTTCATACTTACCGGCCGTTGTCTTGGTGACGCGTCCCTCTTTCGGCATCCAGCCCGACCTCCCTGGATGACGCGCCAGTCCATGTGACCGCTGCAGCCTGTGCTTGGCCTGTGATTGGCTGCAGCCGTCACTTAGACTGAAACGTCATCCTGGGAGGCCGGACTGGAGACAGAAGCAGGGAGTTCTCGGTAAGTATGAACTTATATTTTTTTGACAGGTTGCTCTATATTGTGATCGGTAGTCACTGTCCCGGGTGCAGAAACAGTTACTGCCGATCACTTAACTCTTTCAGCACCCTGGACAGTGACTATTTACAGACGTCTCCTAGCAACGCTCCCGTCATTACGGGAGCCCCATTGACTTCCTCAGTCTGGCTGTAGACCTAGAAATACATAGGTCCAGCCAGAATGAAGAAATGTCAAGTTAAAAAAGCAAGACGCATCCGCAGCACACATAACATGTGCATGACAGCTGCGGACTTCATTGCGGAAATTAGAATCTCCATTGAAGTCAATGGAGAAATTCCGCCATGAGTCCGCCACTGCTCCGCAACAGACAGAGCATGCTGCGGACACCAAATTCCGCTCCGCAGCCTATGCTCCGCAGCGGAATTGTACGCATCGTCTAAACGAACACTGCTAAATTAAAGTGAAAGTCAATGGACAAACGGCTCCGCTGCGGATTAACGCTGCGGAGTGTCCGCAGCGGAATTTAAGTGAAATTCCGCCACGTGTGAACCCAGCCTTAAAAGTAAAAAAAAAAACCCTTTTCACATTTTTTTCCCTAAATCAATGTTAAAAAAAATAAAAGTTAACATAACTAGTATCGCCACGTCCTTAAAAGTCCAAACTATCACAATATAGTGTTGTTTAACCCGCTGGGTGAAGGCCGTAAAACATATATATATATATATATATATATATATATATATATATATATATATATATATATATATATATATATATATATATATATAAAACACGCAAATTGCTTGTTTTTGGTCACCCTAGCGCTCTAAAAAAATTTATCAAAAAGTCTCATATACCCCAAAATAGTATCGGTGAAAACTACAGCTCGTTCTGCAAAATTTAATCCCTCACATCGCTAAATTGATAGAAAGATGCAAAAGTTATGGCTCTCAGAATACGGCGACACAAAACATTTTTTTAATTTAGCAAATAGTTTTATTGTTTTAATAGTGGTAAAACATAAAACAAATCATATAAATGTGTTATCACCATAATCGTATCAACCTGTAGAATAAGGTGAATATGTAGTTTTAACCACCTGATGGATGCTGTAAAAACAAAACCCCCCAAAAAATGGTGTAATCGCTGATTCTTGCCCATTTCACCCCACAAATATATTTTTTTCAGCTTCTCAGTAAATTATCCGGTACAATAAATGGTGCCATGAAAAACTACAAATTGTTCCACAGAAAACAAGCCCTCATATGGCTGTATAGATGGAAAAATAAAAAAATTATAGCTTTTGGAATGTGGGGAGTAAAAACCAAAAGTGAAAATCCGAAAAATGGCTGAAGAGGGAATGGGTTAAATCAGGTGCATGCCTATTATGTTGCTATTATTTAAAGGGTTAATTTGCTGTAAATCCCTAGCAAATTCTGTAACGCACACATTGAGAAATTTGGTGCACAAAATCCGCATCAAAACCGCAGGTAATTCCGCAGGTAAAATCTGCATCTAACAGTGCGTTTTTTTATATGTTTCTAGGTGTGGTTTTTACATTTTGATGCAGAAATAGGTGCAGGTTTTATGCTGCAGATTTTTTTATTTTTTTTAAACTAGTCAGAAACATTTCGCAAGCAGAAAGGCAAGATAAATTGACATGTATCATATTTTCAAATATGCACCGCAGGTTAATTTTTGTGCAGAAAATGTGACATGTAGATGAGATTTCTTGATGTCATTTACTTTGCTGGTATTGTATTACACTGCGGATTTGCCGCATGAAAATGCCCAGGACAAATTTGCATGTAATAAGTATCGTGTGCATTTGGCCTAACAGAGGTTTTTTTTAACTCACCCTAAGGCCCCGTTCACACATGTTGGATTTGATACGGATTCCGATGACGTTCCGATGATTCTGCATCCCATGCATATGAGATTTCCACAACCCAGTTCATATGCTGCAAAAAATTTTCCACATGTATTTTTGTCCGCACCATGAAAAGAAATCCAGCACAGCAATAAGTAGCATGCTAATTATTTTGCAAGGAAAAGCCGAGGATAAGCAACTTCAAATGACAATGGGACTTAGGCCTCGTTCACACCTTTTTTGCAGGTTGAAAAATCTGCCTCGAAATTCCTTCAGGCTTTCTCTGCCTCCCATTGATGTCAATGGTAGGTCAGAGACGGAAATGCCCAAAGAAAGGGCATGTCGCTTCTTTTTCTCGCGAGCGTTGAAATCAATAGGAGGCGATTTCGGATGTTTTTTGCCGCAGTTTCCAACGCGGTTTCCACTGCAAAAAATGCAGCAAAAAACCCTGTGTTATTCTTGTGCGGATATGCTACACGCTTGTGGCACATCTGCGTCAGAAATGAAATGGTAAGCCCCAGATTATTGCTGTGGAAAAACACATTAAACTTTAATGGCAACGTAAGAACGGAGCATTAGCTCTCCTTACATCCTCACAAGCGCTTCCCCCTCCCTTAAGGCTCCCTTTACATCATGTTGTTGCCCTAAATTTATTGTGCAAAGCTTCGGTCGTCACTTTACTTATATGGACATCAGGAACAGCACCATAGCCCCAGGGCAGAGCGCTAGTAGAAGGCTCCAGCCCTGTTCATGGACAGTGACTTTAGGAGTTTCCCCTGAGCCATTCCCCAGGCTTTGCTATTCAATCCTGAAAGATTCCACAAAAAAACTTATACCGCTCCTGACATTAGTATGTGGACAGTGATGTCAGGAGTTTCCCAATGCTGGAGTCCCCAGCCAGAGCATCACAAGTGCTCTTGTCAGGGATCATTACTATGTATATTGCTTGAAAAATATTATCCTTACATATATATATATATATATATATATATATATATATATATATATATTCAGTATATTACACGAAGAGATTGGATTCATGGAGCACAAAGAGCCTGCATAACACGCCTATGGAAGACACCGCCCCCTGGAATGCAAAGAGGAGTGTGCAGAAGAATGTACAGGAAAACTTACATCTGAGGAGCCAATGGGACTTAAGCAAGTCCCACATCTCTAGGGAGGGGCATGTGTCTCCTCTGTCTGTTTCTTTGTTCTGAATAAAGTTCAGTTCTCCTCTTTTCTGATGAAGGGAAAGTTGTGTACCAAACATTTCTGACTGGTTTACTTCTTTCCAGGCAGTTTGCGGTCCATATTCAAATCTCCAGGATCGTCCGTTTCCGGACAGTCCTATTCGTATGATTTAGTGAAGCGAAGGGAAGGGAAGCAGTATGTGAGTAAAATGAAGAAATTGATGGATGTGTGTGGGATCCATAGAGGAGGTAGGCTCCAAGCCGCAGATTGGGCAAAAGGGATTCATGAGAACAAAGGGAAGTTAGAAGATAGTAAGTTGATGGAAAGTGCTTTAGCATGGCAGCGAACAGCCATAGCGGTCAGCAAAGGGGGATTTGAAGAAGCAGAAGTTAGGAATAAGAAAGGCATTATATTATGTTATATGTATTATACAACAAAGGAGCAGCCCCCACCTTATAATGGCCGCCATCCCTCATTTTGTGTGTGCCCTTATTGTGGCCAGCAAAACCCCCTTACAATTGAACAATGTGTTTCCTGTGGGAGAGGCCGCCCCTCACCCCCTGATGAGCTCACGTCCGTCTCAATCAAATAAGCCTGCCCAAGCCCAACCCCTAGACCAACCCCTTCCGAACCCACCTACACGCCCAGTACACCCGGAATTGACATCAGTACGTCACAGGAAGTTCCCACCCCTGGCGGCCATCTTACTACTCCACATGAAGCTACCATAGAGCCACCATTACCACTATACCCAGTCCTTACACCAGATGGTGCCTATTATGTCCTGAAAGATTTTGTGCCCCTTTTCCCTATTGTCCCCCCAACCATGACTGGGCGCTTCCCGTCCATAGATGACTTTCTTAATAGCCCGGCCTTTCAACGTGAAATGGCGAAGAGAAGGAGTCAGTGTGAAACGGATGAAGACAAGGAATGAGTTACATGCTGTGAAAGAGGATTGTTCGCTCCCCCTCCCGGTCAGTCAGATCCCGGGCCGTGTCACATTTCACATACCAGAGTCCCCACCAGTGGAAGAGAGGATACTTTCTCTGATGCAGGACACACACAGCACTGGGAACCATTAGCAAAAAGACTGGTGTGGCCTACTGACACTTTGTTGATAGCAGGAATGGGCGATATTGTCACCCAGCGAGTGGATGCAATTGTCAATCCAGCTAATAGTAAGCTCCGCCATATGCGAGGGGTGGCCAGAGCAATAGTACACTCCGGAGGTGTCGGAATTCAACGTGACAGCGATCTCTTAGTTCAGGAACAAGGCCCACTTAGAGTGACAGATCTGGTATCCACAGGCCCAGGAAATCTCCCCTGCACCCTGATAGTACATGCAGTAGGCCCTGTGTATGAGGCCGAGAATCATGAGCACTGTGTTCAACAGCTTCAAACAACTGTCCGCAGGATTCTGGATTTCGCCAATTATAAACGTCTCACAACCATAGCACTCCCAGCTATTAGTGCAGGAATTTTCGGGTTCCCACCTCAAGCATGCGCACAGGCAATTGTTCAGGCCATACGGCATCACCCAACAGTGCCGTCCCTGGAGGAAATCAGATTAATTAGCAATGATGATGTTACTGTCCAAGCACTGAAGCAGGCCGTGCAGAACATGTCCAAGCAAGTTATCCCCTCACCTTTACTTAAGGAGATGTTCCCTGAAGATCCGGATGAACTGCTGCCTGGCCTACACCGCCCACCGGTCTACCCACCCCCTCCTACAGCCTTACCTCTAGTTGCCATATCCACAACCATCGTGGTACTACCCGATGCGGCACTGCCTCAGGAGATCGGGATTACCACAGCCGCCTCCTCCGCCATCCCCGGCTCTCCTCCAGTCCCTGACCCACCTACGACCATGACCACGTCCCAAGGTGACGCACCCAACAAATATGTGGCCTTCAATCCGACGCAAGTGAACCAGATTGTGAGCCAACTCCCGGACCCGGACAAGAATCCTATGCCGTTCTACAGGAGACTCAGATTCAACAGACATACTCAGCAGCATTGAAGGATTTGCAACTCATCACTAGCATCAAGGCGGGGGATAGTTTCTGGCCCATAATCCAGTCTGCCTTAGATGATACACAAGTACCAAATGAGGTAACTTATGAATCAGGAGATGTGTTTTGCCGTCAAATGCAAGGATGGGCCAGGGATAGGTTAACGGAATCTTCCACGAGTATTTCAGACTGCACCCAAGACACCACGGAGTCAGTGGAGAAGTTCTATGCCCGGATACAATCCCTTTTCCAAGACCAGGGGTTTGATGTTAAAGTCAAAATGCAACAGGTGTTGTTAGTGACCTCCTTTGTTAATGGTCTCAAGGATCATATCAAGACGCCCCCCTCTCTACCCGCAACAGGCTTACCGTCCTCAACGTTCTTACGGGCCCAGACTCGTACAAGCGAGATTTACAAGGGAATATCCTGACACCCAGGATCCCAGACGGGCCAGTGAAGTCCTTATCTGTTATAAATGTGGGGAACCAGGGCACTTCAAGCGAAACTGCAAGACTCGTCTGGACAATCGGCCTGATCCACGACCTCAAGATGATTACCGTAATCACTCTCTGGAACGCCCTTACCGACCATAGGGAACCGGCAAGCCCCTGCCCACCATGTCCTCTGTTACTGCACAGTCTGGACCTATTTCTTCTGTTAGGATCCTGGTGGGAGGCCACTCTTTGCCTTTTCTAGTGGACACGGGTGCAGCCAGATCAGTCATAAGAACTAAGGATCTACCTGCTGACAGTTCCATATCCGAAGATTATATCTCCTGCGTTGGTGTAGACGGCAAGCCATCTTCTTCTAGGCTCACCTACCCCGTACCTGTTGGGGCCCAACAAAAAATTCTCTCCAGATTTGTGGTATCCAATACCTGTCCTCTCAACCTGTTGGGAGCGGACTTATTACAAAAACTTCACGCAATTATCCGCTACGAAGACTCTGGAATGTACCTCGATTTGGACACTCCTCTGTCCCAGGAAGAGACCTGTCAGATCAGGGCTATCCCTTTGCTTCTACATCAACCCCCTCCCACCCCCATTCCGGAATATTTCTATAATCAGATCCCCGATTCTTTGTGGTCCACAGGCCCGGAAGATATAGGGAGATTACCCGTTCCACCTGTTCAAGTGTTCCTCAAAGAAGGTGTGCACATACCACGGCTCCCACAATATCCTTTGAAGGCTACACAAGAAGCTTCCTTAGGAGCCCAGATTCAGGGACTACTACGGAATGGCGCCCTTATCCACTGCATATCTCCAGCCAATAACCCCCTCTTCCCTGTGAAGAAGAAAACTCCGAAAGGTGAGCCCAATAAATTTCGCTTGGTCCAGGATCTGAGAGCAGTTAACGCTGCCACGGTACTAGAAACTCCAGTGGTCCCCAACCCGCATACTCTGCTGACTAACATTCCGCCCGAATCTACGTACTTCACGGTTATTGATTTGGCCAATGCTTTCTTCAGTGTCCCTCTACATCCTGATTGTCAGTATCTTTTTGCGTTCACCTACAGGGGAGCTCAGTACACTTGGACAGTTATGCCACAAGGAGCACAGAACTCACCCAATCACTTTTCTCAGGCCCTCTCCATGTGCCTGGATCCTTGGATACGAACTCACCCTGAAGCCACACTCCTCCAATACGTGGATGACCTACTCCTTTGTTGTCCGGACAAACGGACAAGTCATCATCTCTCTCTACGCCTGCTCCAGTTTCTTGCGAAAATTCATTGTAAGGTCTCTCTGAAGAAGCTCCAGTGGTGTGCCACCAAAGCTGTTTTCCTAGGACACTGCATTTCTCAGGGGATGAAACACCTTACTGAAGACCGGAAGTTTGCTATTCGAGATATTCCCCTCCCAAGGGGAGTGCAACAACTCCAAGCGTTCCTGGGTATGGTCACCTACTGTAGACAGTGGATTCCCAATGCTTCTGCCCTTATGCAACCGCTGTATGCTGCCTTGAACTATGTAGTCTGGAATCCACATCTACCTGTGGAAGCCGTGGATGCGGTACAAAGACTCAAAACCCTGATTGTCTCCGCGCCAGCCATTGGCATCCCTGACTATCAGCGACCGTTTTTCCTCTTCGTGTCAGAATACCACGGCTATGCATCCGGAGTGTTAACCCAACACCATGGCGGGACACATCGTCCCATTGGATATTACTCTTGTAAATTGGACTCTGTCTCACAAGCGGCCCCTGTATGTCTCAAAGCTGTGCTGGCCGCCAAGGAATTGCTGGATAAAACGTCTGACATTCTTCTATGACATTCAGTTACGATATTGGCTCCACATGATCTCAAAGCCATCCTTGATCAAAGCCAACAAAAGCATCTCTCTACACAGCGGCATATGAGACTCCAATGTTCTCTTCTTCTCACAGAAAATGTGACCCTACAGCGATGCACAATCCTGAATCCGGCCACACTGCTTCCTCTCTCGAGGGGGGATTATACAGATGGGTTTTCTTCTCACACTCCTAACCCCCCGCTTATGACGGATCATGATGATCCAGATGCCCACGAACACGACTGTCTTCAGGTAATGCACCATGAAACATCGCATTTGCCCACAGTGACTGAACAGATGATAGTCAATGCTGACCTTACCCTCTTCACTGATGGATCCAGATATGCGGATAAATGGGGGTCTTTCCACACTGGATATGCTGTGGTGTCCTCTACCACGGTCATTACAGCCGGATCTCTTCCGCCGTACATGTCAGCGCAAGAGGCGGAGCTGATAGCCCTAGCTGAAGCCTGCAGACATGCAGAAGGATGAACTCTCAATATCTATACTGACTATAGATATGCATTCGGGGTGGCGCATGATTTTGGTCAGCTATGGGCCATACGGGGCTACAAGACAGCCACCGGATCCCCTATCAAGAATGCAGAGGCGGTGGAGAGTTTACTGGAGGCCCTCCAGCTTCCCCTGCAAGTGGCGGAAATCAAAGTTAAAGCACATGGGAAAACCCATATGGCAGAAGCCCAAGGAAATCTGTTTGCGGATCAAGAGGCTAAGCAAGCAGCCATAGGACCTCGAGAGGAGGCAGGTGTGTACGTAATGACGAGGAGGGGTAAAAGGAAGGAAGAAGAGCAGGAGGGGGAGAAAATGGATAATCCAGGAGTCAAGACCCTCCAGGAATTTCAAAGACAAGCCCCGACCCATGAGAGAGAAGAATGGCTCAGAACAGGGGCAATACAATCGTTGCAGGATGAACTCTGGAGAAAAGGGAACAGAATATGTCTACCCAGAGCACTTTACCCATCTACAGTACAATGGGCCCACAGAATAGTACACAGAGGGAAGAATCAGATGATTGCTGCCATAAACAAACTAAACTAGAACTGAATCCACTCCAAAGAAACACTTGGCAAGACCATTGTACCCGTTTCAAAGGATACAGATAGACCATATGCAATTACCAAAGAGTGGAAGGTATGAATATGTCCTGGTGGTGGTGGACATGTTCTCAGGATGGCCTGAAGCGTACCCAGTGGCCAACATGACAGCAAGAACCACTGTGAAGCGACTGCTGACAGAGTTAGTCTGCAGATTCGGCATCCCTGAAGTCATAGAAAGTGATCAGGGACCAGCATTTATTGCAGATGTGACCAGAGACATTTGGAAGATGGTGGGTGCAGATCTCGGACTACACAACCCGTACCACCCTCAAAGCAGTGGCAAAGTGGAAAGAATGAACGGTGCTCTGAAAAGTAAAATTCTTACAGCCACTAAAGAACTGTCCCTGCCATGGCCCGAAGTATTGCCCATTGCTTTGTACTCGGTTAGAAATACCCCCAAACAGCCAACAGGACTCACCCCATATGAAGTCCTCTTTGGGAGTCCTCCCAGAATGGGATGTTACTACCCACAACAGCTTAGTTTAGGAAATGATAGTCTTGTTAATTTTGTTATTTCCCTCAGTAAAGAGTTGACAGTAACACATGCTGCAGTGTTTTCTTCCATTCCAGATCCAGATGCTGTCTCAGGGGTGCACAAGCTACAACCAGGAGACTGTGTACTGGTGAAAAGACACGTCAGAGGGGCCTTAGAAGCCAGAATCGAGGGTCCATACCAGGTCCTCCTGATCTCGCCCACTGCAGTTAAGCTGGAAGGAAGGCCGACATGGATCCACGCCTCGCACTGCAAGAGGGTCTCTTCCAAAGAATGACTGTCAGCATGTACATCCTTATCCTTTTTCGTGTTATTGCACAGAGTGTTGAGGGGGAACATGTAGGAATCTCCCAGGCTGATGGGGTGACCACTTTTTGGTATAATTCTTCTAGTACACATGTAGCTACATACCAGTTTGAATTTGAGTCTGTAACATCCTTCAGAAACAAACATAGTTGTGTCAAACAAACATGCGGATATTGGAATGCTTATCACCTGTGCGATCGAGGCACTCAATATATATGTGTAACAGACAATTATTACGGCAATCATTGTACATCCTGGAAGGCGGTGGGCTGGAACACGGGGAACCATTGGGGATATCGCCCACAGAGTGCCTTAGAAAAGAAAGACATTAATGGGAAGTCACTTCTAACTAGAATGACGTTATCAAGGAAAGCCTGTGGTCTGTCAGGATTAGACTTGATCCTCACCATAGAAAACCCTAGTAAAACAGACCAAGACACATACATATTAGGGACCTATGGGGGAGTAAACAGAGAAATGGGAAAATTCTAACTAAAAGATATGGTAGATTCCCGAGAATGGAGAAAGTTGAACCGTGAGAGACTGATAAAAGTGTTGCTATCCCAAATACAGATGCATAAAAAATGATGGCCATGGCTGACCCAGGATTGGAAGACACTATGGCCGTAGAAACCGGATTTGGGGACCATAATGTCTGGTTAGAGTGGGTACAATACACGACACGGAAAGTGAATAAGTCCAACTGCTATGTGTGTGCAGGAGCCCGGCCACACCTGGGGATAGTACCACTTAATATTCCTGACGATGCTAAAGAATGTTTCCTAAGCCTATACACAAATATAACATTAGACCACACAGTATGCGAGTCATGGAAAAAGGAATACCCCATAGTCACAAAGACACCCAAACAAGCCCAAGGACTTACCATTTACAAAGGCAACTACACATGTTACACCAATACAGAAGGGAATGGCCGGTTCCTAGGGAACTTTCCGGAAGGGTACTGTTCAAAGTACAGCTCATTAAATGCATCTATCACTCAGAATCAGGTGCAGTTTTTGGGCGATATATACTGGATATGTGGGGATATGAAAATCAGAACCAGACTTGAGGGGCAATGGAAAGGAGAATGTGCATTGGCTAAAGCAATTATGCCTTTCCACATTCTTGGTGAAGGTTCAAATGAAGACCCAATGAAAGATTCTTACCCCCCGCAGAAAGAGGGAAGCATCCCCAAGGGGAAGCTTCGATCCACATGTGTACATAGATACAATTGGTGTCTCGAGGGGGGTGCCAGACGAGTTCAAGGCCAGAGATCAGGTGAAGGCAGGATTTGAGTCTCTTATCCCAATTATTACTGTTAATAAAAATGTAGACTGGATTAATTATATATATTACAACCAGCAGCGGTTTGTAAATTATACCCGAGATGCTTTACAAGGGTTAGCCGACCAACTAGGGCCTACCTCAACTATGACATTCCAGAATAGAATGGCTCTTGATATGATATTGGCTGAAAAAGGTGGGGTATGCCGAATGATAGGGACAACCTGCTGTACGTATATCCCCGACAACACTGGGCCCAAAGGGAAAGTCACAATGGCCATTCATAAGTTGGAGAGCTTATCTCAGGAGTTGGAAAGGAACTCAGGTATTACCGACCCATGGGACCAGTATTTCTCATGGATGACTGGATGGCAGAAAATATTAGCACAAATAGGAGTAGTGGTAGTCGTCTTTTTAATACTATTCTCTGTCCTTGTGTGCTGTGTTTTCCCTTGTATCAGGAAAATGATGATGAAAGCTGTAGAACAGACTGTGCCCACTATGTTTACACAAATAGACGAGGTGACACCGACAGACCCTTTAAATACAACCATCCTGTATACTGAGGAGAATAGGGACAGTTAGGACCATTCAGAAACCTTGGAAATCCAGGTACAAAGGGGGTTACTTATAAGGAGTAGCTCGTCTCAAGCTGGTGAAGAAATCCAAAACCCCTGCCCGCCTGGTTCGAGTGGTCAGTGGTAGGTTGATAGGCAAGACTCAGGGATAGAATAATAATATTTTTAGGGGGGACTGTCAGGGATCATTACTATGTATATTGCTTAAAAATATTATCCTTATATATATATATATATATATATATATATATATATATATATTCAGTATATTACACAAAGAGATTGGATTCATGGAGCACAAAGAGCCTGCATAACACGCCTATGGAAGACACCGCCCCCTGGAATGCAAAGAGGAGTGTGCAGAAGAATGTACAGGAAAACTTACATCTAAGGAGCCAATCGGACTTAAGCAAGTCCCACATCTCTAGGGAGGGGCATGTGTCTCCTCTGTCTGTTTCTTTGTTCTGAATAAAGTTCAGTGCTCCTCTTTTCTGATGAAGGGAAAGTTGTGTACCAAACATTTCTGACTGGTTTACTTCTTTCCAGGCATGCCTTCAGCTTTCAATTTACAGAGGTGGTTATTCGGTGTGAAATGACAGGGAGAAAGAAGCTTCCCTGATATACGGACCTGACACTCTACCCATGGAGTTTGTCCCTGGGAAAGCTCCTGACATCATTGTCCATATATGTCAAGTATTGTCAGGGGATTCTCCAGGGCTGGAATGCCCTGGGCCATTCCCTGGGTGACGTATCCCACTGTATGCCACTGTCTGCTCCATGGTTTCGTTCACTCTAATTAACTTTAATTTCCGTTGCCCACCCCTGGTAATGGAGGGGGGGGGGGGCAGACCTCTTGGCTGTATGGGACCCAGAAATTCCTGATGGCGGCCCTGTATGTATCCTAAAATAGTGCTATTAAAAATGCAACTTGTCCCGCAAAAAAAACAAGTCCTTATACAGCTATGTTATAGCTCTTTGAATGCGATGATGGAAAAATTTAAAAAAATTGCTTGGTCATTAAGGTTTAAAATAGGCTGGTCACTAAAGGGTTAAGCCATTTTCCTATTGTTGTAATTGTGTACTTCACAGATCACCAGACTAATAGTCCTTATAAAACACTGATATATTACTGATAATCAACATAAACTCAAGCTAGCAACAACTATAATAGTGCAAAAAAACACACAAACAAATGTATACAAAAAAATTCGAAAACATAGTGTTATAATCTATTAACCCCTTCCCTCTTTGGCCACTTTTGACCTTCCTGACAGAGCCTCATTTTTCAAATCTGACATGTTTCAATTTATGTGGTAATAACTGTGGCATGATTTTACCTATCCAAGCGATTCTGAGATTGTTTTCTTGTGACACATTGGACTTTATGTTACTGGCAAAATTTGCTCGATACATTCAGTATTTAATTTTGAAAAACACCAAAAGGTAGAGAACATTTTTTGAAATTAGCATTTTTCTAAATTTGAATGCATTTGCTTCTAAGACAGGCAGTTATACCGCACAAAATTGTTGCTAATTCACATCCCCAATATGTCTACTTTAGATTGGCATAATTTTTTGAACATCCTTTTGTTTTTTTCTAGGATGTTACAAGGCTTAGAACTTTAGCAGCAGTTTCTCACATTTTCAAAAAATTTTCAAAAGGCTATTTTTACAGGGGCCAGTTCGGCTGTGAAGTGGCTTTGAGGACCTTATATATTAGAAACTCCCAATAGGTTACCCTATTTTAAAAACGTCATCCCTCAAAGTATTCAAAACAGCATTTAGAAAGTTTCTTAACGCTTTAGACGTTTCACAGGAATTAAAGCAAAGTAGAGGTGAAATTTTCAAATTTAATTTATTTTTGTAGAAATTCATGTTTAATGCATTTTTTGTGTAACACAGAAAGGTTTACTAGAAAAATGCAACTCAACATTTATTGCCCAGGTTCTGCAGATTTAGCAAATATCCCACATGTGGCCCTAGTGTGGTAATAGACTGAAGCACCGGTCTGAGAAGCAAAGGAGCATCTAAAGGATTTTGGGGTCTTCTTTTTACACCGTTCACCGCGTGTGAATAAATAACATAATAGTATTTTAGTTCAGGCAGTTATGGATGCAGCAATACCAAATATGTATGTGCTTTTTTTTCAATAATAAAGGACTTGATAAGGGAACAGGGCGATTGTGTTTTCTTTTATTACTTGAAACTTTTATTATATTTTAAAACTTGTTTTTTTTTACACTAAGGGACTTGAATGTCCAACTGTCAGATTTTTTTTTTCTATGTAGTGCAATGTATTAGATCTGTCAGTCATTCACTGACAGCAGGCCGATTAGTCTTCGCCTCCCGGCAGGGCCTAATCGTCTTCCGTGATGGCAGAGCAGGAGGCCATTGTTAGGTCTCCTGTTGCCATAGCAGCAGTCGCCAGCCCTGATCGCAGGGTAGGGCTGGCGATCTGCTAGCAACCTCTAAGATGCATCTAGCTGCAGTTCCTGCCATTGCAGGTGGATATCGGCTGTAACATACAGCTGACATCCACCGCTGATGACGCTGGCTCAGCTCATGAGCCGGCGCCATCTTGCCTTCGGCTACGAAAGCCTTTCAGGCTCTGCCGCCAGGCGGGTCCTGGAATGCTTCTGTGCTATGCAGACCAGGAGGCCAGTATTAGGCCTCCGGTTGCCATTGCAGCCCCCGATGAGCCCCCGATGAGCTGCAAACAGCTTAAATGCAGCGATCGTGTTTGAGCACTGCATTTAAGGGGTTAATGGCGACGATCAAAGCTAATTTCGGCCCCCACCATTACAGCCAGATGTCAGCGTAAGATACCGCTGACATCCGGCGATGGTGTCCACCATTTGTCGTATGGATACGGCAAAATGCGGAAAGCACTAGATTTCCATGACGTATCCATACGAAAAATGACGGGAAGGGATTTAAATGTTGTGTGCAAAATGATCATAGTTTGTCACCTAAAGGAGGTTTTGCACTGGCAGATTATCATGCAGACGAGCTTTCATATAACGCTCGTTGCCGATAACGACCACTCGTCTCCATCCATAGCGCCATGTGACCGGAGCAAACGAGCGCCGATCAACAAAGTCGGCGATCGCAGGGCCGCCATCAGGAATTTCTGGGCCCCATACAGCCAAGATTTCTGGGGCCCCCCTCCATTACCGGGGGTGGGCAACGGAAAGTGTGTCACTCACGTTTGTACGTTATACGCATTAACTGATTTTGGTGCTGATGTCAATTACAGTGAACAAAACCATGGAACAGGCAGTGACCGGTTAATGCCCTGGATTTTGATCTATTTAGCCAAAACGTATCCAACTGTATGGCATACAGTGGGATACGTCACCCGGGGAATGGCCCAGGGGATTCCAGCCCTGGAGAATCCCTTGACAATACTTGACTTATATGGACAATTATGTCAGGAGCTTTCCCAGGGACAAAGTCCATGGGTAGAGCACTTGTGATGCTCTGTCTGGGGACTCCGGCATTGGGAAACTCCTGACATCACTGTCCACATACTAATGTCAGGAGCGGTATACGTTTTTTTGTGGAATCTCTCAGGATTGAATAGCAAAGTCTACTATGCGATTCTATCCTTCAAAAATAAGGTATACCGACGTCTACCAGCCCGACGAAGGCTAAAAGGACGTAATAGAGACCTATGAATTATCGTTTACGTTGTTTGTAGTGTACGTTAGAAGATATTCTGACATACTCGATAAACTTAGGGCAACAACACGATGTGAAGGGAGCCTTAAGGGAAGGGGAGCACTTGAGAGGATGTAAGGAGCACTAATGCTCTGTTCTTACGTTGCCATTAAAGTTCAATGTGTTTTTCAACAGCAAAAATCGGAGGCTTTCCCTTTAATTTCTGACGCAGATGTGCCACAAGCGTGTAGCAGATCCGCACGAGAATAAGTCCCTGTTCACACAGAGTTTTTTGCAGTGGAAACCGAGTTGGAAACTGCGGCAAAAAACAGCCGGAATCGCCTCCTGTTGATTTCAACGGGAGAAGAAGGCGTTTTTTTTTCTCAAGCAGAAAAAAAAACATTGGCGGGAAAAAGTAGCGACATGCCCTTTCTTCGGGCATTTCCATCTCTGACCTCCTATTTCTGCCTGCAAAAAAGGTGTACAAGGCCTGTGCCCCATTGTCATTCAAAGTTGCTTATCCTTGGCTAGGTAGCATGCTACTTATTGCTGTATTGGATTTCTTTTCATGGTGCAGACAAAAATCTACGAGGAAAATTTTTCGTAGCATGTGAACTGGGTTGCGGAAACCTCATATGCATGGGATGCAGAATCATCGGCATGTTATCGGATTCCGTATCAATTCCAACATGTGTGAACGGGGCTTTAGGGTGAGTTAAAAAATACTGTGTTAGGCCAAATGCACACGATACTTGCAAATTTGTCGTGGGTATTTCCGCAGTGTAATATAGTACCAGTAAAGTAAATGAGATCAAGAAATCTCATTTACATGTCGCTTTTTCTGCACAAAAATTGACCTGCGGTGCGTATTTAAAAATATGATACGTGTCAATTTATCTAGCGTTTCCGCTTGCGAATTGTTTCTGACTAGTTTAAAAAATAAAATAAAAATCTGCACCATAAAACCTGCACCTATATCCGCATCAAAATGTACACACCTAAAAACGTATCAAAAAACACATTACTAGGTGCAGGTTTTACCAGCGGAATTACCTGCGATGTGCGTTACAGAATTTTCTAAGGATTTACAGCAAATTAACCCTTTACATTGTAAAGGATGAAATACGTTACAATTCTGAAACATAATAGGCGTGCAGCTGATTTAACCCCTTCCCTCCTCAGACATTTTTCGGATTTTCACTTTTGTTTTTTCCTCCCCACCTTCCAAAAGCTATAATTTTTATATTTTCCATCTATATAGCCATATGATGGCTTGTTTTTTGCAGGACAAGTTGCAGTTTTTCATGGCACCATTTATTGTACCGCATAATGTACTGGAAAGCAAAAAACAAGAGAGCAAAACAGAGATTCCGAATTTTTTGGGGGAGTTTTGTTTTTACGGCATCCATCAGGCGGTAAAAACTACATATTCACCTTATTCTAAAGGTTTATACGATTACGGCGATACCAAATTTATATGTTTTATGTTTTACCACTATTAAAAAAATAAAATTATTTGCTAAATTAAATGCTCTGAGAGACATAACTTTTTTATTTTTTCCATCAATTTAACGATGTGAGGGCTTAAATTTTCCGGGTGAGCTGATACCATTTTGGGGTATATCCGACTTTTGATCACTTTTTATTTCATTTTTTTGGAGCGCTACGGTGACCAAAAACCAGCAATTTGCGTGTTTTATCTTACGGCATACACCGAGCGGGTTAAACAATGCTATATTGTGATAGTTCTGACTTTTACGGACGCGGCAATACCAGTTATGTTAACTTTTACTTTTTTTAACATTGATTTAGGGAAAAAATGTGAAAAGGTTTTTTATTTTAACTTTTAGTATTTAATTTTTTTTGGAACATAAAAAAAAAACCTTTATTTAACTGTTTTTTAGTTTTTTTATTACTTCCCCTAGGGGACTTGAAGCAGCGATAGTTGGATCGATTGCATGACATACTGCAATACTAATGTACTGCAGTACATCGTGATTTTGACCATCTCTTTTGAAGCCCTGCCGGAGGCAAAGCTTCAAAGGAGTACAAAGATGGCAGACCTGGGGGCTTTCATTAGGCCCCCCAGGCTGCCATAACAACCGTTGTTAACTGTCGATCGTGCCTCAAGGGTGGCGCAATGGCTGGTTTCAGGGGGCGTCCCCCCCTGATTCTAACACTTTAAATGCCGCGGTCACAATTGACCGTGGCATTTAAGTTGTTAAATGGGCGGAATCAAAGGAATCTTTGATTCCGCCCGTTGCTGTGAGGTGTCGGCTGTGTAACACAGCCGTCGCCCGCTGTCTATGGAGCGAGCTCAGCTTGTGAGCTCGCTCCATACTTCCCATACATACCTAACCCTAAAACAAAACAATCTAGAAATTGACAGCACTACAGAAAGTATATGCATTCCTCCACCAGAGCCGGCAAGAGGTAACAAAAAGAAAACACGAGGTGAAATCAAAAAATAAAACCATCCATATTATACATATGATAATGACATACATTGCTACAGCTTCCTCTGTCCAGCAGAGGAAGAATTAATAAGGTAGTTACTACACCTGGATTTCAGGAATATATTACACTACATCTCAATCAATACTGAAAAGGTAGTCAGGACAGTGGGCATCACGACAGACGGCATCCGAACCGTGATATGCGGCAAGGCACTACTCCCTAACCCTACATCAGATAGAGGATAAAGAGAACAGGCATCCCCAGAGAACTCGCCTTCCCACTATCAGGGCGGACCAGGCCCAGTCCCCCTTTGAATTGTCCCATGAGGCCTACGCGTATAGTAAGTAGGCGTCCGACTCACAGAACTCCTGCCATTCCTGCCAAACCAATCTCCCTGACCGTGGATATTCATGCTGGGCTTGTGTTGCCTCCTCCATTCTCTGCAGATGTAAAATCTCCTGGAACCATTCAGTAATAGTGGGAACACTACTGTTCTTCCATAGCCGTGGAATAACCGTGCGTGCTGCGATCAGCAGAAAGCTAATCAATGTTCTCGTGTATTTTTTGATCGCTCCAGGGAGCATGGAAAGAAGCAACACCTCTGGTGTATTGGGCAGCACTTGACCCGTGATTTTCTGTATCAGGTCCACCACTATAGCCCAGAATGGATTGATTAACGGGCATCCCCACCAAATATGTAACATTGTACCACCAGCTCCGCTACACCTCCAACAAGTGTCATGTACTTCCGGGTAAAAGGAATGAAGCAGTGCAGGAACCCTATACCAACGTGACAAGATCTTATAGTTAGTTTCCTGGGCCTTGCAAGAGGTGGAGAATCTATGGCATAAGGCAAAAGCTTTCGCCCAGTCTGCCGATGTCGGAGGCGAACTAAGCTCTCTCTCCCACCCTTTCACAAAGGAAGGAGGGATCTCATTATTTAGATCCTGCAGACACCTATATATAAGGGAGATAGCCCTCCCCGGGAGGGAAGAAACCACACATAGCTGCTCCATTGGTGTTAGATCCCTGTGCAGGGATAGCCTCGCCTTTTTAGTATTATAGAAATGTTGCAGCCTTAAGAAATCCCATCGGCCAACCGCTGATCTCTCTAGCTCCGGGACAAGCGCCTCAAAGCCCTTCAGGCCCTGACTCGTCAGAACATGGCGAAAGGTCAGTTGTGAAGGTCTAGACGCAAAAGTCAAGAAGGTGGGCTGCCTCCCAGGTGGGAAGTCCTCATTATGGGATATTGCCACCAATGGGCCGTCAGGAGGAATTCCTACAGCCAGAGCTCGGTACCGTTTATATATGAGTACCACTTGTCCCGCAACCAAAGGGAGAATAGCATTTTCTTGCACCTTAAAATACCGCACCCAAAGCCATGGAAGGACCGTGAGAGGAATCGGCGCCAATAGATTCTCCAATTTCACCCACAGCTTGGAGTCCTAGCCAGTGCTTTGTTTAATTGAAGAAAGAACCCCCTAGGCAAGACACACGGGACCGTCTGAAAGATATACATCAGCCGCGCTAGGATATTCATCTTGATCACATTTATCCTACCCAACCACAAGAAATCCTTGGCATCCCATTTGTCCAGATCAGCTCAAAGAGTCTGGAAAATAGGTAGAATATTAAGAGAGTAGGAGTCCGCAAGAGACACAGGTATCCGCACCCCCAAATATTTAAATGAGCCCACCTTCCATGAAAAAGAATAGTTACTTCGCACCTGCTGATCGTCCGCCCCTGATAAGGAGACATTCATAGCCTCGCTCTTAGACATATTCATCTTGTAGTTACTAAAATAGCTATATGTTCGAATGGCTTTCATCAAAGGCGGCAATGTTAGGTGTGGGCTAGTAATACAAAACAATAAATCATCCGCAAACGCCGACACCTTGAAGTGCATCTCACCCACCTTAATCCCCCTTATGTCGGCGTTGTTTCGTACAGCTACTAAAAGATGTTCCATCACCACTGCAAATAGCAGTGGGGACAGGGGGCATCCCTGTCTATTCCCATTACCGATTCGAAATGGGGTCGATAGGGAACCATTAATCCTAACACTCGCCTGAGGATGATTGTAAAGGGACACGATACGCGTCAGCATTAGTCGACCTACTCCCATCTGGCCCAAAGCCGCCTCCAGAAACCCTCAATCCACCCGGTCAAAAGCCTTCTCCGTATCCAGCGACAAGAGCATACAGGGAATGCCACTTTTCGTTACGTGATGAATCAGAGAGAAGGTCTTTAGCGTATTATCTCTAGCTTCGCGTCTGGGTACAAACCCCACTTGATCCGGGTTAATCAGGGATCCCAGAAATCCAGCCAGTCTATTCGCTATTAACTTGGCATACAATTTAGCATCTGTGTTGATGAGAGATATGGACTTGTAAATCACACAATGTTGCTGGTCCCTCCCCCCCTTTGGGATGACCGTGATATGTGCCTGTAAAAACGAGTCCGGGAATCTCACCTGTTCCGAAATGGAATTAAACGACTCTTGCAAAGACGGTACTAAGTCCTCCGCTAGCGATTTATAAAATACTACCGTATACCCATCAGGCCCCGGACTCTTTCCCGCCGGTAACGCTTTGATAGCCTGCAATAACTCCTCTCCGGTGAACGGCAAATCCAGGCCAAGAGCCTCTTCCGGAGACAATCTAGGCAGCGCAGTGTCCCTAATATACTCGGATAAAGAAAGCGGTGATTCGTGAGGGGCATCATCCAGATTAGGAGCGGGCAGGTTGTACAGCGTGGAATAATACTCACAGAAGGCTGATTCTATATCCTCCGTCTTAAACGCAAGCTCCCCCGCTACTGTTCGTATCGATGGTATAAAGGAAGACGCCCCCCCGCTCCCGCATCGCCCGTGCCAACGCCTTCCCCGCTTTATTGCCCCACTCATAATAATTTCGGGAATATACCTGACGGAGTCGCGCACTGTTCTTGTCCATCAGCAGTTGAGCCTCGTGACGGGTCTTAGTCAGTTCCCGAAGAGTGCGTTCTTGCAGCGACTATTTATGTTTGGACTCTAGGGACTGCACCCTCACTAGAAGCGCCTAAAGCTTCGCCCCCCTCTCCTTCTTGAGGCGAGCCCCATGTTTGATGAGAACCCCCCTGAGAACACACTTAAATGCCTCCCATTTCACCGCAGGGGCGGTGTCATCACTAGCATGATCCCCTATAAAATTCACCACCGATTGTTTCAACTCTCTCATACACCAGGGGTCCTTCAGCAGAGATTCATTTAGGCGCCAAGTAAAGCCTCTACGACACTGCGGTGAAAAGCGCAGAACACAGGACACCGGAGCGTGGTCAGAGAGAAGCATACTACCAATAGAAGTCTTTTCCAGGAAAGATAATAGACTATGGTGAACCATAACGTAATCTATCCTGCTGTAGGAGTTATGTGCAAACGAGTAGAAGGTGAAGTCCCTGTCAACAGGATGAGTCAACCGCCACGCATCACAAAGCTGCATATCTCTAAGCCTCTTCCTCAACTTGTTCAACTTATTATACAGTGAAGGAAATATATAAAATTATAATATTATTTGCTGATTTTGTAAGTTTGCCCACTGTCAAAGACATGAACAGTCTAGAATTTTTAGGATAGGTTAATTTTACCAGTGAGAGATAGATTATATTTAAAAAAAAAAAAGAAAATCACCTTGTCAAAATTATATATATTTATTTGCATTGTGCACAGAGAAATAAGTATTTGATCCCCTACCAACCATTAAGAGTTCAGCCTCCTCCAGACCAGTTACACGCTCCAAATCAACTTGGTGCCTGCATTAAAGACAGCTGTCTTAAATGGTCACCTGTATAAAAGACTCCTGTCCACAGACTCAATTAATCAGTCTGACTCTAATCTCTACAACATTGGCAAGACCAAAGATCTTTCTAAGGATATCAGGGACAAGATCATAGACCTGCAAAAGGCTGGAATGGGCTACAAAACCATAAGTAAGACGCTGGGTGAGAAGGAGACAACTGTTGGTGCAATAGTAAGAAAATGGAAGACATACAAAATGACTGTCAATCGACATCGATCTGGGGCTCCATGCAAAATCTCACCTCATGGGGTATCCTTGATCCTGAGGAAGGTGAGAGCTCAGCCCGAAAACTACACGGGGGGAACTTGTTATTGATCTCAAGGCAGCTGGGACCACAGTCACCAAGAAAACCATTGGTAACACATTACGTCGTAATGGATTAAAATCCTGCAGTGCCCGCAAGGTCCCCCTGCTCAAGAAGGCACATGTACAAGCCCGTCTGAAGTTTGCAAATGAACATCTGGATGATTCTGAGAGTGATTGGGAGAAGGTGCTGTGGTCAGATGAGACTAAAATTGAGCTCTTTGGCATTAACTCAACTCGCCGTGTTTGGAGGAAGAGAAATGCTGCCTATGACCCAAAGAACACCGTCCCCACTGTCAAGCATGGAGGTGGAAACATTATGTTTTGGGGGTGTTTCTCTGGTAAGGGCACAGGACTACTTCACCGCATCAATGGGAGAATGGATGGAGCCATGTACCGTCAAATCCTGAGTGACAACCTCCTTCCCTCCACCAGGACATTAAAAATGGCTCGTGGCTTGGGTCTTCCAGCACGACAATGACTCAAAACATGCAGCCAAGGCAACAAAGGAGTGGCTCAAAAAGAAGCACATTAAGGTCATGGAGTGGCCTAGCCAGTCTCCAGACCTTAATCCCATCGAAAACCTATGGAGGGAGCTGAAGATCCGAGTTGCCAAACGACAGCCTCGAAATCTTAATGATTTACAGATGATCTGCAAAGAGGAGTGGGCCAAAATTCCATCTAACATGTGTGCAAACCTCATCATCAACTACAAAAAACATCTGACTGCTGTGCTTGCCAACAAGGGTTTTGCCACCAAGTATTAAGTCTTGTTTGCCAAAGGGATCAAATACTTATTTCTCTGTGCACAATGCAAATAAATATATATAATTTTGACAATGTGATTTTCTTTTCTTTTTTTTTATATAATCTATCTCTCACTGGTAATATTAACCTATCCTAAAAATTCTAGACTGTTCATGTCTTTGACAGTGGGCAAACTTACAAAATCAGCAAGGGATCAAATACTTATTTCCTTCACTGTATGCTAGGGACGTCCGTCCAGATGACGTATCGAGCAAAGGATTAATGGCCAGATTAAAGTCCCCACATAGGATAGGTGCTCCCGCCGAAAAAGAGCTCAGTTCTTCCAACATTTTCAGAAAAAAAGAAACTTGGTTAGCATTAGGGGTATAGATATTGGCTACCGTGACCCCGCCGGACCCCCATCTCACATTTCATGAAAATGAATCTTGCCTCAGAATCCTTATAGGTATCTATCACCCTACCCTGAAAGGATTTATGCAGGAAAATAGAAACCCCCCTAGTCTTGCCGTTCGGATTACTGCAGTGGTATCCTACCGGGTAGTATTTATTCCGAATGATTGGAACCTGATCCCCCCTGAAGTGAGTCTCCTGAACACACAGCACCTGAATCCTCTGTTTATGTGAAGCAAGATCTGAGACCTCTTTTCCGGAACATTAAATCCCTTCACATTCAGGGATGAAATGGTAAATTCAGCCATTATCTCTAAACTCAAAAGGAGCAAAGCTACATCTATTCACAAAATACTCGTGTTCACCAGCCGCTGCCGCCACACCCACCATCCCTTCCAGGACATTGAATACATTACAGATATTCCAAGCAAACATTGCATTACCATAGCATAGCATCAATCGCATAACATGGATATAAAAGAAAAAGAAAAAACAGGCATAAGACTGGTAAAACATCCTGTCACTACAAAGTACTATATTGTGCCTCCGAGCACCTATATCACTGGTTAGAACCAGCCCAGTCTCAGCGATATTCCTATGTGGGGGTCACAGAGGACTACCGTCAAGCAGTACACTACTACTGGTTACAAAAAGTGAAGAAAACGGATTAAGCTCCACAGCCTTTAATATCAACGTCTGATAAACCATTTACTCGAAGGAACAGACCTACCATATGTGGATATAAACAAACTACAGGGTCTATAAATGCTTCATGTAAGCCCACCACGGGACCTTTCTAACCTCCCCAGAACCAAATCTAAGCAGTTTACCCAAACTAGATCTCTACATCAACCCAACAGGAAACCTTTACTGATTTTATCACAGACTCACAAATTTGATGAGCTCGAGCATCTCTGCATGGGTGGCAACCTGTAATGCAAAGGGGTTAAAGAAAGAACATTTAAAACATCAACGCTCCCGAAATTTTGCAGGGGATGTTCTCTGTCACCACCGCGGTCTCTGCGGCAATGGTGAGCCCGATCTCTCCCTCCGTCCAGTCGCGGACCTCCCAGTAGGGGGGCGCTCCCGTCCCCTGCAGAGTGTCCATTTGGAAAGTCTCCCAGTCCGGTAATGAAAGAATAGGCAATCGAAGGGCCTTCAGAAATCCCGGGAGTTTCGCGCGGGTGTACAGCGAGACAGTCCTGTCCTCCACACGCACATGTAGGGCAAATGGAAATCCCCAGCGATACGGTATCCCTCGCTGTTGCAGCACAGAAAGCAAAGGGCGCAGCAGCCCACGTTGTCGAAGGGTGCGTCTCGATAAATCAGGGAACAGCAGCAGTTTAGCCCCGTCAAAATCGATCTCGGCCTTTCAGGCCATAATAATGAATACGGCAAATGACATCCCTCGGTCTAGCAGCATCAGTACTCTTCGGACGCAGTGCCCTGTGAGCTCTATCTATTTCTATATAGGTGTCCACGGGCCGGTGAAGTAAGGTGTTAAAATTACCTGTCAGCGTTGGTATTAAGTCGGCCGTTCTAGTCGCCTCCGGCAAACCTCTCAGACGGATGTTATTCTTCCTATTCCTGTTTTCCAGGTCGTCCAGTTGCCCTTGCATTTGTTGCTGCTGTGAGCCTGAGGCTCTCTGTGCCTCAGTAAGCTGTTGTATAGATGTAGACACAGATTATTTCCAGGATTCCAATGCACTTACTTTAGCCCTTAGGCTAAAGATACCTACGACTAGACCACGTGCAGGTCTCGGCGCCACGTCACTTTTAAATCGGCCGCCATCTCCTCCATGTCCCTTTTAGAAGGTAAAAGCGCCAGCAAAGCCTGTAATTCTAGATGACCTCTGAGCGTCTGAGCTGCCCTGTCCGGTGGCGGCAGTTCTCCCATCATACTCCCACCACTGGAGGAAAAAGGAGAGGACCTCTCTCCCACAGTCCCCCTAAACCTCTGTCGTCTGCAGGTCACAGGGGGTATCACCCCTCCTTCCGAGGAGCTCTCTTCTCTGTCCTCTTCCCCGAGATCTTCCTGAGCCAGGGCATGGCTCCGTTCCGGTATCTCCCCCGGTGCGGCCCGCGGGACCACCTCTCACCTCTCTTCTGTCTGTGCCCCTGCATAATTCCGGTCCTGGTGACCTCCGCTGCTGGTGCTGTTCCTGCCCGGCCATTCCTCCTCACGATCCTCTGCCCCCTGTTACAGCACCCTCCTATGTCTCACTACAGGCTCCACTGATCCACATCTGGGGGGGTGCCTGGCTTCGTCCAGCACAGGCCCAGGCAGCGTCTCACCTCGGATCTGGCCGCCTCCATCTTGGCTCCTCCTCGACGTTCCAGCCGACTCGGGTAAGTGGCCTCCTCTCCCGGTCGTCTCCCTCTGTCAAGGACTCAGGTGCCCGTACCGCTTCCCTCTCCTCCTCCATAGAAAGCAGCTCCTCCAGGTTAGCAGCAAGTCGGGCGGGACTGCACTCCATGCGCACTGCTGGTGTCTCCCTCAATGGCGGCGTCGCGGCTCCCTCCGAGCTTGAGTCTCCGGCTGCCAGCGGCAGAAAAAAGTTAGAAATCGTGGTGTCTGCACCCCGTGGGTCTGGGTCCCCCGTGGGGTCTTTTTGATCGGGTTTTACCCATTTAAATGTGCAGTCTGTCCCTTTTTTTGCTCAGGTTTGTGGAGAGCTCCCTCAAGCGCGTCTGCTCTCCAGCTCGTCCAGCAACGCCCCCCCCGAAGGACGGTTTTTTTAATGGTCGTCACACGGCTGCATATGGGTTTATTCACATGGTCATTGCTTTAATGGACCGTGTGAAGTGGCTGTAAAGAAATAGGACATATCCTATTTTTGTGCATTTCCACGGATCCCTCAAAAGACTCAAGCCTATAAGGGATAGCCTTACATTGTAATTTGTAGTGAATTTTCAGTGCTCAATCTTCACCGAACATAGGAGACAAGTAAGTGGCCTTATTCAGACGTCCATGTTCGGTCTGTGATATACGGATTGTGTATCGACCATATTTCCTGGACCGATCACAGTTCAGGGAGCCGGGTTCCTAGCATCACAGTTATCTATAATCATAGGATTCACTCCCTTCCCGTGGGAACACTGTCCCTGGTCCCATACTGAAAACATCATTACAGTATGGGACAGTATTCCCGCGGAGAGGCAGGGACTCCTAGCAGCATTGATAACTATGTCCGGCTCCCTGAATTGTAGTCGGCCTGGGAAATATAGCCGATACACGGCTGTCTGAATTAGGACTC
This sequence comes from Rhinoderma darwinii, assembly GCF_050947455.1. NCBI lineage: Eukaryota > Metazoa > Chordata > Amphibia > Anura > Rhinodermatidae > Rhinoderma > Rhinoderma darwinii. The sequence continues at coordinate 48,635,080 of NC_134694.1, forward strand.
AATCACACGAGCATGAATCACGTCCCTGTGCTGTGCGTTGAAACAACGCACAGCACACGGACCCATTGATTTAAATTGGGCCATTCACACATGCGTGATTTTTCACGTAGCGAGAGTCTGTTGCGTGAAACTCACCGCATGTCGTATATTGGTGCATTAGCACGCACCTACGCTACTATTGAATTCAATGGGTGCTTAAAAACCGCGCACCCCACACGGATGCACATGCGTGTGTGGTGTGTGATTTGCGCATAAATTCAATTGAAAATAATAATTAAAAAAAAATGATGTGCTTTGCAAGTGCGTGAATAACGCACACCTCTCACAAAGCACTCTGATGCATAACGCAACACACACGGACCAGATTCACACGCGTTTTTCACGCGCGTGAATCTGATACGCTCACGTGAATGAGGCCTAAGGCATTAGTCTAGTTGCACAGTGCAGTCAAATCACATTTTTTATTTTCCACAATTTTTGCAAAATCACAGCAAAAAAGTGATTTGACTGCACTGTGAGAATATAGCCTAACAGCACTTGAAAATGCCTTCATAGAGGAGGTGAAACGTTGTGGTTCCATGTTGGATGAATAAATTCACTTTATTTGAGTGCTGCTTCACGTTCTCTTTTTTGGATATCTAACACATAAGGAGAGGTCACTCCTTGAAGCCCTGCACCAGCCTAGTCAGGCATTTGTTCACAGTACTGCTCCAATCCTTTGCTTTTTTCTAGCCTAACAGCACTATTTTTTCCTGTTTTGTATCCTTTTTTTATGCAATTTTCGTAATCGTGGCGAAACTGAGCCAGTTTTTTCCGCGATTGCAAAAATCGCGGCAAGAAACTCTAGGGAAACAAAAAAAAACAAAAAACATTTTAACATACTTTATATATTCCACAAGTGGTGTCAGGAGGGATTGGAAGCAGGATGGAGAGGGGGGAACACTCACCAGCCTGCAAGTCCAGTCGGCTGTGTAGAGAAGGAGCAGGATGGGAGGCGGGATCTCCACACGGAGCTTCTGCTTCTGTTATTCCTCTAGGATGCTGAAGTTGGTTTCTTATTTGTCCAGTACATGAAGTTACAACATGTCTGCAGGGGGGGGTGCGAGCGTTTCGTGGGGGGACTCATGAGGTGGGGCACGTGAGGTGGGGCACGTGAGGGGCAGGGCGGCCGACAGTCCAGTGGGGGGAGGTGACGACAGCCCGACGGGCCCCTTTCCTTCAGCCATGTGGCCGGGCACCTGATGGGAGTACTACTAGTACGGCCCTGGGAGCTCGGCTGCATTGGCCGCTTATCGGCCGGGGTTAGAGTTCCTTTACACTCGTTTTTGTCTCATTCTTCTCTTAGTTCTCCATTTCCAGACTAGATTACATCAATAAATACTCACTCTATTCTTGATAGCAGGAAAAGCAAATCAGAGGGCCCTGATAGTAGTAGACCCGATACAGATTAAAAGACTATTCTTCCATATAGTTTTAGTTGTTTTTCCAGATTGCCCTATGTCTTTAATCACAAATCATTTCTCTGCTTTGAGCCATAAAGGCTGGTGGATATTTCATTGGCCAGCATAATAGTGTGCGACCAGTGAGGTTAGCATATGTTACTCTGACATAGCCTGCCAGCATATTTAAAGAGATTCTATCATCAGTTTATTAATTCCCTATCTTCTAACTAATCTAATAGCTGCAATGATGCTGATAACTACAGTGTAATTTGTTTTAAAAAAACGTTTATTATTTGCAAAGTTATGAGGATTTTTCTAAATATGCTAATGTGGCTCTAATAGCCAAATAGGAGGTGACTCTTTCTTTTCACTCTGGGCAGTTTAATGTTTTCTGTATGACACTGTCCAATCAGTTTACAGATTCTCCCTCTTCCCTGCCCAGCAACACTGTGTGATCATATAGATCATATAGTGTAACGTCTATGGCCACGGCACGTCGTTCTGACTTATCTCTCAACGGCCGCGGCCAAGGTCATGTGAGTTCCCTGCAGTGTCGTCCCTCTGTGAGGAGACGGCACTCACTTCCTGGTATCAAGACTGTCTCCATAAGGGCGCACGTGCTTGCGCGTGCAAGGTCTTTAAGGGCCAGTGTGCGCATAATTGCAGGAAGTCTGCAATCAAGCCCAGAATGCTACTGGACTACAAAAAGGGCTCTACCCTCTTGTTCTTTGCTTGAGCGTTGTTCCTCAAAGTTTGTCTTGAAAATGGTCTCCTAGTGTCTTCAAGTTCCCAAGTGTTCCCTCTTCCTGTATCCTTTATCCTGTTTCCCGTGTTATCCTGGTCAAGTACCGTGCTGAGCTGTTGTCATGTTGTGCTGAATTCCACGACTGTTCTGCTACACCACGCCTGATGTCTGCCTGCCACCTGGTCCCAGCCAAGCCTGTCTTGCTACTGTCTGAGTTGCCACAGGTACTTTCTGGACTATAGACTCTTTGGCCACGCGGTACGGCCCAGTGGGTGCACACCCTGCGCCGTGACAGTACGCTCAGGCCATGGACCCCGCTGGTCAATTCAAGGGCATGTTACCCTCCCAAGCCATGCAGGAGGAGCTGCAGAATCTCCGAGCAAGACAGGATCAACTTCTTGGGGCAGTGGACTCATGACACAGCAGCTAGTGGTACCAGCTGGTTCCCTTCCTGCTTCTATGCAAGCTCCTCAGATCGAGACTCCTGCTACACCTCCTGCCAGTCCTCGGCTCTCGTTGCCATTACCTTCTCGGTTCTATGGAGATGCAAGTACGTGCATGGGGTTTCTAAACCAATTCCATATCCATTTTACCCTGCTCGCCCGAGCATTTCCATCGGACGGAACCAAGATCGCCTTCATCGTGTCTCTACTTGCCAGCAAAGCCTTGGCATGGGCGAACCCAATCTGGGAATGTCAGGGACCCGAGACCCAAGACTTCCAGGGGTTCGTGCAGTTATTCCGGATTGTTTTCGAGGAGCCAGGACGAGTCTCATCGGCAGCCACTGCTATCTTTAACCTTCGCCAGAAGGACTCCACCGTGGGCGAATACACCATCCAGTTCCAGACCCTGGCAGGAGAACTGTCCTGGAACAATGAGGCCTTGGTAACATCCTTCTGGCATGGTCTATCGCCCGAGATCAAGGACGAAATTGCTGTAAAGGATTTGCCTGACACAGCTTCTGTGTCGACGCCCGTGGTTAATCAGCATGCATCTGTTCCTAGGTCTGCTAGAGAGACACGATCTGCTACCACTTAGGCTGGTAGGCTGAGGAGTGGGAGAACCTATCACAGCCTGGCCATACCGTTCTAGCTCCCGCCCTTGGTCTATTTATACCTTAATTTGCTGCTTGTCCTTTGCTTGTGATTCTCTTGTTTCCTGGCTCTGCTGTTACTGCTTATACCATTGACCTCTGCTTCATATTGACCCTGGCTTGACTGACAATTCTCCTGCTCTGCTTTTGCTACCACGTACTCTCCTGGTTTGACTCGGCTCGTCCACTAATCTTGTTGCTCACGGTTTTGCCCCACTTCCCCTTGCTTCTGTGTACTCTTGTCTTGTTTTGTCTGTCGTGCACATATTGAGCGTAGGGACCGTCGCCCAGTTGTACGCCGTCGCCTAGGACGGGCCGTGCAAGTAGGCAGGGACTGAGTGGCGGATAGATTAGGGCTCACTTGTCCGTCTCCCTACCACAACATAATCACAAGCCCTTTTCTACCCTGGTCCTTGACACTACTATGGACCCCCTTGAGGCCCTGGCTCAGCAAATGCAGGGTTTCTCCCTACAGGTCAAAGACCTGGCTCAGAGGTACAACCAGCGTGATGCGACCCTGGTAGTGCCCTCCACCTCACCGCTTGAACCCCACCTCAAGTTGCCTGACCGATTCTCAGGGGACCGGAAGACTTTTTTCTCCTTTTGGGAGAGTTGTAGTCTCTATTTCTGTTTAAGGCCCCACTCCTCAGGTTCTGAGAGCCAGCGAGCGGGTATAATTATGTCCCGGCTCCAGGACGGTCTCCAGGAATAGGCCTTCTCCTTGGCTCCTAAAGCCCCTGAACTTTCTTCTGTTTACTTTTTTTTTTCTGCTCTCGGGCTCATCTATGACTAGACTGACAAGACTGCCTTTGCCGAGAGTCAGCTGGTGACCTTACGTCAGGGTAAGAGATCCGTTGTGGAGTACTGTTCTGAATTTAGGAAGTGGTGTGTAGCTTCTCGGTGGAATGACCCTGCCTTGAGATTCCAGTTTAGATTGGGTTTGTCGAGCACCCTGAAAGACCTGTTACTTAGCTATCCCTCTTCTGACTCTCTAGATCAGGTTATGGCTTTAGCGGTACGTCTGGACCGACGTCTCAGGGAACGACGACTGGAACGTTTTTGTGCCCTCTCCTCTGGCTCCCCTATGATGGCTCCCGAGGTTCCGTTGCTTCATTCTTCCACGGAAAACTAGGATGAACCAATGCAACTCGGGGCCTCCGTGTCTCCCCAACAACGTAGTTCCGCAGGAAGAATGGTCTCTGCTTCTACTATGGGGATAACAAGCATTAAGTGAACGACTGTCCTAGGCACAAGAATAAGCAGCCGGAAAACTTCCGCGCCTAAGTGACCATCGGGGAGGTCGCTTGGGCGCACAGGTTTTTCCCGTAAATATGAAACCTAGTAAGATCTTGCTTCCCTTTCAGGTCTCTTTTGATGGTAGGTCTGCCACGGGCAGTGCCTTTGTGGATTCAGGGTCTTCTGCTAAAATTATGTGTGTGGAATTTGCTATCTCTCTAGCTATGCCATTGATTGATTTGCCCAAACCTGTACCGGTAGTGGGTATCGACTCCACTCCACTTGCTAATGGTTATTTTACGCAGCATATCCCTGTATTTGAACTCATTGTTGGCTCCATTCATTTGGAGCAGTGTTCTGTGTTGGTGATGCAGGGATTATCGTCCGATTTGGTTTTAGGCCTTCCCTGGTTGCAGAGGTATAATCCCACTTTCAACTGAAATACTGGGGATCTTACTAAATGCGGTAATGAATGCATGACATCCTGTTTTTCTATTAATTGGATTTCTCTCGCTGAGGAGGTGAACACTCTACCTGAGTTTATTCAGGACTTGGGTGATGTTTTTTCTAAAAAAGCCTCCGAAGAGTTACCTCCTCATAGAGAGTACGATTGCGCAATCGATTTGGTACCAGGAGCCAAGCTCCCCAAGGGTAGGATATTTAATCTCTCTTGTCCCGAACATGAAGCCATGAGAGAATATATACAGGAAAGCCTGGCCAAGGGTTACAATCGCCCCTCTACTTCTCCGGTAGGTGCTGGCTTCTTCTTCGTAGGGAAGAAGGAAGGTGGTCTTAGGCCGTGCATCGATTACCGAAACTTGAATAAGGTCACTGTAAGGAACCAATATCCCCTTCCTTTGATTCCTGATCTCTTCAATCAGGTTCAGGGGGCCCAATAGTTCTCTAAGTTTGATCTTCGGGGGGCTTATAATCTTATCCGAATCAGAGAAGGGGATGAGTGGAAGACTGCATCTAACACGCCCGAAGGTCATTTCGAATAGCTCGTCATGCCCTTTGGATTGTGTAATGCTCCCGCTGTCTTCCAGAATTTCATAAATTAGATATTAAGAGACTACCTGGGGGTATTTCTTGTAGTGTACCTTGATGATAAACTTGTGTTTTCCAAGGATTGGTCCTCCCACATTGAGCATGTCAGGAAGGTGCTCCAGGCCCTTCGGGAAAACAAACTCTTTGCTAAGTCCAAAAAATGTGTGTTTGGGGTGCAGGAGATACCATTTTTGGGTCAAATCCTCACTCCTAACGAATTCTGCATGGACCCTGCCAAGGTTCAGGCTGTGGCGAATGGGTCCAACTTGCCTCCCTGAAGGCTTTACAGTGGCTTCCTGGGGTTTGCTAATTATTACAGGAGATTTATTGCTAACTTCTCGGTCATCGCTAAGCCTCTTACGGATCTTACTCGCAAAGGTGCTGATCTCCTCCACTGGCCTCCGGAGGCGGTCCAGGCTTTTGAGATCCTTAAGAGCTGCTTTATCTCTGCCCCAGTGCTGATTCAGCCCAACCAAATGGAGCCATTTATCGTCGAGGTTGACGCCTCCGAGGTGGAAGTGGGTGCTGTCTTGTCCCAGGGTACTAGGTCTCTCACCCATCTCCGTCCCTGTGCCTACTTCTCCAGTAAGTTCTTCCCCACTGAGAGTAACTATGACGTTGGCAACCGCGAACTCTTAGCCATTAAATGGGCATTTGAAGAGTAGCGCCACTTCCTGGAGGGGGCTAGGCACCAGGTAACGGTCCTTACCGACCACAAAAATCTGGTTTTCCTATAGTCTGTCTGGAGGCTAAACCCGAGACAAGCTCGATGGGCGTTGTTTTTTACTAGATTCAAATAGGGCTGGGTCTAAAAATATAAAAGCTGATGCACTGTCACGTAGCTTCATGGCCAGCCCTCCTCCGGAGGAGGATCCTGCATGTGTTTTGCCCCCAGGTATAATCATATCCTCTGTTGATTCTGACTTAGTCTCCGAAATTGCGGCTGATCAAGGTTCAGCTCCCGAGAACCTTCCGGAGAACAAGCTGTTTGTTCCCCTGCAATTCCGGCTAAGAGTACTCAGGGAGAATCATGACTCTGCACTATCTGGCCATCCAGGCATCCTGGGTACTAAGCACCTAATTTCCAGAAACTATTGGTGGCCTGGTTTGCTTAAAGACGTTAAGGCCTACGTTGACGCTTGTGAAATTTGTGCTAGGTCCAAGACTCCCAGGTCCCGACCAGCGGGCTTACTATGTTCTTTGCCCATTCCCCAGAGACCTTGGACCCATATCCCCATGCATTTTATCATCGATCTGCTTCCATCCCAAGGCAAGTCGGTTGTGTGGGTTGTAGTAGACCACTTCAGTAAGATGTGCCACTTTGTGCCGCTCAAGAAACTACCCAATGCCAAGACGTTAGTTACCTTGTTTGTCAAACACATCCTGCGTCTCTATGGGGTTCCTGTCAATATTGTTTCTGACAGAGGGGTACAATTTGTTTCATTATTTTGGAGAGCTTTCTGTAAGAAGTTGGAGATTAATCTGTCTTTCTCCTCGGCCTTCCATCCTGAAACTAATGGCCAAACTGAGAGGACTAATCAGTCTCTAGAACAATATTTAAGGTGTATTATCTCTGACTGTCAAGATGATTGGGTCTACTTCATTCCCCTCGCCGAATTTTCCCTTAATAACCGGGTCAGTAACTCATCAGGGGTCTCCCCCTTTTTCTGTAATTTTGGGTTTAAGCCACGGTTCTCCTCCGTTTCACCTGGTGGTTCCAACAATCCCGAGGTAGATGTCATTCATCGGGAACTGTGCACAGTCTGGGCCCAGGTTCAGAAGAACCTTGAGTCGTCCCAGAGCATACAAAAGATTCAGGCAGATAAAAGATGTTCTACTAACCCCTTGTTTGTGGTTGGGAATCTGGTGTGGCTGTCTTCCAAAAATTTTCGCCTTAAAGTTCCATCTAAAAAATTTGCTCCCCGGTATATAGGGCCGTACAAGGTCATTGAGGTCCTTAACCCTGTCTCCTTCCGGCTGGAGTTACCCCGTCTTTTCAAATACACAACGTGTTCCATGCCTCCCTCCTGAAACGCTGCTCCCCGTCCTTGGCTACCTTGAGGAAACCTCCGGTCCCTGTTCTCACCCCTGAAGGGGTAGAATTCGAGGTGGCCAAGATTGTGGACAGCAGGATGGTCCAAGGCTCCCTCCAGTACCTGGTCCATTGGGGAGGATACGGGCCTGAGGAGAGGGCTTGGGTACTGGCCCGGAATGTTCACGCCGGGTTAATGCTCAGGAAGTTCCATCTTCGGTTCCCCAACAAGCCAGGTCCACCTAGTAAGGATCCAGTGGCCCCTCATAAAAAGGGGGGTACTGTAAAGGATTTGCCTGACACAGCTTCTGTATCGACGCCCGTGGTTAATCAGCCTGCATTTGTTCCTAGGTCTGCTAGAGTAACACTATCTGCTACCACTCAGGCTGGTAGGCTGAGGAGTGGGAGAACCTATCACAGCCTGGCCAGACAGTTCTAGCTCCCGCCCTTGGTCTATTTATACCTTAATTTGCTGCTTGTCCTTTGCTTGTGATTCTCTTGTTTCCTGGCTCTGCTGTTCCTGCTTATACCATTGACCTCTGCTTCATATTGACCCTGGCTGGACTGACTATTCTCCTGCTCTGCTTTTGCTACCACGTACTCTCCTGGTTTGACTCGACTCGTCCACTACTCTTGTTGCTCACGGTGTTGTCGTTGGCAACTGCCCCACTTCCCTTTGCTTCTGTGTACCCTTGTCTTGTTTTGTCTGTCGTGCACATATTGAGTGTAGGGACCATTGCCCAGTTGTACGCCGTCGCCTAGGACGGGCCATGCAAGTAGGCTGGGACTGAGTGCCGGGTAGATTAGGGCTCACTTGTCCGTCTCCCTACCCAGACATTACACTTGCTGCTCGAGATCTGTTACCTGCCTTGGACGACCTGATTTTGCTTGCTACTCGGGTGGACATAAGGCTGAGATCTAATGATGTTCGACAGGAGAGACGGATTCTTAGACTGGCGCTCAACTTCCAGCAACCCATCTTGCTTCCTTCTTCTGCTTTGCCCGAGGTTCCGATGCAGGTGAATCAGATTAAATTGTCCGTTCAAGAGAAACAGTTCAGGCACACCTCTGGACTCTGTTTTTATTGCGGCCTCGCTGGCCATGTCGTGCGTCTGTGTCCTCAGAAGCCAAGAAACCCCAGCGCCTAGGTTTGGTTGGAGAGATAACCCTGGGTGCTACTGCATTTAATCGAGAACTCTCCTCCAAACTGTTCATTCCCGTTACCATAATTTCTGCCAAGAGGATCTTCTTCAGTTGCCCACTGTCCTGCTGGAAAGGCCGTTGATCATTGCCTTGGTAGATGGACTGCCATTGCCTGACCCAGTTTTGTCTGTGACCAAGCCATTAGGACTTCAAGTGGGAGCTCTTCATTCTGAGCTCATCTCCCTGTTTTTCCTGTCCAAGGAAAACCCTGTACTGCTGGGTTTGCCTTGGCTCCGTTTGCACGCCCCAGTCCTTGATTGGAACTCTGGAGAGGTTCTCCAGTGGGGTCCCAAGTGTCTCGACCGCTGTCTGGGTCATATCCATCCACCGCAGCCTCCTCCGCTTCAGTCATTGGCAGGGTTGCCTTCTTGTTACTCTATGTTTTCTGATGTCTTCAATAAGAAGGAAGCAGAGACCTTGCCGCCACATCAAGCAATGATTGTCCGATTGACTTGGTTCCTGATTCGTCTCCTCCTTGCGGTAGAGTGTTCCCTCCCTCCTCTCCTGAGACCCAGTCTATGTCTGCCTACATTAAGCAGAATCTGGAGAAAGGCTTCATTCGTAAATCCTCATCCCCGGCCGGAGCTGGGTTTTTCTTTGTCAAGAAGAAAGATGGATCTCTCCGACCCTGCATTGACTACCGAGGCCTCAACCAGATCACGCTGAAGAACAGGTACCCATTGCCTTTAATTTCGGAACTGTTTGATCGCATATGGGGGGCAAATTTTTTTTCTAAACTGGACCTGCAGGGGGCCTACAATCTGATCCGGATTCGTCAAGGTGACGAGTGGAAGACTGTATTTAACACACATGATGGGCACTATGAATACCTAGTTATGCGCTTCGGCCTGTGTTTTAAGAATTTGTCAATTCAATTTTTCGTGATCTCCTTTATGTCTATGTTGTGGTGTATCTCGATGACATTTAAATTTTTTCCCCAGATCCAGTAACTCATCAGAGTCATGTCCGGCAGATGTTGCTTCGTTTAAGAGAGAATCATCTTTATGCCAAGCTGGAGAAGTGCGTGTTTGAAAAAACTCTCTTCCCTTCCTGGGCTATATCATCTCCGATCAGGGCCTCAAGATGGACCCTGAGAAGGTAAAGGCTGTCCTGGAATGGCCACACCCCCAAGACTAAAGGGCCATACAACTCTTCCTGGGATTCGCCAAATTCTACCTGCTGTTCATTCCCAACTTCTCGTCTTTGACAGCCCCCATCTCTACCCTCATAAAAAAGAGCGTGAATGCCAAGGCGTGGACTCCGAAGGCAGAAACTGCATTTGAATCCTTAAGAAAAGCCTTCACATCAGCCTCTATTCTTCACCACCCTGATGTATCCATACAATTCTCATTAGAGGTTGACATTTCCTCTGTTGGTGCTTGGGCACTGTTGTACCAGAAAGGTTCGAAAGGCAAGACTGTGGTATGTGGCTACTATTCTCAGCTGTTTTCTGCCGCAGAGCGCAACTACTCGATTGGGGATCGTGAGTTACTGGCCATCAAGCTGGCTCTGCAGGAGTGGAGACACCTACTGGAAGGCGCAGCCCATCCTATCCTGGTCTTCATGGATCACAAGAACCTGACCTATCTACAGATGGCTCAGCGGTTGAACCCTCGTCAAGCCAGGTGGTCATTGTTCTTTGTAAGGTTTCCGGTTCGAACTCCACTACCGACAAGAATGTGAGGGCCGATGCCTTGTCTAGGTCATTTGAAACAGAGGACACTGTGGCGCCCTCACAGAATATTATTGATCCCTCCGGCATCTTCTCTGTGAACCCTCTGCAAGCTAGAGACATTTCTCCAGGAAGGACTTTTGTACGTCTGGCAGACAGAGGTGGAATCCTTCGCTGGGGTCACAGTTCCAAGCTGGCAGGTCACACGGGTGCTCGTAAGACCCAAGATCTAATCATCCATCAGTTCTGGTGGCCCACGCTGCCCAAAGATGTCATGGACTTTGTCCGTGGGCAGAGTTCTCCTATAATAACCACACTAGTGAGTCCACCACCTTCAGTCCGTTCTTCATCATTTACGGCCAACACCCTCGTATACCTCTTCCTGTCTCTACCATGTCCAAGGTGCCTGCAGCTGACTCTACCTTCAGGGACTTTCTTCTATCCTGCTGGCGGTGGACCGCATGAAGAGAAAGGCAGATACTAGAAGACGGATCCTCCTCAGTTTATTCCAGGTACGAATGTCTGGTTGTCTTTAAAGAATATCCGACTGAGGGTGCCGGCCTTCAAATATGCTCCCAGGTACCTCGGACCCTTCGAGATCCTGATACAGATTAACCCGATGTCTTACAAGCTGCGGCTGCCTCCTACCCTCAGGATCCCTAACTCCATCCATGTCTTTTTGCTGAAGCCCGTGGTCTTGAAGCACTACTCGAAGACTCCTAGTTCCGCAGTAGTTCCTGGCGGCTCGTCAGGGACTTTCGAAGTAAGGGAGATTCTGGCCATCAAGAAGGTGGGAGGAAGGACATTTTATTTTGTAGATTGGAGGGGATTCAGTCCAGAGGAGAGGTCTTGGGAGCCAGAGGAGAACATTGATGCCCCTGTCCTTGTGAGGAAGTTTCTCTCCCGCTCTGGTCCCAAGAAGAGGGGGCGTAAGAGGTGGGATACTGTAACGTCTATTGCCACGGCCCGTCGTTCTGACTTACCTCTCGACGGCCGCAGCCATGGACATGTGAGATCCCTGCAGCATCGTCCCCCTGTGAGGCACCGGCACTCACTTCCTGGTATCGAGACTGTCTCCCGGAGGGCGTGCGCGCACAGTCTTAAAGGGCCAGTGTGCGCATAATTGCAGGAAGTCTGCAATCATGCCCAGAATGCTACTGGACTATAAAAAGGGCTCTACCCTCTTGTTCTTTGCCTGAGCGTTGTTCGTTACCCAAAGTTTGTCTTGCAAATGGTCTCCTAGTGTCTTCCAGTTCCCAAGTGTTCCCTGTTCCTGTATCCTGTATGCTGTTTCCAGTGCTATCCTGGTCAAGTACCGTGCTGATCTGTTGTCGTGTTGTGCTGGATTCCACGCCTGTTCTGCTACGCCACGCCTGATGTCTGCCTGCCGCCTGGTCCCAGCTGAGCCTGCCTTGCTACTGTCCGAGTTGCCACAGGTTCTCTTTCTGGACTATAGACTCTGTACTATACCTGTTTAGCCAGCTGCCATCCTGCTACGTGGTACGGCTCAGTGGGTCCACACCCCACATCGTGACATATAGTATACAGCTTCCATTTCCGACTGTGTATTCAACTGGCTATATCTCCAGTTGTGCCACAGCTAGAACTGCGGTCTTGGTGTCATATGAAATATTAGAATCTCTTCGTTCTTATACCACCAGAACCATTGATATCACTGTTTGAAGTAACCCCCCCTTCCCTCTAGAATTTGTGTAATACAGCTTAAAACAGCTAAACAGCTTCATGCTGATATAACAGTGTCAGAGGCTGTGAGGTAGCTCCAACTCTGGAGAATCGCTGCTGTTACCTCCCAGTTGTGTAATAAAGGCTCATTTACATATTAAGAAAAAACTCATAATTTTTTAAATAATGTTTTGGGACACAATTTTCACTAGCATTATGAGTGTGACAGCGCCTATCAGATTACCTAGGACATAGGGCATTACTAAGCTAGTGAGAGAGCCTCTTTAAGGATAAGATGCAATACCAGACACAGTCCATTAACCCCTTGCTACAACAGGACGCACCGGCTAACAACTGTCACCCTGTCAAAGGACAGTGTGACAGAACTGTGCCATCAACTGTTCATGATAGTTGATCGGCACAGTAAGACGGCAGGGGACAAATCACAGCAGTCCCCGGCCGGCGATTGCTGTGCTTGGTCAGTCACAGCAAACTGACCAATCACAGCTCCTTGAGAATGTTTATGTGATGGAGCTGGCTCAGAAGCTGAGCAAGTGCCATCACCGCCGGGTGCTGGCTGTCCGACACCCCGTGGTAATGGCCAGGACCGGAGCTAGGCTCCGATCCTGCCAATTAACCCCTTAGATGCAGCGAACAAAATTGATTGCTACATCTAGGTGGCTTCTAGCTTGTCGGCGCCCCTGATGGTTGCTATGGCTGCGGGTGTCAGCTGTTTGTCACAGCTGACATCTGGTTCTAATGACCAGGACCGGAGCTAGGCTCCAATCCGGCCGATTAACCCCTTAGATGCAGTGATCGCTGCATCTAGGTTGTTAGATCGCACCCTATAGTTGCTAATGGCAACCATCTGCACTCTCGGAGGTGTTGATGGTTGCTATGGCAACCTTAGTCTAACAATGGCTTCCTAGTATGGAAGCCTATTAGGCCCCACCAGGTGGCGAAGCCTAATAGGCTTGCTGTCAGTGAAAAACTGACAGCTGTAATACACTGCAGTATGTAGGTAGTGTAGTGTATTAAAATATTGATCAGGGCTTCATGCCTTCAAGTCCCCTAGTGGGACAAAAAAAAAAGTTAAAACAAGTTAATAAAAATGTTGTAAAAAAGTAAAAAAATTAAAGTTTCTTGTTAAAAAAATTAGAAAAGCCTTTTTTTCCATAAGTCTTTTATTATAGGAAAAAATGGAAAACATAACAAAAAGTATACATATGTGGTATTACCGTGTCCGTAACGACCCGAGCTATAAAAATATCATGCTATTGAACACCGCTAAAAAAATAATATAAAAAAACAACTCCAGAATCGCTGTTTTTTTTAGTAACTACCCCTCCCAAAAGAGAATAAATAAAGGGATCTAAAGGTTGCATGTACCCCAAAATAATACCATTAAAAACTACAGCCCATCCCGCAAAAAAACAAGCCCTGCCTCAGCTGTTTTGAAGGAAAAATAAAAAAGTTATGGCTCTCAGAAGATGGCGACACAAAAAATAAATTATTTGAAACAAAAGAGATTTTATTGTGCAGACGCTGCAAAACATAAAAAAAACGTTATACATATGGTAACGCCGTAATTGTATCGACCCTCAGAATAAAGTCCATTTTTAATTTATAGCGACTGATGAACGCCGTAAAAAAAAGAATAAAAAAACATCAGAATTGCTGTTTTTTGGTCACCTTGCTTGTCAAAAAATTAAATAAAAAATTATTTAAAAAATCGCATGTACCCCAAAATGATACCCTATAAATCTACAGATTGTCCCGCAACAAATAAGCCCTCATACAGCTCCGATGGAGGAAAAACAAAAAAATTCTGGCTCTCAGAATATGGTGACGCAAAATGTGTAGAGTATTCCAAAAGCGGTTAAGATTTTTTATTTATCAGAGCGAAATCGGCCACATATCTATAAATTATTATTTATATATCGCATTATTATACCCTCTTATTATGCCCTGATGTACTACGTGCAGCTTCCATATGCCCCCACATCATTAACTGAAATACCAGCAAAACCACAAACAAAACTACCACTAAGCAAAATCCACGCTCCAAAAGCCAAATGCCACTTTCTCCCTTCTGAGCCCTGCAGTGTGCCCAAACAGCAGTTTACGTCCACATATATGGCATTGCCATACCCGGGAGAAACCGCTTAACAGTTTGTGGTATTTGTCTTCAGTGGCACGAACTAGGCACAAAATGGCATATACCTATGGAAAATTGCAATTTTCACTTTGCACCATCCACTGAGCGTTCATTTCTAATTTTAAAAAAAACAACCTGTGGGGTTAAAATGCTCACTACACCCCTTAAAAATTCCTTGAGGGGTGCAGTTTACAAAATGGCGGTCACTGCTCGGGGGTTTGTTTTACTATTTGACACCAGAGCCCTGCCATTGTGGGCCAATGCTGCAAAA